>NW_004524651.1:5719510-5732569 GCF_000260255.1 Octodon degus
ATTATAGATAGATAGATAGATAGATAGATAGATAGATAGATAGATAGATACATAGATAGATACATAGATAGATACATAGATAGATAGATACATAGGAGTGTAAATGAAGAAATATATAAGGAATACTGAAAGGATATAGACATCAACAACAGAAGTAGTTACTTTGAGATGGTACAATTAAAAAGTTTAATTTTCTTTTTGTGTCACTGTATGTTTTGTGCATTATATAATGAATATGTATTTCTTACTAAAAAAATTCTTTTGATTTCCAAATAAACCTCAGTGGGACATAGAATCATAAGTCAGTAGCATTTGTGTTGAGGGCTCTGGTAGTTATGACAAAGACAGCTAACTTCCTTCTGAAGTCTGCTCTCATCTTACCAGTAGCAGCATCGCAGAAAATTCTACCTGCTGCTAGGAGTTAAGCTCTGTGCTTCCCAGCTTCCCTTGCTGCTGGGGCAGCCATGCAACTCAGGCTAAGCCAGTTAAATGTGGATAGAAAGTTTTTCAGAGGTTTCTACAGGAAATTTCTTTAATTATAAAATCCCCACAAGGGGAGAAACATGTTTTTGTTCTTTCACATCTCTTCCTTGTTGTCTACAGCAAAACAGATGGCTTTGAACATGGAGTTGATGGCAGTGTGCAAAGGACAGCTGGGTCTTTACTGACCATGAAGCCATTTTACCCACCCTGGACCATGTTCCAAAGAGAAAAATAATTCTGTCTTGTTTAAGTTGTTTTGTTTGGGGATTCTCCTATTCTATGTCACTTGTAGGAACAGCCATCCCAAATCATCAGTCCCTATCCACCTCAGCCATTGTATTCATGGACATCAACAGAAATAAAAATGTTGTTATCAACTTCAGGACAATAATTCTCATGATTGGCCACTGAGAACTAAAGTGGAAAGGAAAGAAAAAACTCACAGCAGCAAGACCTGGAGCAGTTTCTGGGAAAAGCGTATGAGGCTGGCACTCCTGGGTAGCACAACATTGTCACCAACTTCGCTAAAATACTCCTCTATCCTTGAATCACACACTTCACTCCATCAATGTGTTCTTATGGTCATGCAAGTGAAAAATCCACATGAGTCTTTTCTAAACTTCCCACATAGGTATAAAATCAAATTACTCATTTCTGTGACCTAATCACTTCTTTGCAGGGTTAATTTTCTCTCTTTTAAGCCACACTGTTTCACACCTAATTTCTATTTCATGTCTAAATGACAAGATTTTAAAATTACTAAAATCTTATGAAGTCCTAATCAGATTTCAGAAGATATATACTAGACTAAGATAATTTTATGGCTATTTCATCAGTCACTTTGGATTTCAGTTGGCTCATAGCTTGAAACTAGCATTTCTAAAACACTATACCATACTTTTCCTATCTTATTCTAAATCATAAAACATATTTTTTTTTAGAACCAGGGATTGAATCAGACCCTGTGCTTGCCAGGGAAGCGCTTATTCTACTGAGCCATCTCCCCGGCCCCAAGACATCATTTCTTATCAAAGTACAGCACCCAACTACAGTCCCTACTGTACCTACCAAGTTCAATATACTGAGTTTCCGCTTCATTTTTCTGATTCACCTTCTGGAGAAGTCTTTATTATACCACCTAAAGGAAGCCAAACCATGATGATAGAAGCCTAGGTCCTCACATTGACTGTAGGTTCCAGCGCTTTGAGAGTCACAGACCTATCTCCAGCAATGAACTGGCCTCATTTCAACTGCTCATTTCTCTACTGCCTTTTACTGAGAAAATGACTTAAAAGAACTATTTAAACTCAGTTTCTGTTCCTCCTTTCTTTCTTGAACTCACTCTTAAGTTATGCTTTGGCCAGCATCATTCTAATGAAAATGTGCTCCTCGAGTTATCAATGACCAGTGTGCTGAAAGTCTGGTGGGAGCTTTCTATAGAATTTTCCATTTTCTAAGAGTCCATGGAAAGACAGGAAATCCTAACATCAATTTGCAGGACAACAAGTAACCAAGTGATAAGTAGAAGGTAACAAGACATACTTGCACACTCTCGGCCAGGAAAACCCAGCCAATCTGCAGAATTGCAACTTAGCTGGCGCCAAAGTACCTCTAACCTCAGTTTAGAACCAAAGCTGAGGTTCTAAGTAAGTAGGAGAGCAGAATTCCAGAGTTAAATTAGTCATGAAGAAAAAACACTTTATTTGCCTAAAGTGCCTATAGTTGTGGCACTTTAGGCAAAACATAAGAAGAAACTGCCATAATAAGAGCGAAGGAGAAGAAAACAACTAAAATTATGGACAAATTCATTTCTTTCTCAATCTGTGGATTTTTCACTTTTTTCTTTTTTTAATGACACATAAAAATTGATACATGTGTATATTCTGTAACATTTAAAACAAGTTACACAAATTTCTCTCCTTAGATTTTTATCATTCTTTTATGGTGAAACATTTCAAAGGCTTTTCTCCTAGCGCTTTCAAATGTACGCACATTATTATCTCTAGGCACCATCTCGGGCAATAGCAACACCAGAACTTCCTGATCCTGTCTAACTGTAACTGAGAATTCTCTGATCAGTCTTCTGCTAACCTCCTCTTCTTAGTCTTCTATGCTTCTCAGACTCCGGTAACCACCAATCTACACTCAATTTGTATGTTGGACTCCAGGCAGAGTTGCTGCACATGAGCCAGTCTTTGGCATTTCTGTCCTACTTGTGGCCACCAAGGCTACCAAGCTGTGTCACACCCAGAGCCCACAGTCCACTAAGACCAGCACAACACTGGGGAAGAACCAAGTTTCCCATTGCCACAGGCAATATTGCCATGGTGGACTCATAACCCAAAGGTCTCTGCAACCAGCCACAAGTGCTACTAGCTGGAATAGAAGTTTAACCAACTGGTACACTAATATCTGCATAGTCCATCCACTCATCTGGGCTAAGAGGAGTAGGGCCAAGAGGAGGTAGGTCATGCCCCAGGCTTGAGGAAACTTGGAGAAGCTATTGTCTCTCAAGGAAAAAGAAATCTAACTTTTAAAGTTCCATTTTGTACCAGGAACAATCTAAAGCTAATTCCAAGACTTTATCCATGTTGGGCAGCTTGGAGCTTGGGGAGGGCTAACAGGTGCAACTCCTTCCTCCCTGCCTTCTTCATGGCCTTTTCATTTGGTTACACCAAAAGCAGTAATTCAGGTCTCTCTTCTGATTTCCTGAAGTTCTATGAAAATAGTTTGCTATTCTATGTGGAGTTCACCACAGGATCTTTCTCAGGATCTTGCTGAGGCTCTAATGAATTCTTAAAGCCCTGGTATGGGCAATTGGCCTTTGGGCCCTGAAATGTAATCTGAGTCTGTAGTCACTGCAAACTCTTATTAGAATTAAGATAGGTATTGGATATCCTCATGGTTGATAAGTAAATTGATAATAATAAATAATAACTTACCCCTTCATAGTACCTGCTTCTAAGATGATCAAAATATCTTACAGTCAGTATGTAGTTCCTATTTCACTACAACTTAACCTCCTTAGAAAAGCCTAGCTACTGCCAAATAAAAATATTCCTCACTTTATTAAGCTTCTGTTTCAGTAAATACATTGTAAGTTGAAAATTCCATCTGTTTTAAAGCATTTAAATAGACACCTGACAAACATTGTAGCTTAACAGCACTGCACTGAGAATAGTTATTTGGCTCCATGATTACGTGTCTGAGGCAGAGGATTAAGGCGCGGCCAATGGGCTATGGAAGGAAGACAGGAGAACAGCCTAGGCCCAACAGCCGTGGGAGGAAGGGAGGTGCAGAAGAGAGAGGCCAGGCCCCTCCCGGCCCTGGTGCACACTCATCCCAGCCCCTGCTATCACTGTGTAGAGCACACTTCTTATCCTTTCTCTAATAAATGTAAAACCGTGCTACCTTTTGTGCTTGTTCTGTTCAGGACAAGAACCTAGAAGGAATCTCCAGGAGCCCACACCACCCTAGAACCTGGGTCAAAGCTCCGTGCCGCTGACCAACATTGGAAGGATATCATGCTACATGCTACTGGGAAGATTCAAATTCAAAACTGGATGTACAATTTCTATGGAATGTGTATTAGTTTTATACCATTATAAAGTTGAAAAATCATAAGTCAAATCTATTTCTATTTGGGGACTATCTGCAATTGAAAATTCTTCTCTAAGGAGAAAGTACTTGTATATCTATGTTAACTATTTGGTATAGTCAATGAGAAGAAAGATTTGTACTAATAGTATTTGCACAAGATATCATGTCTGCATCTTACACTACGAATAACCACTACAAAGACAACAATATGCAATGTATTAATTATTGAAACTGTCCTACTAATCGGTTTTAAAACTGTCTCATTGCTATTTGTTTCTCAATAAAATTAATAAAAAATAAAATAAAAGATAAATAAATTTGATTTTATGTAAAATGTTTAAAAAAAAGAAGTTCTTCTCTAAGGAGAAGAAAGAAAAAAAACAGAAGAAATTGAAAACATAATGACTAGTAATTTTCCAAAGTTAATTACAGAATAACTATAGCTATGAATGGCTCAATGATATGCTCAACGGTAAGAAATAATATGTTCACATACTTTCCTAGGTACATAATTATTAAAGTTCTAAAAATAAAAATGAGGAAAATGTTAAATATAGTCAGAGAGTTGCAGGAGGGAACAATATACCAAAGAGAAATTATAAAGCTAAAATATATCTAATAGCTTAAAGAATTAAAACAAGAAAATTTAGCCCAGAATTCTACACTTGAAAAATCTTCTTTCCAGATATTAAGGTTAAGAAAGCAAACTGGGGGCTGGGGAGATGGCTCAGTGGAATAAGCACTTCCCTGTCAAGCACAGGGACCTGAGTTCAATCCCCGGTTCTGCAAAAAGAGAAAAAAGAAAGCAAACTGACAAAATAGCATAGGCTTAAACATGCCATAAGAGAAAGTTTTTTAAATTTCTTTGTGAGAAGGCCTGCGAAATAGCTCAGGGAATTAAACTGCCTGCAAGCAGGCACAGAGGCCAGGGATTCAATCCCTGGGCCTGACGTACTGGTTCCACCCTCAGGGCTTGCTGAGACGGCTTGGTGGTGTGTGCCTATAATCCCAGCTCTTGGGAGGCTGTACACAGGAGGATCACTATGAGTCTGATCTAGTAGTGAGACCCTGAATACCCTGTAGACCCTTCCCTAAAACACAAAAACAGTAAAAATAAAAATAAAATTTCTTTATTAAAGAACATACAGTGGAAACTTGATTTTACACCAGGAAACAATGATAAAAATGAGAGTGGGGATAAAAGATATGGTAGTTTACAACTACACAGAAAAAAGAGTGGATTCAGGGTCAATAACATTGTAAAATTAGGGTATGTGGCAGTTACAATACAAAGGATGGGGGAATGGAAGAATGCAAATGTAAATTTGCTGTGTTAACTATGAAGTAGCCTAATATTATTTGAAGGTGGACTGCTTTAAACTGAAGATGTACAATGATGCCTTCATACTTTTCATGAATTGGTTCCAGAAACAGTGAGTCCCAAACAAATTGTTTTGGCTGGTAAGAGTAGCAAGGAATGAGGCCATCCCCGAGGACAAGGTCTAGCGTCCATGTCGAGTACCAAACAATGGCGGTAGAGGGTACCAGGAGAAAATCCTCAGCAATATGTGCAGTGGATCACACTTGATCATTTTAAAGCAGTTCAGAACCAAGCTATGAGTATATATCAAAGCCCCAGAGCAACTATTAAATAAAAGAAAAAGAAAGGATAACTAGTAAGTCAATGTTAGAGATAAATTGGAACAGAGAAATTCCACAATTAAAGGTGAAGAGAAGAAAAAAGAAAAAAAAATGTGAGATACAAAGACTACATATAGATAATTTAAATCCAAACACAATAATTCTATCAAGAATAAGTGGGAAAAACATTAGAATTAAGGGAGAGATTTACAGATTAGATAATAAGAAACCCTCTAGAAAGATACAGATGGATGGAAAAGATATGCCATCAAAGCCCACTAATCCACAGAAATCTTGAGTTATTTCATAGTAAATAAAGTAAGTGTTAGGACAAGAAATATTCTCACAGATAAAAAAAAAAGTTCATAGATCAAGATTTATCAGGAATAACCAAAACCCTAAATGTACATGCACCTGGTGAAAGGGCTTGACAACAGGAGGGGACAATGAGAGAACTGAAAGTAGAAATAAAGAAACTCACAAACAGAAATGGCAATTTCAGCATTCCCTTCAATAGAGCAAACAGGAATTTTAAACATCAGTAAAAATATACAAAATGTCAGCACCACAACCCAACTTTTCTTAACAATGTACCAAACAACCACAGAGTATGTGCTCTTGGGGAGTCCACACCCACCAGCGCAAGCCACTTTCTGAGTCATAGAGCACATTTCAACAGAGCGTAAATCTTGAGCTCATGCCAAATATGTTTAATGAGCACACTGTACCTTAGACGTTGCAACTCAAAGACAGAATAATGTCTCAAAAGTCCTCAAATGTTTGGGAAAATGAAGTTCATCTATAAGTCAAAGAAAAAAAGCTAGAAGAAGTTTTAAAATAACTTAAAGCAAAAATACAGCATATCCAGACATGCAAAGTGAACCGAAGGCAGCATTTAGAGAGAAATGTTCATGTTAGGAAAAATAATGTAAGCCAGTAAGAAAAACAGAAAGATCTCAAATCAAGATCTAAGTTTCTGTTTTAAGAAACTATAAAGAGAAAAAGAAATCAAAATTACCACAAGCAGAAGGAAAGAAATAATAAGTTAAAATAAATCAGAATTGACTTAAATAGAAGATAAAAGACAACAGAGAAAATCAAAAGTTGATTCAGTAGATTTTTTGAAATCAGTATAATAATATATCTCTAACAAAAATGTAGCTAAAAAGTTTTTCCACTTTTGTGGAAGTGGAAAAATTAATACTGTAGATAAAATAAGTATTAAAAGAAAATAAAGGAGTCTCACTGATAACTTCACACCAGTAATTTTGACATCTTAGGTTATATGAACAAATTCACTGAAAATACCAATTTGCAAAGTTCAAGCAAGAAACAATATCTCTGTCTCTTAACAGAATTTAATTTATATTTGAAATCTCTCCCCAAAGCAAACACCAAGATAGTTTCCCTGATGAATTATACTAAATACTTAAAGCTAACATAGAAAATAGCAATTCTACTCATATAGTTTCAGATCACAGAAGAGAACAAAGTACTCCCCAATTTATCTAGAAAGCAAGCATCTAAACGATGCCAACCCAGAAAAAGACATAATTTTAAAAATCAAAACAATCATGCAGACCATCCCTTATGAACATAAATTCAAATCTTAACCTCTTAAACCAAATCTGAAAATATACAAGAAGGCATCGGGACTAGGTAGTTTTATCTCAGACACAAGATTGATTTCACATTCAAAAAATTCATCATTGTGTCTGTCACCACCGTGACCTGCTGCCCTCTGCCATGTGCCACTCTGCCTTGGAGCCAGCTGAATATGGGCTGAAACCTCCACACACTGTGAGCTAAATGAACTTTTCCTTCAAAAAAAAATCATCCCTTGGGTGTACTGTGAGCACAGAATAAAAGAAAAATTCTGTGATTATTTCAACAGATGCAGAATGAGCTTTTAAAAATAAAGAGCATCCATCCATGGCAACATCTTAGCAAAGAAAAATAGAAATAAACTTATTTGACTGATAAGGATATCTTTGAATAAAATTATACATAGCATAATTCATAATGATATGCTTGAATACTCTTTCTTTTTTTTTTTTTTTTTTTTTTTGCGGAACCGGGAATTGAACTCAGGCCCTTGTGCTTGCCAGGGAAGCACTTATTCCACTGAGCCATCTCCCCAGCCCCCTGAATACTCTTTGCCATATCTTCTTCAACCATTTCTCTTTAGTGCAGGAGTGGAGGAACTGGTCAGGGCAATAAGATAAGAAAGGAAGTAAAAAGCAGACAAAGTAGAAATGCTGAAAGAAAATCATGTTTAAGGGCCAGCCAGAGCTTAGTGGACTAAAGCGCCTGTTTAGGTAGATGCAGGGACTGGGATCTAATCCGAGGGTGCACTAGGATGGCAATTGAGTGCTTGGGAGGCTGAAAACAGGGGAATCACTACGAGTCTGATCTGTGTAGTGAGACCCTGTACTAAATACATAAAAAAGAAAAAGAAAATCATGTTTATCCACACCTAACAATTTTATCTATTTAAACAATCTCAGAGAGGGGTATGAAAACAATCAAAAACTTGAAAGAAAAAAATACTATTCTAAGTAGCTTCAAAATTAAATAATTAGGTATAAACTTAACAAAATATACGTATGACTATAAAATGTTGCTAAAATGAACAAAACAAGTTTAAGTATAGGACAAGGTATTCCATGTCCAAGAGGTGGTAATTAGGATGTTGGTTCTCCACCTTATCCAGAAATAAAAGAAAATTTCAAACCAAATCTGAGCAGAATCTTTCAAAGAAAATTAAAATTAGTTGTAAAGTCAGAGAGAGAGAGAGAGAGAGAGAGAGAGAGAGAGAGAGAGAGAGAGAGATGAAAGGGCAAAAAATGGAGGATCTAAAACCATTGTGAAAAAGAAAACATAGCGAGATGGCTCACACTAGTTCACTCAAAGCTAAGTTGGAGTCATCCGAGTTCTATGGCACTTGAGGAAGAACACATGTACATGCACTGAGCAGCAGTGGCGACTCTGCTCGCCTACCTTCCCCGGCTCCCTGACCACTGCTCAGCCTTGCTCTGCGGCTCCTCCACTGCATGTTACGCGTTCTCCCCTACAGCTCTGTCCTGTGTTTTCTCTATTTCTTTGGTGATCTTAAATTATCAAATGGCTTAAATACCATCTAAATATACTTTTGATTCTCAAGTTTATGTCTCAGCCTAAGGCCTACCTCCTGAGCATCAGAATTCTATATTAAATGGCCTACTCAACCTCTCCACTCAACTGTTTAGCAGAAATGATAAAATGAGTCTCTGCTGTTGATCTCTCTGAAATCATCACCCTAGAGAATTTCTTGTCTTGACCCATCTGGCTCCTTCCTGCTAATTGCCTAGTCCTCAAGGAACTTAAAACAGTCCCGGATTTCTCTATATTATTATCATTGACCACTTCCAAGCCATCCACCTATTCTATTGTTTCTACCTTAAAATATCACATTCCCATTTTAAGTTCAAAAATAACCTACAACCCTGTTTCTATTCTGTTCTCACAGTTTCCGTTGCTCCTACCGATCAAAGCCAGCATCATCCACAGCTCTCTCTTCATTAAAAATTTTCTCTTGCTTCATTCCTGCACACATCTACAGTGCTCCTGTAAAAACAAAATAGAAAGCACTCAGCTGTGGTCGCAGCCCTGTAAAGAGTGCACCTCACGCAGAGCAGAAAGCAAGGGCCTTGAAGAAGCCTCCCATGTCCTCCCCAGACTGAGCCACATTCTTGCCTTGACCTTGCTGAATCCCTAGCGCTCCAGGTTCTTGCTGCCCTGGCTGTCTGCCCTGCTACTGTTCCATGAGGAGGCCAAGCACCGTCCTGTCCCAGGCCCCGGTGCATGGACCACGCCTCTCCAACATGCGGGGCTCACTTACTTTCCTGGCTCTGTCTGTGCTAATGTTGTCTCTTCAAAGAAACATTCTCACTGTTGCCCCATAAAACCCACACTTCTAGTCCTTCTTTATCATTGTCACAGTACATAATAAGCTATTCTTAATGATAAATAAATATCCATATATATATACAGAGACACAGACATACATTTTTATCACTTCTCTCCCCCGGTAGTACTGTGCATGCTCTTTGTGATCTGGTACTTCATTTATTTACTGCTTATCTCCAGACATTAGAAAAGTAATTGGTTGTGAATAAATATGTATGAAGAAAGTTACTGAATGACTCCAATACTTTTTTCCCTATAAGATCTGGAAACTTTAGTGGAGCTATATCAAATGCACTAGAAAATGTAGTTGTCTACTGAATAAGTATGCAAGAAGCACCTAACATTTTAAAATTCAGTTTGCTTCCTCAATGCAAATGTGCAATTGATTTTTGCCTCAATCTTCTTCCATAAAAGTTTCTAATTCGATGAGGCAGGTTCTTTAATCATGACTTTTCTTCATATAAGACACTGTATGTATACAAATTTGATGAATAAATTGTGGGGTTTTTCCACAATGATTCTGCAACAACAAATTCACATTAGGTCTAAAAAGAAAAAAAAAATTCTTCTGGAGCTCCTGTCACTTGCAACAAAATGGACGGAAAGAGAGATGAACGTGTTGAGTGAAATAAGCCAGGTGCAAAAAGGCAAGCACTGCATGAGCTCGCTCATTTGTGGAACCCTTAAAAGTGGATTTCATAGAAGTCAGGGGGAAATGAGGATGAGCAGAAGCTGGGGAAGTGGAAGGGAGGAGGCAAGTGGTGGGGAGAGCTGCGGGTGAGCGTGAGGACCCATTGAGCCAGGCACAAGGAGCTGCATGGGGTTCGGGCTCAGCAGCATGTGTAACAGCAATGTGCTGTGCATCTTCAAATTGCAAGACAAAATTATTTTAAATGTTTGACCATAAAGAAATGACAAAATTTTTTGGAGGCGTGAGATAAATATGTTAAAGCCTGATCTGCACATTTATAATGCGCGCCTATTTCACAGTGTCCTATGGAGCCTCACTGATATGTACAACATTTGTATATTTGTGCTGTACGAGTAAATAAAATGAATTTAAACTGAAAAAAGGAAAAAAGAACGTCATTCCAAAAGACAGAGAAACTTAAGTTTCCATTGTCATCTATCTGGTGAGTTTATGTTTAAAGGGGACACAGTTTAAGGAACATGTCCATAATATAAAGTCAAACCAATCAAAAGGAAAGCCAATCATAAATCGGCATGCTGCAGATTCATCCGTAATGCCTATTTTCATTCCCATTCTTCATGTTACTGTATTTATTATTAAAGTCTCTATTTTTAAGACGTTACCTTTAACATTAAGAAAAAAATTGCCACTTAAAATCTACAGTTCAAAAATCACATAATGAAACCCATGAGGATTCGCTTACAAGAGAGTTTTATCCATTCCCAGAAGACTTGAGAAGTATCTACACTAGGTGAAGACGTCTTATTAATTCTGTCAAGGTATTTTTTCGTGTGTGTCAAAAGGAATACTATAAAAGTGATATTTTATGGTTGAGGTTGCTAACCAAAACTTACTAAAATGTTTCATGTGTGATAGTGAGCCATGTAAATTAGACCAGGTCAAAATGATAGGCCAATTACCTCATTCTGAATTCTAGACTTGTAGAACAATAATTCATTAAAACATTCTAAATGTGTATTCATTACAGAATAATCTTGAAATTCAAAACAGCAATTTAAAATACAATAGTTGGCCGAGAACAAGCTAGAATTCTTGAGTATGTACATAAAGCCATGAGATAAAACAGACCTGTAGTACCAGCGCTCTGGGAGGCTGAGGCAGGAGATTTAGAAGTTTGGTGAGCCCAGACTACGCAAATTAGTGACATAGGGAGACCCCGTCTCAAACTAAAATTTAAAATATTTTTTTCTAAAGGGCCAGGAGTGAAGCGTTGGGTATAATATTCAGAACTAAAAAAAAAAAAAAAAGTCTTTGAGAAACTTTCTCTTTTAATTTACTGCTAAAGAAGATAGCATTGGAAAGGTGTTTGGCCTTCAAATAACTGGAAATTTTAAGCACAATTTAACAGTGAAAAATAATATTTTAAAAATCACCATTTCAAGAAGATAACAATGTACAATGTATATTAATTATTGAAACTGTCCTATTAATCAGTTTTGAAACTGTCTCATTGCTATTTGTTTCTCAATAAAATAAAATAAAAATCACCATTTTGGGCTGGGGAGATGGCTCCGTAGAATAAGCGCTTCCCTGGTAAGTGGGAGGGTCTGAGGTCAATCCCCGGTTCTGCCAGAAAAAAATAATAATAAAAAAAAAAAGAAATCACCATTTTGAGGATGTATTTCAGCACCCTCTTAATGAATTCTATTCAGCATTATTTCTGGTATTATGGTATTTATTAGATTTTAAATTTTTATTTTAATGAGAAAATCCTAAGTTGTTTACTATTATTAGAAGTTATTAACTATAGCAATTAGTATCAGCAACACTAACATGAAATTCAAGCATAGCAAGTTATTCATGTGTTCTCTTGCCCCAAAATTTTACCATTTACATCAATATAAATTACAATACTAAGGCTATTGGCCAATTATTTCTAATTTTTGAAGGGGAAAACAAAGCTCATAAACACATATTGGTGAAAACATAATTAAATGTCAGGAGTTCCCAAAAGGCCTTCTGATGCCAACTGACTCATTCTAAGCTTGGTATTTATCAGGCACCTACATACCTAATTAAGGGTGCGAATGATTGGAGACTGTGAAACAAATAAAATAAAAAGTTGGTAAGACAAGTAGCAAAAAACTTTCATCCCAAGATGTAGTTGACAGTCTCCATGGTTTTTATCCTTCTATTATATGGAACTGAACTTCACTCTTCTGAAAACTTCCAGTTCATAAGGAAAATCTCCATAAAACAACATATCCTCATTCTCTGAAAGCCACTTCATAGAAATGCCCACTCCAGAGACTGAAATGATCAGATCATTCAAATAATTTCTCCCTGTCTATCCGATGGGAAATAATAATTGTTGTCATAAACAAATGTATCAGTTTATATTGTGATCATTCCACACATGTATACCGTGTGTAGCAGTCAAATCAGGATAGTTAACATTTCCATCTCCTTAAACATAGTTTTGGAATATGCAATAGTGATTGCTAGAGACTTGGAAGGGGAGAAAGTGGGGAGAAACACCAAACCACAGTTAGATACGCCATAGGTTCTAGTGTTCTATAGCACAGAGGGTGACTAGGGTTCACACTTCCCTATTATATATTTTAAGAAGAGGAAGAAGGGGCCAGGGAGAGAGTTCAGTGGAATAGGTGCTTGCCTGAATGGCACAAGGTCCTGAGCTCAATCCCTGGTACAGAAAAAAAAAGAAGAGGAAGAGC
>NW_004524651.1:5733854-5740527 GCF_000260255.1 Octodon degus
GAGGGGCACAGGGCTCACAAGCTTGCTATTTTCCCTTGGTGTCTTCCTTCCACCGTGTACCTAAAGTACTATCTATATCACATTCCGTATGTCAATGCCTTGCTGTCATATAGCACCAGCTCCACTGCAGACCTGGCCGTAACCCACCACAAGAGTATGATTCCCTCCTGCCAGAACCTCCCAGAACAGAAGCAGTTTGATCTTCTGTCTCAGCATCCTGGTAAATTAAGGAGCAAAGTCTGCAGAGTGGGACACTGAGGATTCAAAACCTGGTGAGAATTTGCATTAATTGCTTAGCACTTCTGTGTCTTGGTTCCTCGTTCATAAAATCGCATGACAATATATCCAAGAATTATCAAAATTGAATGAGTTGGCATGTAAAATGCTTCTGAGCGCCAGGTTCATAGTAAATTCTCAGCAAGTGTTACCTTCATCATTAGCATCATTATCATTATTGTCATTAGTTCCTTCTCCGTTTAAATGCAAATGATTTTCTGCTCTTGTCATTCATTTATCCAGAAAACAATAGTCATGGCTGTTGTTGCTACCAGCGTAATGAAAACTACTACTATCAAGCAAACAGTCTTTACTAGGTTGCCAAGGATCATGCTGCTAGCTTCATTGCAGTAGACCCTAATTACCCAATTATCTTTTCCTAAATCAGGTAAGGAAGGAGGGTGACCCATTAAATCTTAAACTGATTATTTGAGAAAAAGGAGTCTCCCTTACTTCCACAAAGATGTGGCAGGATTGGATTTCATGTTTATGCTTCAGTTCTACTTGACAGCTTCTGACTTAGGTGTTCTGTTTGGCCTCCTCTGCTTCTCGGCTAGCAAAAAAGACAGTGAGTTACGGCCACACTGACATCCATCGCTGCTCTGTGCTCATTAGACAAAAAAGAAGTTGTTTTGAGCCATAAACACCCAGCCGCCATTAGCCATTCTCTGTCACACTTCACCACAATGACCCGCTTCCTCCTGCTCTTGCTGCAGCCCTACCTAATCCCTTTTTCTCTCCTATTTGACTCTGCCATCTCTCTGCCTCTTTTATTTTTCTGCTATCGTTAAAAAAATAAATTCAATGCAGCCCTTTCCTGCTTACCTCCCCAGCTGGTTTGCTTCTTTCATATTTCCACCTCTGGTGCTGGAGCATACTAAATATGCACTCACATGTACACATGCCTGTGCATACGTACACATGAACACACTCACAGTGTACCCCATGCACACACAGATGCATGTGTGCAATCTTGCACACACACAGAGCTCACAAAATGTTTTAATATAAATGCAGGGAATACTTTCAAGTCAAAGATGTCAGTACTAGAAACGAGTCATCTATTGTATACATAATAAGGGAGATTGTTAAGGCAGGAGCGCTCTGTCTTACAAGCTGACACAGGTTTATCTGTCTACTTGCCTAAGAAGTGTTTATTCACATCCTCTAATCCCAATGATTTCCATAAAATATTCAAAGGGCTCACCTAATTAAACTAAAACCTTTTCAATATCATGACACTCCATCTACTACAATTTACTGCTAAAAACTAGCAGTATAATATGAACAGTAATAATCTACATCACGAAGTTTTTACCTAGATAAATAGTAAACATTATAATCTAGTTTTAAATACATCGCTGCATATTTTAAGGCACATTCAAATCAACACGATGAGGGAAATTTTTAACAGCAGACACAATATGACAAGTTAAAATTTAAAAGCACAGTGGGAATGAATAGGGAGAGCAAGGAAGAACTTTTATGGGATCGAAACTTCCTTGTACGAAACAATAATGGTGGACGCTCATCATTATGCACTTGTCTGAACACAGAATGTACAGCAGCAGGAGTGAACCCCATAAGGGTAGCAAAGTGGCACTGCAGGTTCATGGGCTCCGTCCAAGGTCCCCTTCTGGCCAGAGCTGTCTATGGAAGACAGAGAGGGGTAACCCTGAACAAAACTCTATGCTCACATTTGCTGTGAATCTACGATTGCTCTGAAGTATACTTTTTTTAATGGGGTAAAAAGAGCAAGAAAAGAAATGTGGAAAATGAACAAGAGCGCAGAAAATGCGCTTCTAGGATGTTCTGGTACCAAAGAGGAAGCACAGTGACTCCCATGCCGGGAGATGTAAACGCTGAGCAGCAGACAAGGCAGGATGCTGCTACCTCAGCACTGTCCCCTCTGGCCCTCCACACCAGCGAGTATTTCTGATGTGAGCAAAGCCCTGCATCCCCTCGGGAGACCACATTTGATATAACCTATGCACACCATCTGTGCATGGGAGACCTCCTGGAAGATACAGTTGGAAAACAGCAGTAGAAAAAAAAAAAAAAAGGAGGCAAAGAAGAATGAGGCTCTTTTGCTGTCCCGGCCTCAACAGCCTCCCAGGAAGCCCTGCAACTAAACAACGTTACACTCTGAGACCAAGTAATCTAATCTGGTCCTTTCCAAATGAAACATTGAAAGTTAAAGAAATCATCTTCCCTATCAGCCAGGCAGGATTGAATCCCAACCCCGGCCTACTGCAGAGCTGAGTCGGATACTCTCACAAGCGCTGGGCTGTGATTCAAAGAAAAAGAACCCATTGAGCAGCTCCTTGTCTCATGACTGTGAACAGGTCACTGAGTACCAGTACCTCATGTCCATCCCTCCATCTCCCCTGACGACCACCCTATTCACAGCACACCTGGTCTACACTGCAAGACAGCAGACCCAACTCCTGTGAGCGGTGAGCGTTTCCATTTGCCCTTGACTGGCAGAACCCAAAATAACTTCATTGTCTTCTCTGGACTCAAGCGTCTTTTTGAGGCTCTTGCTGGCACCTCTTGTGTACCCAGCCACCCTGCCAGGTACCCTGAAGCAATGTAGACCTGAGTTCTGCCATGCTTCCTCTGCCTCATCCATCAAGGCTTAGATCACAAGCTGTGTGTCTTCTGAAGGATCACACAAGGACTAAATTTCATGTCATAGGGTGGCCCAAATATAGATTGTTTATCATCAGTGAAGGCTTCCTAATCATGCCATCTATAAGAGCTATGGTTGAGTAAGTAGGGAAAGTCAAGCCAAATCTCTCTCAGAGCCAGTCACTGTCCCTTGGATTTATCTGATTTGCATGCAGGTCATCCAGGTCAGGATTCAGTGACAGAACCCCAGAAGTTATCCCAGAAGGGAGCCCTGAGATGGAAAAAGTGGGCCTGGATCCCACCGCAGCGGCACCAACTGTCTCTTCTCCTGCACTTGTGAAGGTGAGTGTGCTGCAGGTGTTCTGGTCCTGTCCCAAGGGCACCTCATCCCACAACTCAGGGCACACGAGGCCTGGTGGCAATAAATGGCAGTGGCTGGCTTGTGAATGTGTCAGCTCCAAACAGACCAAGGGACTGTAGCTCTTACCCTACCCTCTCCCTTGGGCTAGGCAGGTTGAATTCCAGTGTGGAAATCCACTGTCGTGCCCCTCCTCTTGCACCACCCTGCTTCTGGATTGGATGGTTCCTCCTTGGTTTTTTTGGTTTTGGTTTTTGTTTTTGTTTGTTTGTTTGCTTGTTTGTTTTTTGACAGAACTAGGGATTGAACTCAGGCCTTTGCGCTTGCCAGGGAAGCACTTATTCCACTGAGCCAACTCCCCGGCCCCTCCTCCCTGTTTTGAAACCAAAAACTAAATAAGTTTTCTTTTGTACCCAAATTGAAAACACCATGGCAAATGCCAGCTGAGTTTTTTATTTAATGTCTGCTCTTCCAATATTCTTGGTCTGCCTCTCAAAGGCCATTTGTCCCCTACTTGAAATACAAATATATATGATTGTGTTTTTCTGCTTCTGAGAGTTGGTTAAAATCCAAAAACCAGTTTAATAAAATAACTCCACATGAGACAAGGCATCTTTCCACCCATCTTTTCAGAGCCTAACACCACTGTGCAGTGCTCGCTTCAGGTTTTCCATTTTAATGAAACAACTTGATCTCAGGGCTCTGCATCCTATCTAGTATGCAAACTTTCGTAACCATTTAACAAATTCAGCAATAAGAGCTGTACTTTTTTCCTCCTAATTATATTAAGTGGGTTTAAATTTACAAGTTTTCCAAATATAGTGCTAGAAAAACTACTTTTCTCAGAATCTGTGCTTTGTTCAAGCTGTAAAGTCTTAAAGCATCAAAACAAAGAGGAGGAAAAACATCATAGTGCATTCATAGATCATTCATCCACAAAGGACGAATTTGATTTGACAAAGGGGAGAGTGACACAAAGTTATCCATATTTTATTCCCTTTTACAGAAATACCACACTGGATGAAATTGTTGAATGTATTTGTACTTCATAAATTCAAACTGGGAATGATTCACCTTGAAGATGACATACATGCACGAATCCAGTCCAGCAAAAGTGGAGCTCACCAAGGCAACGGTCAAAGTAGCCAGATATTCCACCGCATTACATTTCGATTCGGTGGCCAGGTGCACTAACGACAGGTGCAAATACATGCAGATATACAGGCAGATAGAGCTACTGAGTAACGGAACAAAAGCTGAAGTAAAACCAACTATCATGCCAATAGGAGGCCGGGTCTATTCTAATTTTTAATTAAGCCAAGATCTCAATAGCACATCTTTTCCTGTGACCTCAGGGGTCTGGCATAGCCAGAATTATGAGAGAATAAGGAAAGGCTGTTTCCCAGTGTCTTTCCTCTGCCATCATGCTCGCTGAGAAGGTGAACCAGTGAGCTGCACCAGTCTGGTGAAAGGCTCCAAACCGTGTTCCTTTTTATAACTTTGCAGTGATTATAAATAAAGGCAATGAAGAAATTCATTATTTTTAAGTAAAATGCTAAGCACATTAATTTGCAAGTCTTATTGGTATCTCTTGTTGAAAAAAATCACAAGCAGCATAAATAGCATGTCATGCGAAAATGCCATAGTAAAGCCGCATGGCCCTGTGAAGCCACATCTGCCTCATTTGGGGATGAAGTTCCTGGTGTGTTTACACGCTTGCCACTAAAAATAATACTCCTGGGCAGTCTTTATGCAACTGGCTTCCAATCCCTCTTACTTCTCCCATCATTATTGTTAGAATAAATCAACTAGGTCAATTCTTATTTCATTGGATAAATCAACTAGTAAAAGAAAATTAAGTACAGACAGGACTTTAAGGGTAAATAATATATAATCCAAATTTAACTGCCTACTGAGGTGATGGAAGGTTCCATTTTTTTCTACTCTGCGATGGAAGACTCTAACACAAAGTAAATACTATATTCAATTGAAGTCTTGTATTAACTGGACCTGCTCTCATCTACATTGTAGGTGAAGGTAGGGTTCCTGGGAATTGAACCCAGGGCCTTCAAATGGCGCTACACCCCATCTTTTTAAATATGTATTTTTATTTTGAGGAAGTCCCTCCAAAGTTACTAAATTGCCCAAAATGGGTTCGAACCCCACCACACCCGATTCTCACCTAGTCCTGTTGTTTTTGTTTGTTTGCTTTGGTGAGGTTCTTTAATTTTGATTTTTGGGGGTTTGGTTTTTTGTTTTTGCCTTTTGCAGTACTGGAAACTGAATCCAGCACTTTTTCTGTACACTACATGCCTAGCCCTCTTTAATGTTTTATTTGGATCTTCATATACCCCAGGGTCCAGCTCAGGATCTGCACACCTTGTGGAGGGAGCCAACGTCATTTACCCACTCACACTCCTTTCCTCTTTGGTCTCAGGTAGAGTTCCGTGTCCATCTTGGCAAAGCTCAGACAGTTCCGCTGCAAGCCCTGCCTCCTCCTGCACCCCTTCCCGCATCCCTGCTGAGCCTATTCAGCCCATTTCTTCCTCTGAGCCTTTCCTGCCATCACCTGCTCGTGCCATGTTTCCAAAACGTTCCCTCTGTCTTGATCTTGGCTGTGTACACCACCCCCAAGGTCCAACTACTCCTTCCTTCCTTCTTTCCTTCCTTCCTTCCTTCCTTCCTTCCTTCCTTCCTTCCTTCCTTCATTTGTGGTACACACTAAGTCCAGGAATGTGAGTTGCAATCAGTGGAGACGCCTTCAGAGAGGGCACCAAACGATCACTTCCTCATGTATTTCATCAGTACAAAATATAGGTTCTGGTGTGTGAGAGAGCTTCCAGCTACCGTGCACCTGCATGACCCACTACTGGTCCCAGCCTAGGCGCAGTGTGGGTGAGATGCTCTTCCATCCCCTTGGGACGCCCCCCACCACTCCGCAGCACAACCCACCCTACCCGCCTAGCAGGAATTTCTGCCGACTTCTGGGAACCCACAGACCCAGTCCTAGCCCAGGCCCTGTGAGTATATGGGAAAGCTTCCAGTTACCTTGCACCTGCAGGACCTACTACTGGTTTCAGTCCAGGGGCAACGTGGAAGCAACCCTCTTCCACCCCCTTGGGACACCCCCAACACTCCCCATCATCTCCCCCAACCCACCCACCCAGTAGGAATTTCTGCCGTGCGCCTGGAACCCCCAGACCCAGTCATAGTCCAGGCCCAGTGAGTGTGTATGAGAGCTGCCTCTCACCCCTTCTCTACCTTGTCCCCTCCAGGCTCCACTCAGCTCTGGCATACAGGACTGCGGTGAAACCCTGCAGCTGCAATCCCTGCAGAGAGTGTAGAGGATAGAACCACCCAGCTAGTCCAGGAGCAGAAAATCTTGCCAGAGGGGCATAACAGGTTCAC
>NW_004524651.1:5743954-5752206 GCF_000260255.1 Octodon degus
ATAGGTCCTGCTTTACCTTGGTCTTAACCATCCAGCAGAAAAGTATAAAAACAAAATATAAGAAGTAAAGCCATGCTGTTATGTTGAGCTGTAGGGGACTCAGGTCAACAGTTTCTGACATTGCCAGTCAAGCGGAAGACCCAATACTATTATAGGCTACTGGACTCTTTCAGAATAGTTTGCTGAGTTTACACACCTATAATATTCAAATAACAGAACTTAACAAAAAAAGAGGATACAGATGAATGTTTATTTTGTATCTTTGTATTCAAAGTGGTTAGGATAGATATATAGTTACATTCTCTTAATGAATATAGTGATTTGTTCTAATGATGTTTGTAAATAAGATATCATGTCTGCATCTTGTACAGCAATTAACCACTAGGGAGAATGTATGCAATGTGTTAATTATTGAAACTATCCTACCGATTTGATTTGAAACTGTCTCATTGCTATTTGTTTATCAATAAAATTATGGGAAACAAATACAGGTTCTGTTCTGTGTGGTCTGCATGAAACAGCGGCTCCATGCTTCCTTCTCTGGTGGCACCCTGTAGCTCTAGGTGATGCTGGTGTTTTGTGCACTAGGACCTGGGGTCCTCCAGAAACCCCCTCAGTAAGCACCCATTCCCTCATGACAGGAGCCTGCTCCTGTCCTCAGTACATCATGCCTAGAGGACAAACTGGTCAAGGGGCCCCGAGGGCCCCTGGAAGTGCCCACCGTCTGAAGCCATCTGCCACGGGTCCGTGTCTAAATCTTCCTTCCGTATTGTAGAGAATTTGTGCCTCTCCTCGTCTTCCTCCTCTTCCTCCTCCTCCTCCTCCTCCTCTTCCTCCTCCTCCTCCTCTTCCTCTTCCTCCTCCTCCTCCTCTTCCTCTTCCTCTTCCTCCTCCTCCTCCTCTTCCTCCTCCTCCTGTTAGATACCCTGTATCTGTATCAGTTCACTTCAGATTTCCACTGCCAGCTAAAGCCCAGAGAAAGGCTGGCTAAAATGCTAAAATGTACCCAAACAAGATTCCTGTAAATCTGAACATGAAAGAAAAGGAAATGTCCACCTGGCAGAAATAAAACAGGAACTGGCAGACAGAGCCCTAAGCGCAACTCATGGGACAGAAGGCGTGGCTTTGGGACCACACGTGGCAGGAGGTTGGCAGCGAACCCCACACCCAGATAGCCAGAGGTGGGTGCAGCTGACCTCTGGAGAAAGGAGCCCAGAATTTGTCTTACCATCCTTCCTCCAGCTAAACATGGAATGCTCCTTCTGTCCAGGATTCTGAGGGGAAAAAAATTAACTCTACATTAGAAACGAAATTCTGCAACTTACCTGAAGCTAGGAAGCACTCACCCACGTAACTGGTGTAAGAGTCCCCGTAAAGCTATTAGCATAAGGCTCCCTGCAGGGAGTACCTGGGGGGTTCTGCAGAAGGAGAGCCAGCCCTACCCCGGAGAAGCCCTTCCATAGCCCGTGGTGGGAAGCAAGTGGCCACGCCACAGAGGCATTTGGGATTTTCAAAAGAAACAGCAAAATGAGCAATCAATAGTACATATGGCAGATGTCTAAATAAAGGAATTAGCGTCCTCAACAATTCCATGCAATAGAGCACTCTGAAGGAATCTTTAAAAATTTATAAATTGACAGCACCATAGAAGTTGACTTAACAACAGCATCAAAAAATAGATTAACATAAAAGGTAGCCAAAGATCCCATATGGTTTAAAGAGAAATGGAACAAAATTAAGTGTTTGTAATGGAAACTGGGAATATACTTTAAATTAAAAGAAAATAAAATACATTTTAGCAAAATAGTTGAGTACCACCAAAGCAGTATTTACAGCAAACTATGTTGTTTAGATGCGTATATTAGGCAGAGAGACAAACTGAACATTCAACTCAAGAAGGCAGATAATAAAAATATGTAAACCCTAAAAATATAAATGCAAGAAAACAAGCAAAACTGAATGAAATAGAAAATAAACAAAAAGATACATAATATAAAAAGAATCTTTAAAAGAACCTTAAAAGATGAACAAATCTCTGGGAATATCACTCCTCATAAGAGGAGAAAGATATAAAAACAACATTGCCAGTGAAAAATGGGTACAGATAAAAATAGAAATGAAAGGCCATTAGACACTATAAGAAATGACTTTATGCTATAAAAGTTAGGCATAGGAAAAGTTTCCATAGGATATAAAAATAGCAAAACTATTCATGCAAAAATAGAAAATAAAACTTGTTACTACTAAAGAATTTGAATCCTGTCTACTATTAAAAAAGAATTTGAACTTTATTTACAAGAAAATCACTGGTGAAGGCAGGTTTATAAATGGTACCATGTGAATAGTTAGGGAAAACATAACTCTAATGTAATACACTTTCTTTTTTTTAATATTTATTTATTTTTATTTTTTTTATTTATGTGTGTGTGTGTGTGGCCAGCTTAGCCCACCAGGGGGCGGGGCTGGCTGGCATGTGGTGCTGGGGGATCGAACCGCGGTCCCTGTGCTTTGCCAAGCTTGTTTCAAATAGGTGCTTTAGACCACTGAGCCATCTCTCCAGCCCCTGTAATACACTTTCAAGAAGAAGGGGGTGGTGAATGAAAGCAAGAGACAGGAAAAGGAATATTGTGGGACTGTCCTGCTTCAAGGTTGTATATGGTGAGATTTTTGGACTTATGTGTAAACATGAGAAGTATACAATTCTTTATCCTATTATTAAAATATAATCTAATTTTAAAAAATGTAATACACTGTCATCAGCCTAAGAAAGTTAGATGACTGCCAGGCCATCCCGCAAGATAATATAGGGGAGGGAGGGAGGGAGGGAGGGAGAGAGAGAGAGAGAGAGAGAGAGAGAGAGAGAGAGAGAGAGAGAGAGAGACCAATTATGAAAAACACAAATATAAGCCAAATCCTCTCTTGAACATAAATGCAAAAATTATAAATGTTGTATTTGCAAATCTAATCAAATAATAGCCATTTTAATAACATGTCATTGACAGTTTATAGTACACAAACTGAGCTTACCCCTTAAATGAAAGAGCAGATTAATAATAGAAAAAACGGACAGTATTATATGCTGTTCTGCTGTACACCTAAAACCCCAGCACTCTCGGGGGCTGAGGCAGAAGGATCACAAGCGTGACTCGATCCTGGGCAATCTAGTCACTTACCGAGACTCTGGCTAAAGATAAAAATAAAAGACCCGGGAGGAAGAAAAAAAGAAAGAAAAAGTGGGGATATAAGTCATTGTTAAAACTCTGGGTTTTATCTTCAGTACTACAGGGGAAAAAAAACTATTATATGAACATAATTTGTCATGTTAATAGATTAGAAGAGATAATGCATTTTATTACTTGAAATAATAAAGAAACTTATTTGACAAAATTAAATGACTATGATAAAGACTTTGAGGTAACTAGGAGCAGAAAGGAAATGCAAACTGAAAAAAGTGTGCAGAATAGCTTAGAGAGAACAACCAACAACAAGATTTAAGGAAACCGCGAGCCCCGCGTCCCTTGTGGTACTCGAGAAGCAGCCCTGTGTGTGTTTATGATTAAATTCGGCTATAAGTTACAGAAAACACAGTACTCGTGCCTTAATAGGGTCCAGCACCTGGTGCTTAGTTTTCTCTCTTAAGAGAAATCCTGATACAGTGAGTGCCAACCTATAATCAAACTGCACACACTCATCCGGGCCCAAATTCCTGTTTTCATCTTTTCTGCCTTTCTCAGCGTTTACTTCCATGATAAAAGGTGCCACTGCAGCTTCAGATATCAGGCCTATGGCCTATGCCCCAGGAAGGAAGAGCAAAGGCAGAGCACGACTGACAGCTGGAGTCATTTCTCCCTTACAAAGCTGTCTTGTGGAGTCCAGCCTAGCTACTTCCGGGCACAGTACATCTCACTGGTCTTCTTATAGAGAAAGGAGCCTGCAATATGCATTATTTTAGCTTGGCATATTGCACCTCCATTTTATAAAAAGTAAAAGTGAATATATTGTGTACACAGCAATCTGTTAGTCAAATAGACACACCACACACAGTGGAAAGTATAATGGTGTACAAAAGAAAACAGTTCTATTCTGCCATTAAGAAAAATACATTTGCAATATTAATATGCAAAAGGATGCACCTTGAGAATATGTTTAGTGAAATAAGTCAGACATACAAGCTTAAATATCACGTGATTCCTTTTATATGAGAGACTCAACATATATACATATATAAATGAAGAAGAAAATAGAAGATAGAAGAAAATAGAAAATAGAACTGGGTATCTGAGATGAATACACATTTCTCAGATGAAGAAAAACAAGTGACAAATAAAGACATGAAAAAATGTTCAACATCATTGGTTATTCAAGAAATAAAAATTAAAACAACACTGAGATATCATCTCACCCCAGAAAACGTGGTTATCATCAAGAAGTGAACCAATAACAAATGCTGGAGAGGCTGCGGGGGAAAAGGAACTCTTCCCCACTGGTGGTTGAATGTAGACTGATACAACCACTATGAAAATCAGTGTGGAGATTCTTCAAAAACCTAGGATTAGGGGTCCTATTGCACCCAATTATCCCCCTCCTGGATAAAGTTCCAGAATTGAAAACATCGTACCACGGTGATGTATTGCCCCATGTTTCTAGCAGTGCAATTCATCATAGCCAAATCTTAGGAATGACCCAAATGCCCATGAGCTGCACAATAGACAAAAAAGATGTATTTTTATTCAATGGAGTACTACTCAGCTATGAAGAAAGATAAACTTGAGGCTTTT
The DNA here is from genome assembly GCF_000260255.1 of Octodon degus. Taxonomy (NCBI): domain Eukaryota; kingdom Metazoa; phylum Chordata; class Mammalia; order Rodentia; family Octodontidae; genus Octodon; species Octodon degus. The sequence goes on from NW_004524651.1 coordinate 5,748,733, forward strand.
ATAAGTAAATGGATGCAAATAGAGACCATAGTCATACATGAAATAAATCAGACTCACATGTTTAAACATAGTGTCTCCCTAGTGTAAGAAATTGAAAGAGTAAATAAAATTTGAAAGGTACAATAAATATTGTGAAATAGAAACAAACTGCTCAAAAGGAAAAAACAACAAGGATAGAGAAGTGGCGGAAAGAAAGAAGGAACAGAAAAAAAAATATATATATATATACACACAAGATAGTTAAGGTAATTGTAGAACTAATTTCTGTTGATTTACTGAATGGAACAGTTAATGACTAATTGTTTGATCTGGTAATCTGAACAAGTACTTTGAAGATAACAATATGCACTATAGCAACCATTGCTAATTTCCTATCTTCTTGTTTTGAAATTCTGTATCATCTTTTTTATTCTCTTTAAAATTAAAAAAGAACAATTATAGGAGCTGCAATGGAGAGGATGATCAAAAGTAATAAAGTAACTAAACATCAAATAGAATATATAAATAATTATTTGTAAAAAGAAATACAAAATAGGGAGAAACTAAAATGATTCCCCAAATTCTGTATTTCATTGTTTCAAAATTATATAGATATATACATTAATTTGTTTCCTTTATGCTACCAGTTTTTCTTAGTTCATTGAAAGGAAAGTTTTGTGCTATAATCTATTTGTTTCCTTTTTGGTAAGAAAGAGTCTTTTTCACTTATGACTTGTACTCTGAGTAACACTTTGGCCATTCTTTCAAGATTACAATACACAGTGTACTTGTTATTCTCTACTTCAATTTATGAATGATCTGTCGTACAACAACTTGGTTCCCAAGTGGAAACATATAGAAAAATTTTGTTTCTGTTTGTCAACTCTGCACCAGGTAACAAACACAACCACATCCATCTTTCCCACATGAATATGAACATAGCCATCTTTTCCAGAATCACAGAATGAATTAAATTCATGAAATGAGGTACACTGTATTTTATTATGAAATTTTGTTTAATTTTTTTCATAGGAGTGAGTGAGAAGAGTGCTTATTAATATTTTCTTTATTAATATCTTTAGGTTTTACATTAAAATTTAATTTTTTAATAAATTTAAATAAAAGAAATATATTTCTTATTGTCAAGAATCTATAAACAAGGCTACAGTGGCTTTCCTCATGATAGCCTGCCCTGTGTCCTCCAGCATGTATTTGTGTTTATTTTCTCTCTTCTTTTTGCCCCAAACTTGCTCTGCAAACTCAGTTTCTCCTTCACTCTTCACTTTTACTTTTTAAGATAAACCTTATCATTGTTTTAAAAAAGGATCTATAAATGTCTAATTAATAAAAGAGATCAAAAAAGTTGATGAAAATGTTATACAAAAAAATAATTTCCCATAGGTCAAACTATTTCATTATATTGAAATATATTTTCAGAGAAAAACTATACATACACACTCATTAATAGGAAAACACATAATTAAAGATATATAAAGAATTATAAAATCAATATATAATGACACCTGTGAACTAAGCAACTGCACTGAAGATGTCAATTTGTAATAGTAGTTTCATGGTTGGAGTGCCTTTCATTCTGGTCTTCTGAATATGGGCTGCTTGTCCTGACATGCCAGTTGCTGCTGTGCTGTCTCTTGGGTAGCTGATTGTTCAAAAAGAAGGGGGTGGTGAATGAAGGCAGGAGACAGAAGGAATGTTGCAGAACTGTCTTGCTACAAGGTTGTACATGGTTAGATTTCTGGACTTAATGTGTAAACAAAAGAATTATATAATTCTTTATGCCTATTTTTAAATATATTTTAATTTTCTAAATGTTTTTTCATCATATTCTGTAGGGACTTAAAGTTCAATATATCAATACTTGATGAAAAATACCTGTTCCATGTTATGCATAAGATGTTTGATATTCAGACAGATAGTGAGCTTAAACTTAACAGCCTAGGTTGTATGGTAGTAACAATAAGCTTGTCTTCTGGATGGTTAACAACCTAAGTTTACAGACCAAAAATGAGAGAAAAATGAGGGCTGCAAGGAAAGCCAACTTTTTGGCCCTAGCCTTCCAAGGTCAATGAAGACTCAGGACATATGAGAACTCGTACTGTAATATCATGTAACTCAGTTGTGCCCCAAATTTTCTGATTAAGGAGATTATGGGACCAAAGAGGAAAGTGATCAATGATGCAAAGTGTGCCTAAGGAGAACCACATGGAAAGGAAATATTCTTTCAGGCTTTCACAGAGAGCACATTGGCCAAGCAATGGCCATGACTCAACCACATGGCTGACACTGACAGAGGATCTACAATCTGAGGTACAAGATCTCAGGATAAATCCTGAGGGGATTTCAGTGACCTTATCAGACCCAAAAGCTACAACTCTTGTTGCATAGGACTTGCTTTATCTTGGTCTTAACCTTCCAGCAGAAAAGCATAAAAATGAAGTATAACAAGTAAGGCCATGGTGTTATGTTGAGCTGTAGGGGACCCAGGTCAACAATTTCTGACATTGGCAGTTAAACAGAAGACCCAATGCTATTATGGGCTACTGGACTCTTTTAGAATATTTTGCTGAGTTTACACACCTATAATATTCAAATGACAGAACTAAACAAAAAAGGGGATACAGATGAATGTCCCTTTTGTATCTGTGTATTCAAAATGGTTAGGATAGATATATAGTTACATTCTCTTAATGAATAGAGGGATTTTTTCTAAAAGTGTTTGTAAATAGGATATCATGTCTGCATCCTGTACAGCAAATAACCACTAGGAAGAGAGTATGCAATATGTTAATTATTGAAACTGTCCTACCAATTTGATTTGAAACTGTCTCATTGCTATTTGTTTCTCAATAAAATTATGGAAAAAAAGAATTATAAAATGATGTAAAAGATATCAAGACCTATTGAAGGAATGAAGCAGACTATTCTTGGATGGGAAAGCCTAATATTCTAAAGACATTCCTTCTCCACTAAAGTATCCAGAATTGCTAAAAAATAATTCAAGCAAATTTTCAAAAGCCTCATTTAAAACATAGTAAAAAGTTTATGGAAGAACTAACAGGCAAAACAATCAGTAAGAAAGAAAGCAAGGTGACCAGGCCTGCTGTAATAAATACCAATGTGATAGTAACCTGTAGCAAAGGCGAAAGTGCTGGGGTGGGGCAAGAACACCTCTGTAGGCTGTGTCCAGATGTCCCCCAAAGCCTCCAGAGCATGTGAGGCTAGAATTGATTCATAGTGCAGTGCCAGGTTCAAGGGCACTAGGATGCAGGGGGTGAGTGCTGCCCACCCCAAGGAAACTGTATAGGACAAAGAGGGCACAAAGAAGCTGTTTAGGCTCCTTTTTGGTTTTGCTGTCTTCTGCCCACCATGAACTGTTTGCTGCCCAGTCTTAAAGCCAGCTGATTATGGACTGAAACTTCTACAAACTGCAAGCTCAACTAAGCTCTCCCCCTTTAACTTTTTTTTTTTTTTTTT
>NW_004524651.1:5752325-5761779 GCF_000260255.1 Octodon degus
TCCACTGAGCCATCTCCCCAGCCCCTCCCCTTTAACTTTATGTGTCAGATATTTTGTGTCAGCAGTAAAAAAAAAAAGTAACTAAAACAGTCTCATGTACAAATCAAAATAAAAAGTACCAAAATAAATCCCTCTCATTTGAAAAGTTGATACAAGATACACTAGCACAAATAAGTGTGTAAACAATGGATTATTTAATAAACAGTATAAAGATAATGACCAGCTACACAGAATAGCTAACTTAGATTTATATGTCATGGCATGCAAAATAAACTCCTTTGAAAAAATATTGAACACTTATGTGAACCCCTAATAATAAAAAACACCTGCAGTAAGACACAAAAGGCATAAACTTACAAGGTAAATGTACTGTATTGGAGGCTGAGGTAAGAGGATCACAAGTTTGAGCCTTTCCAGGGACACTTAGTAATTTACCAAGACTCTGTCTTACAATGTTAAAAACATTTTTACAAGACTGGGGGGGTAGCTTAATATGAGGCTGGGTCAGTCTCTAATAATGTACACACATACACACACAAGTTAGGACTACTGCTTATCAAAACAAATTCTTAAAGTACAATGTACAACTAGAAAGAACATATTTGCAAAGGATATAGATGATTTATTGACAAATGGTTAGTGTATCCCAGCTGTACCATGAACGCTTACAAACTAATGAAAAAAGAGAAAATAGCCTAATAGAATAATGATGAAGAAGGAAAAGGCAATTTCTACCAAAGTTAGTTCTAGAAGTTGAGAAACATGACAAAGCAAATAAAAATTCTCAAAATATGTCCATTGATATTTATGTATTTGGAAAACTTCTTAAAGTGTAACTTTGAATATGGAATTGAACGTAGGGGAATAATAACTTGTGTATAATTGGAGAACAATCTGGTAAAACCTAACACAAGGAAGATGTATTTCCAACACAAAGATACTACTTGTTTATCTTTTTTCTTTTCCCTTTTTTTTTTAACTGGGAAAAAAGGATATATTTAGAATTAACCAGTTGGACTCAGTTTAGATGATCCCAATTTTGTTGGCAACATCCAATGCATCATAACTGGGAGCCAGCCAAACATATGCCTTCTTCTCTCCATCAGCCCTGATTAGGGTATTGAACTTGGCAACGTTGATGTCATACAGCTTCTTTACAGCTTGTCTGATCAGGTGCTTATTGGCTTTGACGTCCACAATGAACACAAGTGTGTTCTTGGCCTCGATATTTTTCATGACTGATTCTGTGGTCAGTGGAACTTGACAATGGCATAGTGGTCAAGCTTGTTTCTCCTGGGGGTGCTCTTCTGAAGGTATTTGAGCTGCCTGCGGAGCTGCAGTGTCTTGGGACAGTGGAAGGTAGATGACATACCTGTCTTCTTTCTGTGGCTGTGGTTCTCTTCAGCACAGCCTTCTTGGCCTTCAAAGCTGTTGCTTTGGCTTCAGCTGTGGTAGGGGCAGGGGCTCTTTGGCTTCGGCACCATCTTGGTTAAAAAGGCCTTGGTTTCTTTTTTCTTTCTTTCAGTTTTGGACTTGGTATCTGGCTAGGCTGGCTTGAAGTGATCCTCCTATCTCAGCCTCCTGAGTGCTGGGATATAGGTAAGTGCCAATATTCCCAGCCAGAAATCTTTTTTTTTTTTTTTTTGGTACTGGGAGTAGAACTTACAACTTCATACTTGCCAAGCAGGCACTGTGCTGCTAAGCTATCTTCCTAAAACCATTACTTCGCAGTATGTCCAGAAATTCAAATGTGAACAATACATGTAAGAATATTAAGTTATTTTATAGTAAAAATTTTGGAGAAATTTACTGGGAGAATAAATGGATAGGTTATTATATACTAATAGAACAGAATTCTCCATCATTTTTATATCAGTATTATTTATTTAAAAAATTGTATGTTTAAAATACATTTTACACATGTAATATATAAAGCTCATACATTTCAGAATAGTGATTGCATCCAGGAGCAAAAAGACAGAGAAATCACTCTATCATAGAAAAAAATGAAATCATCTGAGCAGATGAAACTAAAAGCAGACAAAAGTTCATGCATGTATTTTGTATCATTTTTTTCTATATTTTATAAGTAATTATTTAAAAGTGAAATGAGTAAAAAGAAAAAGTTACTCATCATAGAGTTTCACTGACTATAGAATGCTAGTTAAGACATTCACATCCTGTCTTATGCAAAGACCGCACGTTCTCAGCTCTTTTCTGTTGTGCTTCTGCTCACTTGGCACAATGGCACAAGCACTGCGTGTGCTTTTGTCACAGCAGCAGTGTACACGAGTGAATGGCTGTGCTGCGATGTGGCCAGCCAGGTGCCCTCTGGGGATACTTAGCTTTTTCCAACTTTTACTGAGCATGAAAATCAATGTCAAGGACATCTAAGAGCTTTTTCTATCTCTGACTGTGTTTGTGAAGCTCACTGCGCGTGGTCCACTGGTAACAAGCTCGTTGGAGGCAAAGACCTGGGAAGCCTGCGGTCCCCAGACCACTCTTCCCTGGAGGCCGGCTGGCTGCGGGCAGCTCAGAAGGAAGCCGAGAGGAGCAGCACACAGGCTGGGAGCCCAGAGCGAAGGAGAACTAGCAGAGCTAAGTCTCCAGAGTCCCAGGCAGGTGGGCCAGCAATGCAGCAAGTAGGCCACCTAGTACCGCGCGCGCGCGCGCGTGTGTGTATGTGTGTGTACTTAAAAACAGAGACTTTCTAGCATGAGATCCCATAATGCATTGAAACCCTAAGCATCATTCCTGTACAGTGACAGAAAACTGAGTATGACTGGGGAAAGTAAACATAACTCCCCACACTGGAGAGGGAACACAAGGCCTGCACACCATGCTGTGTTTTCAGCCCTCCTTAATTTTTTAAATGTTGAGACAGGATCTCAGTAAGTTGCCAGGCTCAAATCAAACATGTGACCCTCCTGCCCTTCCCAGAGTGCTGGGGTTAGAGATCTGCGTCTCAGTGCCCAGCTAAAAATGCGACTCTACCTTTTAATATATGCCTGTTGCAGAAATTGGTGAAAATGTTATGAGTCCACAATTAGATTTTCCTCCGCCAACCTTTTCACTTATGCCCTACCTTTCAAAACAGAAAATAAAAAATGTGTCTCTTTTTAACCTTAGTATATAGGAAAATGAGATAGAATAAAGAAATTCCTCTAAATTTCAATAGCAACATCATTTTTACACTTGTTTGTGTTAGCATTATTATCATCATTATTGCTTTTGTAATGGCGTACAGATGCTGTAGGGGTATTAGAACAAAATCCACCCGTAGGTGGGTAAAAGTCTTGATTGAACCTCCAGGCTACAGCTTTGCACAAAGATTTTCTAGGGCACGGAGAGTGATTTAGCACAGCCAGGAGGTCCAAATGGAGCAGCAGACTTGGGAAAGCAGACACCAAGAGGGGTGAGGTCCTCCTCGCGATCCCTGAGCTCACAGCAAATCTGCACAGGCAGGTGGGCAGCACCAACCCACACACCCTCCTGTGTGGGCAGCACTGGCTTTTCATCTCAGAACACTCTAGAAACACCAAACAACTAACTAGCATGAGCAGACATAAATGCTAAGCAAGAACACAGTCACATGAAAGCCCTACCTATGGAGCTGTTAAGCATTTGGAACTAACAATTCCACTTCAGTAAATGTAGTAGTTAAGAACAAAATTTATATCAAGTCTATTAATGACATTAGTTTCTTTTGTTATTAGACTAAGTATATGATAATCTCTGAATGGAACTTAAGAAAATTCATTCTCTTTTCAAAAAACAAAACAAAAGGGAAAATAGCATTTATGTAGATCTTGACTTTAACCAATCATATATGCTGAAGTTTCTACATAAAGTTCTTCTCAGGAGCTGAGTTCTCCAACAAAAATCTATGGAAGCAATACAATGTAGGCAATGAATAAACAGTTCATCTTTGTGCTGTTGTGTTTGATATCAATTGTGACTCATTCAATTTTGCATTATTTGGAGGGAAAGTAATTTATATTTATAGGTACCATGAGTAACAGGTACGGCTTATGTTTTATGGCCAAAATTAGTCTGATCATCAGCTTGCGCAGAAAATAGACCCCAAAGGAAAAATTTATGCCTATTAAAATATTTAATTTCCTTGAGTCTGTCAAAATGAGATGTTGGTATTTTCCACTGCTGCAATAACTATATATTCTGGGCAGTGCATCAGGTGAAGGGTAAACATACGGGTCACAAAAAGAAGAGGTGCTACCTACCACTCTTTATGCATAGTCAAGCCAGCCACAGTACACATGAGTTCCTGAAAGGAATTTCATTTGATCATAGAGGAAACACAATGCAATTACAATTATCTTAATATGCAAATTATGTTGTATACAATAAAACAAGCATTGCTAATCCAGTCTTATTTACACAGCTTTTATCAAATAAGAAAAATAGCATGCATCTGAAATGGACGGAACATTTATCTTTAGCACCCCCTGCCAATGTGTATGGTCCTTCCTATATTGAATGTATTTTCTTTTTTGTGCATGCTTATTTTCATGGATTAATTCCTGAGGGTTTAAATGTGATCTTAATTTTAAAGTACTTTTTAATTTTTCTTTGCTTCATGCATGCTTGCAGCACACGAAGCTTACGCTGTGTGGGTGGAGTCGACGCACTTGCACGGTGCACCTCAGCTCCTCTCGAACTCTACTACCACTACCACTGCCCTCCCTCACCTCCTGGTCGACTACTGCTCATAAACACTCAACTCACTGCTAAGTGGAGTAGCTGAGACACACATGCTTCAGTGTTGTGTATTTGCCCTTATCTGTGAAGCCCAAAGTATAAATAACAAGCCAAAAGAAAAAAAAAAAACATATTTTTGATTGGTATTAGAAATACATAATTGGTATTAAAAAAATACAATGAACTTATAAATATTTTGTTGAGATCATTACACAGATGACCTATAGAAATCTTAAAATGGCAACAATCCAGCCTACTAAGTACGACCTCAAACCAAAATCTGAGCAATCAAGCAGACAAAAGCTAGCTCTGTAGTAAAGTGAAAGAGCATGTAAATAGGGGTGAAATATACAAACCTGTATATTCTTTCTTAGACTCAGTTTCTTCACCTGTGAAATGGGGATATTACAGCTTTTAAGGGTTCCAAGCTGGGCTGTGCTACTCGTGAGAGCATGTTGCCACTTACTTCCTGCATGACAAAGTATGATCAATTGAAAATGGGTGTGACCACCCCCCAGAGCACTGGCAAGTGTCCCCACAATCACCACAGGCCTCAGCGCTGGGCTCTTGCTATCAGCCAATTCTGTGCTCCCTGGAACTCCAGATTTCCCCTCTGCTACTCTATCCACAGCTCCAAGACTCCACGGCTACCTCTAACACAGGACTCAGGAGACAGCCTTCTCATCTTCTTACTCACGTTTTTGGTTCAACCAAATGCTAGCTGCCCCAAGGACAGGTTTCCCTGGACTCCGAGGCAGGGACTCCCTGCTCGCCTATGATCCACCATCCTCACCGAGAAGCAGAGCCAGTGCTTCCCTCACTCCTTATTGCTCTTTGGAATACAGTATGCACTTGCCCTGATAAGGATTCCCGCTCCTCTGAGCGCCTCATTGGGCAATTTTGTCTTTTATTTTCAAAGTAGCATGTTGAGCTCCTGAACTGTTCCCTCATTTATCAATGATTTTATCAAGGTACCCTGCTCTTTCTACAGTTCAGAAGACATAGAAAATGGGAATTGCATTGTCTTTATAAAACAATTATTGAGATTCCCTCCTTCTACCGTTCCTGGTAACATAATGTCCACATGGATGACACCTGTAAAGACCCTACCTCAATTTTTCACCTCTTCTATTTTCCTTCATTTCACCACAACCACCCACTTCCAAAATCTCATGAACACACAAGGCCTTCCAAAAGTCAATGTCTGATCACGGTCTCCTTCTCTTCTCTTTCTTCTGCTGAATATAGCTCCTGTGGCAGCCTTCCACCACATGGACCCTCACCTTCCTCAGCTCCTCTTCTTCCTCTTCTAGGAAGACATTGGTCTTTTTGGAATGCAAGCCCACCCTTCTCAACTTGTTTAACCTTAATTAGCTCCATAAATACCCTCTCTCCAAGCACAGTCACACTGGAGCTCAGGCTTTCAACATCTGAACCAGATGTCAGTCAGAAGCAAGATGTCAGTCAGATCTAAACACGGAAAACCCATCATGAGGCATAAGTTTCCCATTCCTTTGACCAATAAGTTATATTTAGACTAAATTTCTATCCCCTAAATTCTTTTCCTTTAAGGTGACTTATTTTTTAAGATTTCTTCATCCCAGTGTGATAGACTGTTGATGAAAAGCCAGACTTGTTATTCCCAATTTGATCAATCTCTCAGTCAACCAACCCTCTCATTTCTCTAGGTGCCCAGACATATCCAAATCAGCTAGGTGTTCTGTCCGGGTGTTCTGTCCTCCCAATGTACACACTTTTAATGTCAAAGCAAAAATAAATGCCCGAGGTGATAATGACCTAGGTCTCTTTAGTCCCTGAATATTTCCCAGGTACCAGAGAAACTGAGGGCCTTAAAAAGAAATAATCACTTTTTGAACTTCATTTTGTGCATTTCCTCCACCATGTAGCCTAAGACAATTATGATGTACCATCCAATTAAACTAATTTATTACAGAAGAACAATTTAATCCATGGAAAGGAAAGAATGAAATGTATCAACTGCAAATCATTCTGATACTATGAAACAGTTATTTTTAACTGGTTATCTAAATTAGAACTATTCAAAGGATGAAAAGAAAAGATACATCTCTGGATATGTGTGTAGAGCTTTCTCTGATCCCATGACTGAGGAGGTTGCATTCTGGTGCTAATAAAGGAAATTGAAGATGCTAATCCCCAGAGACTAGATATATGAAACACTATTTCCAGCTAACTCCCTTGTTTTCACATAAAATTGTACTATTGGTCATGAACGGGACAGCCCCAGGTAATAACCTGTCCAGCAATCACTGGTTGAACTCCATATCCCAAGCTTTGATTTAACAAGTGAAAATATAAATATAAAAAATAGGGCTGGGGAGAAGGCTCAGTGGAATAAGTGCTTCCTGGCAAGTGCAAGGGCCTGAGTTCAATCCCCAGTTTCACAAAAATAAAAAAGCCCTTCCCTCAAAGTCTTGCCTTCCATGAAACTTATTAGTGTTACTGAAAAAGAAACAATCATCCTACTAAGGTAGTTTATCTTGAACCTAACACACTAGTACTTTTTAGTACTTTGCCTCTTAGCAAACATTTTTATATAATTAATCTCACTGTATCCACAAAGTAATGCCCATAATTAGGTGTCATTAACCCTAATTAGGAGATCAAAGAAACTCTTCATTAAAAAGTTTGCATTGTCCAAAGAACACCCATCAAGTGCATAAACTTCTAGCCTTCTCAAAAACGCTACTTCCATATCATCAGAAAGGCTGCATACACCTGCTAAATATATCCTCAGAAAGGTCTGTAGGATTTCTGTTCTATCATTTTGTCTAGCTATATTTTTTCTTTATAATGTTATGAACAGTTGTATGCCAATGGAAACATGCATTTTCAATAACAAATCTGGTTACCTCAAAGATAATAAAGAAATAGAAATAACATCAATGCTTAAATAAAATAATATTTTAATCATTTGGACCACGCATTAGCTTGATTCTCCATAAAATAGTCTAAATAGTCACAAAGTTAATTTTCAGGTCTTGGATCATATCATAAAGTTTCATAACAGAAAAAAGACATTTTGAAAATAAGAATAGTTTTCCTCACCTTCATTATGCCAGTGTGCTAAATTAAGCTCAAATAATTAATGTTTAGGTGACATGTGGAGAAATTTCTACTCTGCAAAACTCATATTCAACAAAATATCTGCTGAAAAACTTGATAAGAGTTTCATATTTGCATAGTACTTTATTTCTCATTTCACACTACAAAGATTAACTTCCGAGGGATTCCAGATTTGGTGAAAATTAGCCAAAGAGTACACACAACTTAATGACAGAAATTCTATCAAGCACATCCACCAGTCAGAGGGCCATGATGCATCGATTCTCCAGTTTGGCTCCATTTTGGAATCACCTGGGAAATTTTAATAGTTAGATGCCTGTTTTCACCCTCCAAATTCTTATTTAATTAGTCTGGGGCACAATCAGCTATTTTGGATTTTTTAAAACCTCTGCATGTGGCTGAAGATGCAATCAAGTTTGTGAGGGCAGGACCAACTACTCGTCCCAGCCCAGGCGCAGCGTGGGTGAGACCCACTTCCACCCCCTTGGAACAGCCCCCACCACTCTGCAGTACATCCCCCAGCCCGTCTGCTGAGTAGGAATTTCTGCCACATTCCGGGAACCCCCAGACCTAGTCCTAGCCCAGGTTCAGTGAGTGTGTGGAAGAGCTTCTGGCTACCCTGCACCTGCGGGACCAACTACTCATCCCAGCCCAGGTGCAGCATGGGTGAGACCTTCTTCCACCCCTTTGGGACCCCGCCCCACCACTCTGCAGCACCTCCACCACCCTGCCTGCTGAGTAGGAATTTCTGCCACGTTCCGGGAACCCCCAGACCTAGTCTTAGCCCAGACCTGGTGAGCATGTGGGAGAGCTGCCTCCTACCTGTACTCCACCTTGTCCCCTCCAGGCTCAGCTCAGGCCTGGAATACATGCCTGGGGTGTAACCCTGAAGGTGCCATTTCTGCAGACAGTGTACAGGATAGAACCGCCCAGCTAGTCCAGGAGCAGAACATCTTGCCACAGGGGTACAACAGGTTCACCCTTAAGGGCAGCAGCAGGAAGAAGCTGAGCACAGCAGCCAGACAAGAGTCAGGCACAGCTGGATAAATCCAAACTTTGTAGATCTGAACCTGAACTTCAGTACATGCTAAGATTATAACTACAACGAAGATCTACAAAAAAGGTCAGAAGACAGTGCTACGCAAAATGACAAGAAGGAACAAAATGCAAACTCAGAACACAAGCCCACCCATAACAAGTGAAGAGGACACTGATACAGAACAAATTGGGAATCACACAGCTGAAAGCAATGAATCAATGGCTTCTGAAGTAAAAAAAAAAAACAGCTGCAGAAAGGTATAGAGGAACTCAGACTGAAAATAAAAGAAGAAATTGCTGAATTAATAGCATCTGCAGTAAAGAATCAAATGCAGAAACATATGGAGGAAACCCAATGCCCACCCAGAACAAATGTGGAGGACACAAGCTCAGCTCAAATGCATGAATTAATAGCGTCGATAGTAAATAAGCAACAGCAGAAAGATATAGAGGTAATCAGAGTGCAAATCTTTTCTGAAATAAAAAAGAACTCTCAGAAATCATAGCATCTGAAGTAAAGAAGCAACTACAGAAACATAGGGAGGACACCCAATCTGAATAAAACACTGCAGTAAAAGAATTTATAACTGCC
>NW_004524651.1:5767594-5770352 GCF_000260255.1 Octodon degus
GTGACTCATCCACATGGCTGACACTGACAAAGGTTCTACAATCTGAGGTACAGGATCTCAGGATAAATCCTGAGGGGATTTCACTGACCTTCCCCGTCCAAAAAGCTACAACTCTTGGTGCATAGGTCCTGCTTTACCTTGGTCTTAACTATCCAGCAGAAAAGTATAAAAATGAAATATGGGAAGTAAAGCCATGCTGTTATGTTAAGCTGCTGGGGACTTGGGTCAACAATTTCTAACATTGCCAGTTAAGCAGAAGACCCAATACTATTATGGGCAACTGGACTCTTTTAGAATATTTTGCTGAGTTTACACACCTATAATATTCAAATAACGGAACTTAACAACAAAAAAAGGGGGATACAGATGAATGTCCATTTTTTATCTGTGTAATCAACGTTGTTAGGATAGATATATAGTTACATTCTCTTAATGCATAGAATATTTGTTCTAATAGTGTTTGTAAATAGCATATCAAGTCCACATCTTGTATAGCAATTACCCACTAAGAAGAATGTATGCAATGTGTTAATTATTGAAACTTTCCTACCTATTTGATTTGAAACTGTCTCATTGCTATTTGTTTATCAATAAAATTATGTCAAATAAAAATAAAAATAAAATAAAAAAATTTAAAAGAAAAAGTTTGTGAACAATTTCCTTGAGACAGTGGAAAGGCGGTGTCCTAACCAGCACAAAGTGGAAGCTGAGACTGGTCATGGTGCCTGTAATCCCAGCACTTGGGAGGCTGTAAACAGGAGAATCATTATGAGTCCAATCTAGTAGTGAGACCCTGAACCTGTAGACCCTTCCCTAAAATACAGAACAAAAAAGAAAGAAGTGAAAGCTTGTTAGAAAGGCAACCTGCAGCCCCACATTAAACCTAATGTTCCAGAGCTCTGGGTGAGAGAATTTGGGAAGAGTAAACATTTTGGATCTAATACTTGCCATCCCTTTGCAATAAGTAACACTAGACAAGGAGCCTTTTGTCTGGATCCCTTTGCATTCTAAGTGCAAGAACTCATTATTTGGGAGAACAGGCCTTGGAAACCATGGTAACAGAATCAGTGTGGGCTGACTGCCCATGGGGAAGGGGGATTGGCCCAGACTTCTCGTGAACAGCAGGGATCTGTCCACCGCCAACTTACAGTTCTACCAAGCATACCACTTGGGGACCAAGATTGTAAATGACTTTCTCAAACAGCAAGAAAGTGGCTAGCATGAGCATTGCAGTCATCTTAGTACCTCTACTATAGACTGCAAATATAAAGTTTTTGGAATTTTCATAATAAAGATTATCTTAAAAATTCTCCCCTCCTTACAGATGCTACCTTAGTTTTGTTCTCTCGTTCCAACCCACTTTGTTTCCTTAGAGTCTACCAAAGTGAAAGAGGCACGAAGCATCCTCATCACCATGGCCTACCTTGTTCATTCTCTTAAGAGGAAGGACGGCTGCTTCAGATATTATAGGCTTTTTCCCTTGTTGGGTGAAAACAAGAAAAATCAGAGCCCTACTCTACGTATGGCAATGGGAGAGACGGAAGCCTCCTCTGTGTATTTTCCCTGATGGTTCCTTCTTTGTCGGTGGTGCCAACTCTGAGACACCCGGGCTGTCACACCGCCCCCTGCTGGTGCTCCTGCGTCATTTGCTGTGAGCACCTCCCCGCCCCCCACAGCTGCTCAGCAGCCAACAGCACAAGTTCAGTTCCCTGACTTTCTACAAAGAGCTTGAACTGCCAAGGCTTCAAGCACTCACCAAAACAAAGCTCTTAGAGGCATACTTAAACAGAAGTTGACATTTCAAAACTCATTTCACTGGTTTCCAGTTTCAGAATTTACTCAACTGAAGTAACTTGAACCTACCACTCCATAAGATCACATAGAAATGTTAGATTTATGAAATTAATACAAATCAACCATATACCCCCAGCTACCTAAAAAGGACAGGAAGTCTTTTTGCTGCTGCAGCCCACAGCCAATCCATCCGTGGGCTTTTCTCCCTGTACTTCCCGCCGCTGCTAAAGCCACTATGCTTGTAAGGGGCCACCATCTTGTTCTTGGATTACTGCGAGGCTCTCCAAACTTATTTTTCATTGTAATCTCCTGATATCTACCTATGACCCAACAGATTTTTTGTTTCAGAACCAAGTGAGAGCACGTCCCTGCTCTCTCCGAAGTATAGCCCAAAAGCCAAAGTCTTCCCCGGGCGTCCCACATCCTGCCTGATCTCACTTCTCCTCTGGCTGTCATGACCTAGGGCTCTCAGGCTCAGCTCATCAGCCCAAGCCACGCTGGCATCTGTGCTGCTCCTAGCAGGGTTGAAGCAGGCTCGCTCATGCAGAACTTTACCAGGCTGCCCCCTCTGCCTGACACATCCCTTCTCTAGCGTGCCTTACACCTGCACGTCCTTCCAGACTGTGTTCAGATTTCGCCCTTTCCTGAGCTACTTGGAAATCATTACTTCGCACTTTACCTCACCTCCCTTCATCCACCATTTCTGCTCTGGATGTTGGGCTCTTCCTCCACTCCCACATCAATTATCCTTTCAGATTTTATGTAATGTATTTTTATTTTTACGTGCTTGATGCAAATGGAAAACTCCATAAAGATGGAAATCTGTATCTGTATCTGTCTTTTCATATATATAACCCAAGTCCTAGAATAATGCCTGACATATTGTACATGCTCAATAAAAGTCTGTTAAATAAATAAAGGGGCTGGGGAGATAGCTCAGTGGAATAAGTGCTTGCCTGGCAAG
>NW_004524651.1:5770452-5779970 GCF_000260255.1 Octodon degus
AGAAAGAAAGAAAGAAAGAAAGAAAGAAAGAAAGAAAGAAAGAAAGAAAGGAAGGAAGGAAGGAAGGAAGGAAGGAAGGAAGAAAGAAAGAAAGAAAGAAAGAAAGAAAGAAAGAAAGAAAGAAAGAGAAAAAGAAAATCATCAAGCACCAGAAATAAAGAATAGCTGGTAGCCAGAATTTTAAAGAGATGTGAAGGAATTTTGATGCTTGGAAGGAATAAGGTTATCATATAGGCTCCAGGGTCAAGGAGTTGGACTTTAATACCACACAGCTCATTCAGATATAAGGGGTATGTTTCATAATCATTTTACCTTGGCACATTCTTCAGAAAGTTACAGTGCTCTAAGTTTAGGATTCTATGAATCTCTTCCTAGGGTTTATTTTTATGGCCATAGTGGGCCTTTGTTCACACCCACTTTGAAATTTTTCCAAACTAAAATTCTTGTGGCCATGCTTAGGGGCTCAGTCATCCATCTGTTCATGTGTGCTAGAATAAACTCAAAATTATTTTTAGGGAAAATCTTGGCTTATTCCTCAGCACTTGCTCAGTTCATCATCCTGTGGAGTTGGAATGGCCTCCTACTCTAACACATGCAGATTCCTAACTCTAGATGGAAAAAGGCATCACAGAAAAGACAAAGAATAAGTATTAGACTGGGGGAGATGCATGCCACAGATACAAGAGCTCCTGCACAGTATGGAAAATCTTTCTTTACTTCAAGGAATTGCTCTTACTTAAGGGCATATGGTTGTATGTTTAACATGAAACATAAACTGTCTACATCCCTTAGACATTCATTGAAGAGGATAATGTTAAAATGACTGCTACTTTCACTAACTAAAACCTTATATAGAATTGGAAGGGGCTGGCAAGATAAGTCAGCAGACTAAGCACCTGCTTAGGCAAGTGCAGGGACCGGGGTTCGATCCCCAGCACCACATGCTGCACCAGCTCCTCCAGGGAATGACTGGGCACTAAATCTAATCTAATCTCACCACATCCAATTTTATGTAAATATAAATGTTTGTTTCTCTATCTGTTTGGCCTCTGATTTCCCTTAACCATTTGAAGTTAATACTGTTCCTCAACTTCCCCTGCTATGTCTGAGCCAGCTTTCCTCACTTGTCTACATACCACTGCCCAGCTTGACTTCACATTCACCTAAAGAAATCCATCTCTTGCAAACCACCTTCCAAGCCAACCACAGGATTTTAATTCTGGTGTTAACATCAAGAATCCAACAGGAAGAAAATGTCTTTTCCTTTACCTGTGTGTGCTGCTACAATAGTTTGTGGACAGGATATCATGTCTGTATCTTGTACAATGACCAACCACTAGGACAACAATATGCAATGTATTATTGAAACTGTGCTAGTAATCGGTTTTGAAACTGTCTCATTGCTATTTGTTTCTCAATAAAATTATTTAAAGAAAAAAAAACACTGACAGACTAGCCCTGTTCAAAAGACCAGGAGGCAAAAGGCAAAATGACCACATGCCAAGGTAGTTTGAGAAGCGAGAGAGCCTGCTCTCTCTGAGCATGCCTGGAATTCAGACCACCTATCTGCCAAGCCAGCTCTGTCTCAAGCTCCTGATGTCAGCAAAGTCACTCTATCCCTATTTCCTCATCTCTGAAATAGGGATAGTGTGATATCAGGCTCAAATGGTTTGACTCTAATAAAGTCACCTAGCACCTGGAAGCAAGCTCAGTGATTATTAAACTATTGACATTTCCTAGCCACAAAAGTAGTAGTAGCATTTATTGGATTGGAAAGTAATATGCAAGGACCAGCCAAATAGCTCAGCAGATTAAAGTGCCTGCAAGCAGGTGCAAGGGCTGGGGGATTTGATCCCTGGGCCTGCCATGCCGGTCCCCCCACTGGGGCACACTGAGCCAGCGATTGAGACTGGTCGCGGTGGCCCGCACCTATAATCCCAGCACTTTACATCGGCCAGTAAACAGGCCAATCACTACGTGTCCAGTCTAGTAGTGAGACCCTGAACACCCTGTAGACCCTTCCCTAAAATACAGGAGAGAAAAAAAGAAAGCAATATCCACAATGAATTGAGATATAATTGTTCATACTAGAAATACAAATGCAACAAATATTTTTTCAAGTAGCTTTTTGTTTTCTTTTTGGACAGTGGAAACTACAAATTAGTAAAGAATCTGGGACAAATAAAGGAATATAGAATATGAGATTATGGAAAAAATCATTTCAGTTATTTGTTAGTTTTCCCCAGATAAAGTAGAAGGAAGATTCATGGAAATACATGCATGAGGGTTATGTCAGGATTTCATTATCTTCCTTTTTATAGACTTGCGTTGGCCTTTGTTGGAGGTTCAAAACAAATGTAAAAAGTGAACAGACTGCTATCGGAGTTGTTAAGCTATTTCAATGCCAGTAAATAAACATAGCTTCAAGTGGCCCTCTGGGAAATCAGCTCCCAATCTTCGCCCAAATGAGTGACACTTGTGTTTTACCAACTTTCCCAGAAAATGGAAATGAGTGCAACATACAGCATTTCTCACAAGCTGTACTTTGTGGCTGACATCATAGTGTCCTACACAACATACGTAATTGGGGGAAAAGAACTAACTGAACTTATTAGGTAAAAATAACCACAACTCTTTGGCTTTCTAAGAGAACACTGCTCAACTTCCCTTTGCCCAGAAATATTCGTACTGGTTATTTGTGTTCAAAGGAAATGATTCTTCCCTTTATTTTAGGCTAAAGCTACAGTTTTGACTTTGTGTGCCAACTTCTGGGAACAATTCTAAAATTCACACCATGCAGTGCAAGTTACAGCCCCACACAGAATTCTTCAGATTTCCTGAGGGGTGCCTCATACTCACCCACACCATCTGGAGAACAGGTCCCCTCTACTAGGTGTCGCACACCTACCAGAACGGATTTCATCTTGATCTGACTTCAGCCTCCTCAGTTTCTTTAGTTGCTGATAATCTCTCAGAGACCTCCCTTCTCATTCTTTATAGCATTCATAAAAGGATTTAAATCCATGACATGCTCCAGGTTTAACTCTTTCCTCCAGAAAGACCATGAGCAGACAGGAAACACGTGACTAGCAAAGCCTGCAATTTGGAGGCATTTTCCATTTTCTTCCCAACTCTGTGTGGCTTATTTCCTCTAAGTCACCTTTGAAATCTCTTTGGGTGGGGCGACATAACCTCACTTTATGTGACACTCAACCAACTATCTGTGGATCTAATTGTTCTATAGATTTATTTCCTTAATACTTTTCCAGAATCTAGAAATCTTTGCTTCAGGGTTCCTGGAAAGGTCTAGTAATCTTATTTTTCTTCTATTCAACAAAACAATTTTCTTGCTTGACTTATTTTGGGCTATTTAATAATTTCAGCCACTGAAACTCTTGAAGGCCATCCGGTTATATGTTTGACTTATTTTGGGCTATTTAATCATTTCAGCCACTCTAATTCTTGAGGGCCATCCGGTCATTACTCAAATTCCTCCAAACTGCACTGGGCCACATTTGAGCTTCATCCCCTAGGGAGCAGCTCACTTCTGCAGGAGCAGGCTCTCCAGCAGCAGACCTCATTCCCAGATTTGCAGCCACAAATATATTCTCTTCAATGATGTGCAGAGCATCACAAGTGGCCTGTTGTTGTCGTTGCTGCTGTTGTTTCTCTCATTTGCCATTCAGACTTTTCCCAACCTGGTTAAACTCGAATAATGGCATTATGACTTTAATAAATCACCTATTTTATTGTCAGTACCCTTTTCCTCTAATCTTTTTTTTTTCTCCAGTGGCTAAAGCAAAAGACATTTTCCATTTTATTTACCCTAAGATGAAAGATTTCTGTCTTCTATCTATTCACTTTTTTGAACATCTTAGCATGTCCTCACGCTGGTCACTATTCTAGATACCAAGCTGTGGCAGCAGCCAGCAGAGGCAAATCACTTCCCTTCTGTGGCAGCCTTTCCAGTGGCAGGGTGGGTGGATACAAGATATAGCATGATTGGTGACAAGAGGGGCTTCCCAGGAAGATCATGCTCTTGAAGGAAAAAGCCCATGTGCGGTATGTCACAGAGGCAGGCAAGTTCTTGTCCTTTCTGAGATGGCAGGGTGCTCTGGGTAACTTACACATACACCATGGAGCACTAGTTGGGCCCCAGCACCTTGCAGCCTGCACACCCAGGCTGTCCTCCATGTTCCGTAACAGCTGTGTGACTCTTCTGCTTATCTATTGCTACACAGCAACTCACACAAACCTGTGAGGATTGACGCAATAATCACCGGTTCTATGCATGAATCGTGAGGCAGGAATTCAGACCCAGAAGGGCAGGAAAGGCTCACTTGAGCACCATGGGCTTCCGTTGAGGACTCCAACAGCTAGGAGCTGTTGCTATGGCAACGAGGCTGTCCACATCAATATTTATAATGGCCTCTCCCCTTGGCTGCTGCAGGCTCCTCCTAGTCTCTCTGGCCTCCAGAGTCAAGATGGCAGGGTGCTCTGGGTAACTTACACATACACCATGGAGCACTAGTTGGGCCCCAGCACCTTGCAGCCTGCACACCCAGGCTGTACTCCATGTTCTGCAAGACCCAGAAGGTTGAAGCTGTAAAACTTTTAAGGTTCAGGTCCCAAAGTGACAAAGTTATGCTTCTGCCATATTCTGTTCAGTGCAAATGGAGAACAGCCTACCATGTCCAAGGGAACGGGACTCCTCTCAGTGGGAGAGTAACCAATAATTTGTGGACATCCTTAATCTGCCATCATGCCCTTGGCTGTAATTTCCTTGTTGCTTAGTCTGGCGACTGTCTCAGATATTAACATGGATAACAGCATGATCTATTGTAAAGGTTGGAGTTGTTTGTCTGTTTGTTTGTTTGTTTGTTTGTTTGTTTGTTTTTCAGTACCAAGGATTGAACTCAGGACCTTGCTCTTGCCAGGCAGGCGCTTATGCCACTGAGCCATATCTTCAGCCCTATAAAGGTTTATTAAAACAAATTAATGAAAGTAAAGTGTCAAGAAGACAGCGAGCACTCAACATATATAAGCTACTTTGTTCTTTTTAAGTCATTTTTAACATTCCTTTAGTGTGCTCCCTCATCAAACACTGCATTTAAAAGTGTATCTCCCCTCAGACAAGATCAGATGCAGCTTAATTTTCAACAGCAAGGACCCTAACCTCTCATGTCTCTCCAGAGCGCACAAATTTTGTCCAGTTGCATAATGTTAGCAACGTGAAGTGCTCATCCCCTAAAAAGACCCACAAAGCTCCCCACACTCTTGTGGTCTCTACCCAAGGAAAGGAGAGTGGGCCACAAGTTGAACTTCTTTGTCAGTGGGAAAAAGGGTTGAACAGAAGAGGAGGGCTACTGTCTTCATTACTAGTGACGGGTTCTCATTCTCGTTGCAGGAGGAGGGCTTATGAAAGATCAGGTGTTCTGTGGGAAATGTAGCTGGTCATAGTCCTGAATGACTCAGTGTGACGCTGAAACTTCACCCAAGCTGCTGCAATGCGGAGATTGAGCCCCAGGCAGCACCGGAGGCCAGCTCCCCTCCAAACAGATTGAACTCAAAGCCCAGGCTGCTTTGCTTCCCACCCACTCCTGGGCAGGGTCAGTCCCAAACGGCTTCTGCTACTGGCTCTCTTGCTGCGCCAACCCCTCCTGACTTCTACTGACCTCTCAGAGTCTCTTGATGCCAATGTGGGCTGCGGGGGACAATGCCACCACTGTCCTCGACTAACCTATGAGGAAGAGAGCCAGCGTCCTGTTCTCATCCACCCCTCGTACTTGAAGAGATGGGCTACACTGCTGCTTTTCCTCACACCTGGTGAGGCACTCCTCAAACTAGAAACAGAGCCTCCATCCCCACGAACTTTTCCAGAAGCTGTGATGACTGTACCCTGGGGCAGCCCTGGCCTCTCCTTGTTTCCTTGTAGATAACAGGGTTGCCACATGTGAGGTGAGGGGTATGGATCCAGATGACGGTCAGGAAGTCACCAGCACTGGCTTATTCATAGGGCTGCACTCTGTATCTTGTCTACACAGCAGGGAGTCCACGGAACACAGACACTATTCATATCTGTACTTTTAAAAGCCATTTAGTAAGTAAAACTTACAAAGAACTCTAAAATGGGAAAGCATTAATTGCCCAACTCTAAGCAAACAATTAATACCCAAAGTACATATATCTTCTCCCTAAAGCCCTCAAAATAAATAAGATATATTACACAGAGAAATGGTAGAACATTGATTTTAGCCTTATCACAGTTTTGTATATCACTATCATAAAATTTTTCCTGAAGGCCAACCTGAAATCAAGTTGATGCTTTATCAATGAATTTGCCAGTATTCAAAATAAATCAAATATATCAAGGAAGATGTGAGCTTTCACTTTGTACTGCTGATTTGAAACTTCAGTGGAAAGGACAAAAAGAAATTGATTACCAAGAATTTACTGAAAAGGAAAGCCAAGTCATAGCATATTTGTAATTTTAAGGAAATCACAAGTATGAAGTTTGTTCCAAGTTATTATTTTTTAAAAAGTACATTGATTGTTATTGCTTATTTTTTTCTTTTTCTCCTACTACATAGTTGTGGAAACCTCAGTTAATAGGTAAGTAAGCCACGTAGCAAATCAACATTGAGTAAAATGCATCTAACATGCCCTGAAATTCAGAAATGTAAAACTTGTGGGAGACTTTGGGACCTTCAGCCTCACTTCAACCTGGAGCCAGGATGCCACCTCCAGATCCATGCTGTCAGCGAGATAATCAAGTTGGCAGCAAGCATGAATAATGAGGTGTGTCTTTTGAGGGTGAGATGTCTGTCCTACTGGACTGTCACAAAGCAGAGACAGTTAAAATGTGTGTGTCCTGAAAGCAGAGGAACAAACCATAGCATCTCAGAGGGTGGCTTGCAACCCCATGCCCTTCGTCAATTCAATGTCTTTCCCTACTATTTATAGTTAGAGAGTAGAAGAGTTGGTGAGACCCCCATAGATAATGTAATCCAGTATTCCCCTATATGCTGCTGTCCTTAATGAACTGCTCCCAAACACAGTGACTTACAAGGACCATTTAGCACTTCCAACATTCTGAGCTGAACCAGCTTATTTTTCCTTTCTCAATGGTAAAGCCAAAACTGCCACGTGGCTGCATTCACCTGGGGACTCAGCGTACTCTGAGAGCTTGTCACCACTGAGTCCAGTGGTCCAAGATTGACTATAACAGAGGGAGTGTTCTGAGGTGACACACTCAGTATGCAAGCCCTTGGCAAGCCACCACTGTGTCATGCTTGCTGATGTCCCCTTGGCCAGGGCAAGTCACATAGCTGAGCTCGGCATCACAAAGAAGAGGACTGCACCAGCATAAATACCAGGAGGCGAGCTCCTTGGGGGTGCTGACAGCACTGTACCTCATCCAGGTCTCCATCCAAAGCAAAATAGAGCAAATAAGTAGACATATCAATGATCTTTGAATTCCACAATCAACTGGAGCTACCAAAATAGCGCAATCAGATTCAAGACAAGAGTTTTCAGGAAGTTCTTCCTTTGCCTCCCTCTAACTTCCTCCATGAACCCTATTCCTGCTTTTTTAAAACATACAGGAAAACAACAACAAAAACAAAAAAAAAAGCTGATTTTCTGTCTTTCCAAAGATAACTTCCAAAACAACAGAAAGAGGACATTGTGCTTTTCCATACTCTCCCATGAGTGTTCAGGTCTCCAGGTTTATCCTATGCTACCTGTTCTCCCCAGGTGACCAAACAGGCAATGCAAAATAGCAATGGGCATCTCCTGGCCGGCTGGGCAGAAACTGACTCTTAATATCCTCCCAATGGGAAGGCTGGCCCATGCAGGACAGTTGGGCCAAATTTTAAAGAAACAGCTAATAACATTCTTCCAAGAGAATCCTAAAAGACTCAAAACACAGAAAAGGAGAGAGAGAGAGAGAGAGAGAGAGAGAGAGAGAGAGAGAGAGAGAGAGAGAGACAGACAGAGCTCAAAATGGAAACAGCCCCGACAAGCAGAGCAGCACCACCAAGAACAAGCCACACCTGGAACAAGCCGAGCCTCTGGTCTTGTGGAGCTCTCTCAAATGCACAGGACCATGAACCATTCAGCAGCCTGGTCAATACGGCAAATCACAGGCTCAGGGAACCCTCTCCAGCCCACAGATTGGATTCTCTCCCTGGATGAACCTGGAAGATTCACCTACATGAAATGGCCTGAAATCATTCAGGTCCTATTCTAACATTCACTCTGCGATTTCAAGTCTTTTGCAATAAATTTCCAAAGACCAGATAAAACTATAGCCACACATGCTGCCACTTAAAACTGCTTCAGGACATTGTCAGGCCCAAATTTTTGTATTTGTATGGAAATTTTCTGGATCTGAGAAACCACTCAATTGAACTAACTCTCTAGAACAATTACAGATCAAACAATGAGACGACCTTACTAGGACTGCAAAGGACAGGCAGAACCTCTGCTCCACTATGCAGCCCGAACATGACAACCCCGTGCATTCAGTCCCTACTGGGTACCGGGCAACAATGGGCAGTGGGCTGCCAGCACCTAGGCCTCCTCAGCAGCAGTGTGGAAGGGCCTGGAAATTTGCCATTTTTCCTTAGTTTCAGTATTGGACAAGTTTCTGTGAGCTCAGTACATCTCTCTTCTCTCCTAAGTTGGACTGTCATAAGCTGGGTTCTGCAAAAACAGACTCTGAGACAGAAAGAGGAATTTATTGGGAAGACTCAAGATTGATACTTGTATAAGGAAAGAAACAGGAACAGAGCACAATTTTAACCAGCAAAGACTCAGCTCCCCCGCTGAGTGAGCTGGAAGGAATCTTCTGCCCTAGAGCTGGGCTCCAAGGGGATTTGTGCCCAACAAACAAGACGGATCTTCCCAGGCAGAGCACTTTGAGAAGAGGACTGTGAGCTGAAGACACAGGTTCACACTGCTCCTCCAGCAACTGGGGAATGAATAAGTCTTGGTTCCGGGAAGAACGTCCAGCTACAGGTGCCTGGGCTCAGCCCTCATTCACACACAGGATCCTTGCCATGGCCTCGGGGTTGATGCACAGCTGCCCAAGCTGAGAACACTTGATTTGCACAGACCAAGGCCTGCAATGAGAATTCAGAGACCTTGAAATTCAAAGTTTTAATCTTGGCCATACAACCTTCACATCCACAAGTCACATCAGTTTGCATCAAATCCAGGAGACACTCTTTCTGTGTGTGTGTGTGTGTGTGTGTGTGTGTGTGTGTGTGTGTGTGTGCTACTGAGCTATATCCTCCATCCTATGTGAATCTCAAGTGCAGTTATTTTGGGGGCAGATAGCTGGAAAACCACACTGGCAAGACCAGGTTGTTTATGCTGAATAGCTACATGGGAAACCACATCCAAAGAACAGCTCATTGACTTTGAAGCTACCGGGCTTTTTGAACACTATTTTATTAATTCTCAATATAAAAATACAACAAAGGGCTAGGGAGATAGCTCAGCAGTTTAAGTGC
>NW_004524651.1:5780670-5791086 GCF_000260255.1 Octodon degus
GGTGCTGGGGGATTGAACTGCGGTCCCTGTGCTTTGCTAAGCTTGTTCTAAGTAGGTGCTTTAGACCACTGAGCCATCTCACCAGCCCCTGAACAAACTATTCTTGAAGGGCTACTATACCCAGGATTCTGGGAAAGATTCTGAATCAACTAGACCCAGATCTGGCCTTGTAGTACATGCAAGTGTATATGTGTTCAGAATCCTACAAATTAATTGGAGTAGATTGAACCGTATGCAAGCAAATGATTTCATCTATACACAGAGAGAGAGAGAGAGACAAACACATACACAGTAGTTGCATTTGGTTCAAGTTAATATAACATAGAAGACAAAGTAATTATTTTTCATAACAGAATTGCAAGCCAACCATTACAGAGGCCCAGGAGAAAGAAAAGTTAATTCAAATGAGAGGAATTAGAAGTTTCATGCAAGACTACAGACAAGACCACAGACATGTATAAGATGGATCAGCTTCAGAAGGTGACTGCAGAGGGTAGACCATAGGGGGAGGATTGCTTGCATAAGTACTTGGAGACAGGGGGGAGCTCAGAGCTTAGTCTGGAAAGACAACCGTAAGGAGAGATTGTTCTTTTATGTGGAAATTCCAAATCCGCTCTCCTTAGAAATTACTTTCTACAAAAGTATTTGAGATTTTGTCATTTGGTTTTGGGGAAGAGTAAAGCCTCCTAGATTTAAGCACGGATTATATATATTTCCCACTCCCACGGGAAAATTCTCAAATCTTTAAACCATTACAGAAAAAAAAAGCATTCTGCAGCAGCTGACTAGAGAAAGGAGACTTTCTCTTCTAGCTACCTGGAAAATGTAGAGCTGTTATTTCAGAAGAGCGGAAGATGAATCTCATGAAGCTTATCATTCATTTGGTCAATAAAAGTGTCTACTCACCCACGCCACCCACACTAACTG
Source organism: Octodon degus (assembly GCF_000260255.1). Classification (NCBI taxonomy): domain Eukaryota; kingdom Metazoa; phylum Chordata; class Mammalia; order Rodentia; family Octodontidae; genus Octodon; species Octodon degus. Next base: position 5,781,598 of record NW_004524651.1, read on the forward strand.
ATCAATAGGAATGAAATGTTGGCATCCCTGGACTGAAAGCAGTAGGACTAAAAACAAATAAAGATATTAGGAAGGTGTTACATGCAAGTTCTTCCATCCACTTCTAATGTTTTCCTTAAAAGCATTTATGTATTTTTTAAATAATTTTATTGAGAAATGAATAGCAATAAGAGTTTCAAAACTGATTACTAGCACAGTTTCAATAATTAATACATTGCATTTGGTGTCTTTGTGGTTATTCATTATACAAGATGCAGACATGATATCCTGCCCAAAAACACTATTAAAACAAATCTCTCTATTCATTGAATTAAGAGAATGCAGCTATATATCTATCCTAACTATTATATAAGTATTTCACACGAAAGGGAGATAAAAGGCTTTAAGATACAAAGCCAGATTTTGAGGTCCTAAGAATAAAATAATGCAAAATATCTCAATAATCTTTTAAATTGATTATGAGCAAAACTGATAACATTTAACATATTAGGTTAAATGACATCATTAAAATAAATTACACCTTAGTATTTTCTTCAATATGGCAACTAGAAAATTTAAGATTACATATGTAGTTCCCATTATATTTCTATCAGTGGTCTAAGAGATAGTTTTTCTAAGCCTCGGTTTCCAATTTGGTAAAATGGAGAAAATAACTATAGCCCTATATTACTGATCTGTTCCTAAGATAAATGACCTAAGCATAAGCATTTTATAAATTTTGTCAACATGTTTTGCAATGTAAACATTACAATATTTTATAAAGCACTACCCACTCTATTATTATAAGTATCCATCAAGAAGAATGATTCTTTATGTTTTAAAAATGACCGCATAATGAAGCAGGATGGAAAACATAATCTTCAGCTGCTCTGGCATAGAAAATTTTTATGTGCCAAACAAAACTAAGAAATGTGGACGTGCTCTCCAAGTCCTCACTGTGTTCGGATTGTAGAAATCCAAAATGCTAAGCATGCCAAGCCGCCTGACACACTCCATGATGAATGAACCCTCGAAGGGCTGGGTACTATTCTATCAGCATGCACAGGCGAGCGAGCCGTCACTCTATCCTCAGAGGGCCGCCTGTGTGCTACCTGCAGGGCTGCGGTGTTAGCACCCACCTAACTGTGAACTTCTCAGTGCGGCGATAGCAGTAAACAGCCGGCGATACTATCTAGGCCCAGGGTATGTTATCACCGCTAATTGCCAAAACAATGACAATTTTCCAACTACTATATAAATGTCAAAATTGAGCCTAAGTTAGAAGAAGCTACTAATATTCCTGAACTATGGATTGCTTCCTGTTTTCAACTTTTTCCAGAATTTCATCTGATTCCTGGAGGCACAGACTGGAAGGAGGTTACACGAAGTCCCAAACAGTTGATCCTGGAATGAGTGGAGAAGGAACAAAGTCAGCCTACATGTCAGCCTACATGCCTTCACAGTCTGTCTAGCAGTAAGTGTGAAGTCAGGTTAATGGGCAAACAAAGAAGAAAGAGATTCTGTTTCTAAATTTTTTTAATTGACACATGAAATGCACACATTTATGGGGTTCAGTGTGCTATTTCAACACGTGTGTACAGTGAGCAACAATCAGATCAAGGCAGCCGGCAAATCTGTAAGCCTGCATAGCTTTTCTGTGTTGGAAACATTGCAAATCCTCTATACTAGCTATGTGGATGGAGATGTACAATTAATCGTTGTAAACCATACTACTCTGACTTGGGTTTAGCACATTAGAAGTTACTCCCTTCCCTGGTGGATTCCTGTGTGCCTCTCCATAGGAAGTAAATTTTAAGTCCCCAACTATAAACAACCTCAGGAAGAGAGGAAAGGAAGGCAAAGAATTGTGTCTCCCATCTAGCCTCTTATTCTGGTGTGTTGTCTTACCTTTAATAATCCACACTCTTATAACATCAAAACACTGTAGTTCTCCAAACAAAGTAGACCACAGAACTTGTATTGTGTTCTTTCTCCACCAGAACATCTTACAGAATGAACACACACACACACACACACACACACACACACACACACACACTACCTGGAAAACTTATTCCTTCAAGAGTCTGTTGGTGCCACCACTTCTGGGAATCTGTTTTGGAAACACTACACAACACTTACACCTGCGTTATCCAAATAAGTTCTCTATCCTAGAATTGTAGGTTACCTTCAATTTGCCTATAGTCTTTTAACCACATTTCTACTCAGGCTGAATGTACTAGGTGGAACCTTTGTTCCATGTTCACCATGTTTCCATGCAGGGGTACCACCACTAGAGTCACACTTCTGGCATCTCTCCCCCTCTGACCATTTCTCTGGACCAGAATGGGTAGAATAAACCAGCCATGCTTAACTCTTCTCAGTTGCCTTTCATCAAAATCTACATATGGGACAGAGAGTTTGTATGGTCTTCTCTACTATGCAGGAAGAGGGCACTGGCTCCATGGTCTGCAACTTCCTAGGGCTATAAATGTCATTAAAGAAGAGCATTTATTAGCAAACTTACTTGGCTGACCTCACTCAGAATCTCCAAATAATTTTATAATTATTACAAAAGATTATTTTTCTCCAGTTATCTGGCTTTGATGGCTATATGAATTGGCTCTGAACAGAAGTGGAGCTAAAGGAGTGTTGCTTTTTAGCATACTAAAATTCCTATGTAGCCATTGTGTGTTTAAGAAATAAATGAGTCTCAATTCAATGGTAGACAGCAAATTTACGAAAGTCAAGACAGAGAAAGTAAAAGTAGCTTAAATTTGAACACTTGGAAATGACAGGGCCCTGAATGTTATGACACAAAGTCATTTGTGAAGCATAGCCATTGGACAAAAACAACATCCCTTGTTATTAACTTCTATCCTTGTCTCTTCTCCTCCTGCTTTATGCCAGAGGAATGTGTTAAGTTTTGTGTCTCAAAATTTCTATCCAGATATACAGCTATATTCTCTTAATTCAGCGAATAAGATTTGTTCTAATAGTGTTTGTGGATGGGATGTCATATCTGCATCTTGTATAGTGCATAACCACTGAGACAACAATGTGCCATGTATTTATTATTGAAACTGTCCTACTGATCAGTTTTAAAACTGTCTAATTGCTATTTGTTTCTCAATAAAATTATTAAAAAATTCTATCCAACATTAGATATAGTTGTTTCATTCATAATTACTAATGGCTTATATGTATTTATAGGGCTGATCTGAGAGTTAAGAGAGTGTAGGTGAATGTTAAAGGATTTGTATATGACAATGAGTCTCAGAGCTAAAAGTAGAAATTCTTTTCAACCTAGCTGTATCTCTTCTGGGCATCTTCCCACAAGAGTTAAGGATATCATCTCACAGTGATATCTGCATGTCACTGTTGATAGCAGCACAACTCAATTCACAGTAGCAAAATGTTGGAAGTGGCCTACATGCCCATCAAATGGATAAAGAAATGTTATACACACTGCTGCTTGGTTTGCATCCTTCTAAACCTCCAGACTCATTATGAAAGGATAATGAAGCTGCTGACTTCCTAGGGCTTTTGTGAGGCTGGAAGGACTTGGATTCACAGGAAGACAGTGACTTGTACTTATCACCCCAGAAGCGCAAGGCACCTTGCCGGGGCTAAAGCAGCATTAGCACACAGAGACAGCTGGAGCCTAGTAGAGTGTTCACACTTAGGAAAACCCACTGGTGGTTTGAGACTAACAAAAACGAGGGAAGATGATGATAGAGATCTGGTGGCATAGAGGTGAATCTTTCTACCAACTACAGGGAAACTTTGTCACTTTTATTTGGAATATTTTTGAACAAGGATTATGGTTCACAATCTGTACAGATTTTTTGGTATATTTCTGATATTTCTATTGTATGTCTTACAATTTCAATTTTTCTTATGAGGAGTGCTTGGACATTAATTTAGGGGTGCCACGGGGCCACTACGGAGTCTTCCTTCCCTTCTGCCACCATCCCCAGGTCAATAATGTCCTGGGTTGCAGTTTAGACAGACTCTAAACATTAACTTTTAGTTCCCACCAAATGCGATGTTCATTTGAATTATTTTGCTGAGTTCACACACCTACAATATTTAAATGGCAGTGGAATGCCCGTCTCTGACAAAGCTAAACAAAAAAAGGGAGACAAATGAAGGACCATTTTGTATCTGTACATACAAAATAGTTAGGATAGATATACTTTGTCGTAATTCAATGAAAAGAAAGATTTCTACTAATAGGGTTTGCACAGGATATCATGTCTGCATCTCCTACTGTGAATAACCACTAAGAAGACAACAATATGCAATGTGTTAACTATTGAAACAGTCCTACTAATCAGTTTTGAAACTGTCTCATGGCTATTTGTTTCTCAAAGAAACTAATTTAAAAATTAAAAACAAATATATTGGGGGTTTCCTACCTTTCTTCTAGCTTTACTCTGTACAGTAATTATCTAAGTTACTTAGTTTCTCCAAAAGAATTTCACATGCTAAGTTGTTTTTCTTAAACTCAAATAAGCAACTCTTAGTTCTTTAATTTTTCCTATGCTATAACTAGCTTTCTTTCCAGAAAAATCTAAATCCCTTTCTCAAAGCCCATGCGTGAGTGGGGAACCTGTACCAAGTAATCAACCACATTAAGCAGCTCCGCAAGCTGCTAGCCACGACATGCTCCCCTAAGTCAGAAGCACCTGTCTTCTAAATCCCCCTCTCCGCATCCCCTAGGCAACCTATAAAGAAAAAGTTTAATGGATTTTGCAAAAATAACAGCTTCCAAACTTACACTGTATCATCCCACACACCTAAGGAAAGAAGTAATAAAGATTTCACATTAGAGCAGCTGAAGCTGGCACCCTAATGAGGTATTTTCCCATCTACATTCTAAAAAGGAGAAAAAAAATATGCCACAACACTGAGTACATACACTGAATGTTTAAACTCTTGAAAAGTCAACAAAAGAACACATAACTCTACCTTAATAGGTTTGCTAAAATTGCCTAAAAGGAAGGACAGAATAACTAATTCACATGAAGACTGCTCTCTGCCAGCCATTAGCCAAGTCTGGAAGAAACTCTTCTTTCTAATCAATTTCCTCACACTATTTGCCAATACACACATACAAGTACAAATTTTAAGGCTATTTCTTCATAAACAGGCCATAACAGCTATGCCTATTGTTGCAAAATCCTGCTGCAATTTCAGCTGTACAGTGTCTTAATTCATGTCCACAATGCCTTGAAGACTCCATCTGAGCAAACAGGGATGTGAGTGTCACACTTTCTTGGCACACCTGAAAATATAAAGTCATCCAACTTTACTAATAATTTTGCTACAAACCTAAAACCTTAAAGATCAGGTGTATTTTATTTTCTTCAACCTGGTCTGCTAAAAGCAAATCATAGATATTTTTCCCATCCACAATTGAATTATCCTCTGGAGACCAGTGGTTATGTTCCGGGGGTGTCATTTGGCAGCCTCTGGAGAATTGAAACCTCTATTTTCATTGCTTCTCTCTAACAAGAATTCAGACAGATTCAGCCTCCTTCCTTTGCTCCCCCAGAAAAAGGTCACAGTCTATCATTAGAGGCTTAAACGAGAAATGGCGACATTAACATTTTTTAGGATAAAAGTTGGAGGAACTGAGAACAAATAACATGTTGACATTTAAAGTATGCACCTTAAAAACATCAGCTAGTATCTATTTAAACACTAGAAAACTGTTTTTAAGACTTCATAAATTTTACTTGGAGTTCTTTCGATTCCTTTATTTGTTAGGCATTCACTTATAGATAGTTCTAAATGTCTTTAACAGAGTATCTTCAAGTGCAAACTGATTGAAATATGTACTTTTCAGGTCTTTAATTAATATGCTTTCAACACTAGATATGCTTTCACTATACCCATAAAATATTTCATAATATTCATATAAAATACAAGTGGTAATTTGATAGCAAATAATCACCTTAACATTCACTGCAGTCATGATCAGACTTAGTTCATATGAACAGCACTACCCTGGGCTCAGCCTTCTCTTCTCTCTACTCACTGCCTTGGATCACATATTCTTCTCTCAATGGCTCTCCATTTACCTCCAGGCATGGATAGTAGATTAATACAATAACTGATTTTAAACACAAACTTTTTAATTCAGGGTGTGAAACAGTAATAAGTCAAGGAATAGAGGCTTTCCTTCACTTGCAATTAGTCATCATAATGTCTGTATGATAACTCGCCACCACCAGCATCTCTGTGGAGCTGAAAGAATCTTTGTTTTTTTCTTACATTTAATAAATCTTTACTTTGATCAGAATCCAATAAGATGCTATGTTAAGCATCGTGTTACAAGTAAAAATTAAGAACAGTAGCTAATCTCATCAGAATAAAAGAACCCACTCATAGTAAGGGAAAGGCAAGCAGCATACCAGAGCCACTAGGGGAGCACAGAGCAGCAGTGCACACCCTGAAGCAGTGCACACTCCAGTGGGTTGAGTCCAAGGGGATGAACTCAAATTCACAAGGAAAAGTAAAGATGTAGTGTTCTCATGCAGTACTGTCCTTGTGGGTCTCTTTACATGCAGAAATGATGTTAAATATCATCTGGTTCAACCAATCTCCTAATTTTATAGATAAGGAATTTAGGATCCATTGGAAACTTTTCCTCATTCATCTTTACAGTATTGTCTAGAGATCCAGAGAAGGCTGTTCTATATTGATTTTACAGACAAGGCTACTGAAGCATCCACATAGAAAGCAACCTGCCAAACCCCAAGGAAATATGTGATGAATGTGAGGCAAGGTCTCGCGTAAAATGAAGCTCATTCAGTGGTGTTCACCAAAACAAATATTATTTACATATCGGAAGGAAGAAGTCTTGGGTTGAGGATTTGGGATCCTGACACTATGCTCTTGGACTCTAACCAGTCTTTTGTGCTTCCTGATGTGTAAAGTGAAGCCATAACACAAGAACCTTGACATCCTACATGTATATTTTAGATTGTGCCAGTTTAGCACACTGGGCATTAACACAGCTGTTGCTTGAATATGGTAGAAATTCCAGGAACTGTCCAATGTCCTCTGAGATTAAAGTTTGCTTTCATCAAGTTTTGGTGCCTAAAATTTGAACTCCACCCTTCCTAATCTGGATGTACCTGCATTTCTTTATTTCTAAGCTAAGCTAAGTTGCCTGAGCTACAATTAAGCATTTAGAAGAATCCCAACAAACCTGTTCCATAATGAAAAAAAAGTACTCTGAATACACTTGGAACTAAGGATCCCAAAATATTAAAATCACAATATTTATAATATTTCAAAATTGAAGCCATAAAAATCCTTATGACAGAGTAACATAAAAGCAACCCAAGTGTAAAGGAAAGTAGTTAAATATTTCTAAGATTTGAAGCTATAGGTCTGAAGAAATATTTTTTCTCATGTTGTAAGACAGTCGTATTTAAGCTATAACAGATTACGCAAATCCCTAATTTCATGCATTACCTCTTCATCAAATACTTTAATCACCTCCTCTTCCCAGTTATTCATTTAAATACTTTAAGTCCCCACATTTAAAAGCCAATGGTGTGCAATTTGTTATAATTAAATCTTGGAAACAACCTAAATGTCCATCAACTGAGGAATGGATAAAAAGGATATGGTATTTTTACATAATAAAGTATTACTCAGCTATAGAAGAGATTAATTCAAGGCTTTTATAGGTAAACGGATGCAACTTGAGACTATATTTATAAGTGAAAGAAATCAGACCTGCACATGCAAACATCACAGTCTCACTAGTGTGAGAACCTGAAAGAGTAAATAAAATTTGAAAGGTACAGTAGATACAGTGAAAAGGAAAGAATTTGTTCAATTGGAAGGTAAACTTGGGCTGAAGAAAAGGATAAAAGAAAGATGAGAAAAAGCCATATTTATGTATATATGCAGGAAACTTTGGGTAATTGTACTTCTGATTTCTGCTGGCCTATTTAAAGGAGCAGTTAATGCTTAAATTTTTATCCTTATTCTTATTTTTTTTATTTTTAATTTCTTATAACTTTCTTTCTGTTGTCGTTTGTACTTTTTTAAACTAATTTTGCGGGTTTATTTCTGATAACCTAAACAACTAATTTGAAGAGAACATCATGTAATAGAGCAACCAACCATTGTTGATTCCTATTACCTTGTCTAACGAAATTTTGTATCATTTCTAGTGATTAATTAATACTTTGTATTCTTTTGGAAAGAAAGAAAAGTCATGGGTATAAATAATGCACCACATGTTCCTTAGTCTTTCAAGAATATACATAGTACTTAAATCGGCTGGACATACTTTTAATAAAATAATTACTAAATTTAATAATAGAAAATAACAAGGGCCGGCCAAATAGCTCAGTAGATCAAAGCGCCTACAAGCAGGCACAGGGACCAGGGGTGCAATCTCCAGGCCTGCAGTGCCGGCCCCGCTCCCGGGGCGCAATGACATGGCAATCGAGACTGGGCATGACGGCGCGCTTGAAATTCCAGCTCTTGGGAGACTGTAAACAGGCGGATCACTACGAGTCTGATCTAGTAATGAGACCCTGAACACCCTGTAGACCCTTCCCTAAAATACAAAAAAGTAACTAAATAAATAAAAATAGAAAATGACAAAGATGAAAAGAACTTTTATGGAGCCTAAGATTCTGAGATAATGATGGAAAATGAAATCTGGAAGGAAGGAAATATTCCAATAGATAATATTCAACCAGTGCTGTAGGATAAGTAGGAGTTATATAAGAGAGGAAGAAAAGAAAAAACGTTCCCAATATGCTTTTTAGTATAGTACAGTATATAATTTAGAAAATGAGAAAAGTTGTGTTCCATTTCTGCCCACTTAAGCAGCTCATTCTTCAAGGTATATGAAAAACTCACCTTAGTTAAAAGTATTTTGAAATCTGGATATTTCAACTAGATCCTCATATAACTGGTAAAAGAATTTTCTCTCTCATAGTTAATTGTATATATCAACTTGATTGACTGAGGGAGTTGCTCCCCAGGTAGACATTCTCTCTGGTCGGTAGCATGCAAATCTACAGATTCAGTACATCATCTCCACCAGGGTGGCCTCAAGCAATCCTTCATGGCCTGAATATAACAAGAGATGGAGGGTGCACACATCTGTCTTTTCTTTCCTGCCTGCCTAAGGGGGTAGGAACATTTTACCTCACTTCTCTGGTGGTTGGACTAGGATCTGCCTCCTCAGATCCCCTGGCTTGGCTGGAATTATATCTCTGCAGACATCAGTTCATGGGACGTTTTAGCCTCCAAATTTTATGAACTAATTCTTCACCATAAATCTGTAAGTCCTTCCAATGGGTTCTGTTTCTCAAGAGACTTTGAACAATATATTCCCAGAACCAAAGACTCTTGATGGAGTCTCATTAATGTACACAAAACCTTTACTCCTATTTTCCTATTGCTATGGCCTAAAAATGGATTTATTTTTTTAATAATTTTATTGAGAAACAAATAGCAATGAGA
>NW_004524651.1:5792281-5803317 GCF_000260255.1 Octodon degus
TCTCTTTTTCCTCTCTCAGCCATCTACAATCCTGTAGACTCTTCGCTCACCATCACCACTGCTAGACTTTGCTACTTTGTGATCACCTGTACTTTTCTTGCTTTAAAGTCCACCATATCACCTTTAGACCTTAGCTTAATGTCAGCCTGTCCTCAAAGCCTTTAATAACCTCCAATACCTAACTTAGGTGACTTCCCTTGAACTCTTGAAATTCATCATTGTTCATGAACTTCAAATATACCCCAATAATTTCTATTCACCTATATGATTTCTACATCAGTTGCTTCAGCATCCAGATTATGTCTTCTTCTCTGTATCCTTGACATATAACATAGCCTTTTCTTAGATGCTCAGAAATATTTTCTAAATGGTTGCATTACTAAATCCTTCCCCACACGTTTCCCTTTCTTAACCAGAGATACTGTCTAACTTATCTTTCCCTCAGTGACACCAGCGCCTAAGTCAGTTTCTGTTGCTCCACCCATTCCTTCTCTCAGTGACACCAGCGCCTAAGTCAGTTTCTGTTGCTCCACCCATTCCTTTGTCATGGGCATTTTACAGAACATAGTTTCCCCCCTAGATTCAATTGGCCCTCTCTTAATTTTGCTCATGACTTCTTTTCTTCTCCAAAGTGTCTCGCTTAGTGCCATGAGTCTGAGAGCCACTCAAAAAAAACATGCACCAATAAAGAGAGTAGCCCCAAGTACAGGGACGGTCCCAGATGGCAGGGCTCCCCAGCTCTGCAGTGAACCTCAATAAAACATCTCTTGCTGCCATAAGTACAGTCTCTTTATCAGCAGGAATTTTCTCATTTAACACCTCCTTTCCTCTTTCACCTGTCTATCTCCCTTTTCCTTGGGATTGCTAGGAAGTTAGCAAGGCCAATTGAAGCAAAGTCATGTCATAGCCAGAAGCAGCATTGCTACAAGTGCAGTTCCGAGAACAGCTATAAATTTTATGGCCCCACCCTCTCTCTGTCTCCAGAAAACTTAACTATTTTTTTTCAGAAAACTTTACTATTAATCACTACACCTGCTAGATCATGTGATTTGCTAGATGTCCATCCATCACCTTCTTACCAGGGTCCACTGTGGAGTGAACCACAGCAAACACTTCAACTCCTCCATGACATAGGTTTGCCTCCACTGACGTTCATGGGCCGCAGTGAACCTAGGTTGATTCTTAGCTCTAGGTGTTCCATGTCTCATTTGCCTCTTGGGATGTATACTCTCTCCTCCATGTAGGGAACAAGCCACAGGTGGCCACTGATCTCAGAACAAAACACTGCAGTGCAGCTCAGAACCAAACCCACATCCTGAGGCACAACCCTCCTGTAAAGCAATGAGCAAGAAAAAAATCATTACCTTAAGCCATTGGGGTAATGATTTGGGGGTCTATCATGCTGCATTCCTGCAATGAAAAGTTAACTGGTGCACAACGTCTGCTATATGGTTTTTACATTTCTGATTTACAAACCAGGAGACTTTGCCCAATTGCATAGAGTACAAGGCAAAACCTTATCTGTAAAACACAGGTGATAAAGCAGATTTAGATATATTTCAATGAACAATGGTCCATGCTTTACAAATCACTGGACTCTTACGGTGCTAGGGATTGATTATTGTTATTGCTGCTTACCAGGGTTGGCACTGATCATCCTCTTCTATTGATCATCCTCTTCTATTCTTCTAAGTGATATCTTCCTTCCTAAATACGTTTCATCATAATCGTGATTACAGCCTTTTTATGAGAATACTCAGCTCAAATGATTCCCATAAACTTCAGTTACATTATGCTCTCATTGTTCGACTCAGGCTCTTTAAGATTTGTGAGGAGCCATAAAGAATTTGATTAACATTAAAAATACATGTTGTATAGTAATGAATTGAACATGAAAAATATATTTTCAGGTAAACAAGCTATAAAGTTGACTAAAAGCACTTTGAGGCTAAAAAAAAATTTAAAGTCCTAATCCCTGACATCATTAAAATGGCTTTTTTTTTCTTTTGTTATTTTTATTGCAAGACCAAATATAGGTTCAGATCCTAAATAAATTTAGGACTCAAGTGGCTTGGGGATTAGGAAGCAGATGGGTAATGCAGAGTCTAAAATTATATCCTCATTCAGCCTCTGGTTTACTATCTGACACTTAAAATGCTGGTTTTTCATCTCTAAAATGAGTTGATTTGGCAAAATATTTTAGTTAGCAATGTCAAAGCTATTTTGGAGATGACCTATTCAGGATATCTTTAGATAACTTAATGCTAACTGAGTTGAAAATATCTTAAAATACTGGGAAAAAATACTGTTAGTTCAAATTAATATATAATTTAAGAATAAAAACAAAGAATGAATATTTGATATTATATGATATAATAAATCTTAGGAGGAATAATCCCAATTTTAGAAATAGTCACAGGTTTCCTCCAATTTTTGTTCTTCATAATGCTGGGTGAGCTACCCAACCACTGTGGGCCTTGTTTCCTCACCTGGAGAGAGTGACAGTGGCTTTCGTGAGGCTGGGAGTAAGGCATGTGTATGCTGCAGAGCAACACCAAGTCTGGCAGTTACTTACAGGGACTGCCTCACCCCCTTGTACAGTAAAATTACAGAACGTAAGGAGTTCAAAGTTTGAGGCTCAAAAGCTAGAAGAAAGGGAGCTACTGACACAGACAAATACATGGAATTTATGTGGCTCTTGGGACAGATTCTCAAGTTTATCTTTGTGGAAGTTGGAGAAGAACAGGGAAGAAAGAGAGTGAGGGCTTTCTTTCAATACTTTTTTTTTCAGTAGTGGGAATCAAACTCAGAACCTTGCACTTGCCAAGCAGGCACTGTGCTCCTGAGCTATATTCTCAGTTTTGAACCACTTCCTAAGGAGTCAACAGAAAGAACAAGCATAGCAATAATAATAATATAAATAAAACTGAAAGAATCTCCTGAACCCCCACTAAGCAAAGTTGCAAAAGTCATTGGGCCTAGACAACATCACCTCTTTCTACAACTACACGCTCCAAGCTTAGTTCCTTTGGATTCTCACTGTCAAAGAGTGTAACCTTCATCACAGTGCCAATTGTGACCACTAGCACCACTGAACACCTACACTGTGCCATGCTAGCTCCCTGGCACTGGCCTTTCAGACCTCCACACACTCTAAAGGGATGCTACAGTTCTATGTTAGAATTCCAGTTCTAAAGATGAAGAAAAGGGGCATTAGGCAAGCAAAGTTTTCCCAGTTGACAGAGCAACAGAGAAGAGATTAAAGCGGGGTGGATTTGACTCGCAGACACAAGCATGTTTGTCCCAGGAAGCTGCTTTCCTTCCATGTTAGTGGCAGAGCCACAGCACAATACAGTGCAGAGGTGAAAGGGGGCAGAGCATACCTCTAACCCACACTTGCCTCTTATATATGCTGAAACTAAGCCTCAGCCCAGAGTACCCAAGTGACTTGTCAAAGATCACAAAATAGCAGGAGATAAAACCAAGGATAGTAATTGTCCTAGTGTATTCTCCAGTGAAATTCAACCCCAAAGAAACACTTTACCAACAAACAACCTGGTTTCCATGACTCCAAGGCCTCAAGACCCTCCCTCCCCTCTTTCCTCCCGCTCCTCTTCCTCTCTCTCCCTTTCCTCTGTGTTCCCAGCCCAAGACACCTCTACTCCCTTCAAGTTTTACCAGTGAAACCTTACAAATAAGCCAAAACTTGGCTATAAAACTTCCCATACAGTACTGTTAGGAATTTTTTAAAAACCACATTTGCTTATTCAGTGGACTGTGACCTAATCTCAGTTTTTATAAACTCCAGCTTGGAAGACAAGAGAACGAGCTTAATGAGGTGCAAAGGGCTGATTTGCACTTCTCCTCTTAGATACATGTTGCTGGATGAGGCTGGAGAGCTGGATAGGCAGCGGGCACATTGTAGAAGGAAAAGGAACCAGCTTGCTCTGCTGTTGCAGGAAGGAAGTCTGCCGGCGAGGCCTTCACCTAATGGCACAATCCTGCTGAGTGTTCCCATTCAGTCACTGCTCCAAGCAGTTTCTGACATCATGCTGGCTGCTTCCGTTTGCCAACATCACTCCAAGGTTGTGCTTTGAGGCAGGAGGTCAGTGCAGACACTTGCTTTTCCTTGGCACCTTCACTCCTCTGGCTGCATCATTTGCAGCCTAGCAGCCAAGGCCAAAAGCACTGCCTGCACAGCTTGAAGGCTGCTTCACAGCCTCTAGGGCTTATGGCCATGAACCACAGGGTCTCCATGTTTCTACTGTCTAATTCAACTTTTTCAGGGACTTTTCCAAAGGTCAGCATGGCTCTCTTTCATTTTGTATTAGTTATGAGTCCAATTTGCAAGAGAAAAAAGAGGATTCCAAGTTCCAGATCATTACTGAGGGTACTTTTGTTCAGATTAGGCAGTAGCTTCCAGGAGTTCCACCGAACACTTTATGTGCTTTGGAGCAGGAAGGTCACTCTTCAGGCAGTGGAGACCACTGAGCATCCAGGTGCCCTGCTTCCTTGGTTTGTGGCAAAGGTGAGATGACTCGAACCTATGGAGAGCAGGCAACAGGTGTAGACACTACAGCGCTGGTGTTGGCTGCATTAGCTAAATTCTTTAAGGGAAAACGCCAAGAAAAAGAAAGCCAGCTTCCTACTGCTTTGACATCTCCAGAGATGTTTTTCCTTGACAGAATAAGCACATCACCGTGAATTCTAGACCCTCAGATGCAGGCACTGAGTAAAATGAAGGAAACATGAAAAAGTGGCCCCAAAAGGAAGGTCTTGATACACCTTCAAACAAATTTATCCTGAATAATACATCAAGTATCTAAAGGACTCACATCTTAAGCTGGTTTAAAAAAAATACATTGTGAAGTGGAAAGCACAAAGAAAAGCACTCATGTTCCTTGACACTTGAGAAGCTTGTCTACTTAAAAAGGAAATGTTTTGAAGGTCTTTTTGGATAGGTACAAAGGAGAATTCGGGAACCGTAACTTGATCATTGTGAGAATTTTCTTGTTTTCAGATTTCAGGATTTCAAAGACAGAAGCCTGTGTCCGGAGCACCCCAGCCAGCATTACTGCCACAGAAGCCCTTCAGAAAGAACTGTACCAGCGAGCCCAGAAAGAAGCAGCAAGAACACTGTCCACTTCAGAATACAGGCCTGTGACACCGCATATGGTCCTGACCACCCTTTCAAGCAACCTGAAAACACGTCCTTTATAGGTGATGGTGAATATTGTAGAGTGTCCAGAGACACCACCAAGAGCCCACCGAGGCACATATGCCATAGGCTCACCATCACTGTACTGTAAGTCTAGCTGTTCACAAAGAGCTAGTCATTGCTTAAAGCAAATACTTACTATTCTTAAAGAGATCTGAAAAAAAATTCAAAACATTTGTGGCTTCTGAACTGGAACCTGGTAGCTCAGGATACAAAACATTAATGGGAAATAATACGATTTCATAGCGATTTATGAAACTCCTTTCCATGGTCTGGATATACAGAAATTTAACACAATTTTATTAGAAATATGTGTAATGCAAATGAAATTTTATTTTTAACCTTGTAAAGAGATTTAGAAACATCAAGCAAAGATGCAATCATGCACAAAAACCTCTTTCTAGGTACCCTTCATACGGCAGATACTTTACAAAAGGCTTTTCCTCCTAGGTCCCCTGCTTGTCAGTATGTCCCACTTCCCCAAGTACCCCTCATATATGCTTGGTCTCATCTTTTTAAATTATAGTGGCCTTAGGTAGCAGCTTCATGATGAACTCCTTGAGTAGAGAGATCGCATCTTTGACACCTCTCTCTCCTGGTGTGAAGCGAGATTCCTGGCAAATAATGCATGGCCAACTAATATCTGCTAAATCTTTCTTTTCTACAGTTTTATTGATAAACAGATAGCAATGAGACAGTTTCAAATCAAATCGGAAGTACAGTTTCAACAAATAATACACTGCATATATTCTTCTTAGTGGTTAATTGCTGTACAAGATGCGGACTTGTGATCCTATTTACAAACACCATTAGAACAAATCATTCTATTCATTAAGAGAATGCAACTATATATCTACCCCAACCACTTTGAATACACAGATACAAAATAGACATTCATCGGTATACCCCATTTTTCCTAAGTTCCGTTATTGAATATTATAGGTGTGTAAACTCAGCAAAATATTCTAAAAGAGTCCAGTAGCCCATAATATCTGCTAAATCTTTAAAACAACTCCCACCTGGCAGAGTCTGTGCAAGACATCAATAGGTCCTTTGACTTTATCCTCATGTTCAAAGACAAACATACACTGTGTCTATAGCACGTGGAATGGGCAGTGCAATGAAATGGGTCAAACCCCATTTTAGAAACCTATAAGTGATTCTTGAGAATGCAAGTGGTTTACAAGAGGCAATGTCACGTGAAATCTTCTGTGTACTTTCTACAAGCAATTCCTACCACAATTCCTCTGCGTGGTATTAAGTGCTGGGGGTGGGGAGCGCAGACAATACTGGCTTAGAGATGTCATCAAAATGAATCTTTGTGACAAAGATAAGTTCTCAGGGCTGGTATCAAATCACAGCTCACAGATGCATACACTGTCCTCTTTGATACCACAAATGAGTCCTTCAGTGGTTGATATGCAGAATACAGTAGGAAAATCAATCAAGATTAAAGCAATGAAAACAGATGCAAAAATTTCACTCTAACCTAAGAACTGGCAAAGCTTTCTCTTAATTCCCCTCATCCTTGTGGTCTGATATAATAACTTCTAACCTTCTTTAGCCTTGGAAATTTAGCAACTGCACTAATAAATACCATTTCATTTGACCTTTAGAGAAAATCTAGGGAGGTAAAGAGGGCAGCAGTATTTCCATTTTCAAATTAAAAAGTAACTGCCAGCAGAAGAAAGGGAATTAACCCAGTGGCACCCCTGGAATTCAAAGCCCATGCCCTTCCACAACCAGTGTTGTCACTGTAGGTGGTCTCTACATCAACCTTGCTGACTACTCAAGTAATTTGTCACTAAAACTATGAAAGCATCCACTTATGGTCTGTGGAACAGGAAAATGCAAATAATGAGAGATGTTTTTAAAAACTAAGACATTCCCGGTTAATGCAGAAACATCAATAACTCTAGGAAATTCAGAAAATTCTCCAATGAAAACCACAGATCAACATCAATAAAAAAGATCCACTTAGTACAAATCTTCAGCCACTGTCAGACCCTTCCAGAGAGAGGTAAGAAGATGTCTAACACATCATTGCTATGATTTGAATCAGAAATGTCCTCCAAAGCGGTCCCAAGCCAGTGGGTCAGTCAATGAAGGTCTCCTGGGAGAGGAGCAGGGAATTGAGGAGGGGACAAAGGACAGGAGACACGAGAAATGGAGACAAGACAGGATTCTGATCAAGTCTCGTTTATTCAAAGGAAACTCTGGGTATATATAGTGGAGGGATAGGGAAATGACATCGGCAGGTAAAAGGCACGAGTAACTAGGCAACCGGGCTATGACAGGAAGTCCCACCTCTGGGGCATAGCAGGAGACTTATGGGAAATAGGCAGGGTAAGAAGAATTAGGAGCTTAGCTCAGCAGAGGTAGGGGAAGAGGAAGTCAGCATCACTAATGACACTAATGCACCAAGAGAATTTTATAGGTTTATAGAATTTTTTAGAGGCACTCAGGTGACCATTAAGGGATATGTGGCACAGAGTCATGATGTGGCAGATTCACAGGATTTAGGAAAAGACTCACTTGCAACAGTATTGGAGGCCTGGAGTTATTGTGCCTCCCACACAAAGGCTCACGTGTTGTGAGATGGGATTTGGAAGGGGAGTAAGTCATGGAGCACTAACTTCATCTATGGATAAATCTGCAACTGAATGTGCTCCTAGAGATGGGGTCAGCTGGAGGAACTAGTCCATGGGTAGTGTGACCTGGAATGCCACATGTTCCCAGGCTCCTTCCACAACCTTCCATCTGCCATTTCCCTGATGGCATGAGTTGGGCAGGGTTCTTCCCCACGTCCTTCCACCAGGCTATTTCTTAGAGCCAACACACCATGGAGTGACACCTCTAAAACTATATGCTAAAATAAGTCTTTAAATTGTGGGTATCAGATATTTTGTCCTTGTGCTCAAATGCTGGCTAACACAAGTCTCTTCCATCCTCCTTGAAAGCCACTGTTCACCCTTTGGTTTAGCCATTCCTGCAAATACAAGATCTTGGTTTCTTTTTAGCCATGTGCCCTGTGTTCAGACTTGCCTGTCACAGCACTGTCTCTCAGACCACTAGTCCAGCATGCAACAGAGCCCAAGTGCACAGGCCCACTTAAAAAAGTAAGGCTGCTGAAGATGGACTTAGGACTGAGTCCAAGAGGACAGGAGTCACTCGCCTTCATCATTTCAATTTTCCAGTGACTATTAAAAATATATTTGAGAAAGATTACTTAACAACAAGTTTTAAGGGAAGCAGCATAGAGAGACCTCAAAAAACTGAAGCTCGATCTCTTTTATGACCAGCTATCCCACTTCTGCATATACATCAGAGCAGGCAGGTGCCTACACTCACACACTTACTGAAGTATTCACAGCAGCCAAGACTGAGGATTCACCTCAGTGTCTATGGATGGATAAATGGATGAAGAAAATGTGGTATGTGTATGTAGGCAGTGAAATATCAATATAAAGCCATTAAGAAGAGCAAAATCCCATCTGTCGTGGCAAAATGGGTAGAACAGTCAGACATCATGATAAGTGAAATAAACAGACACAGGCAAATATTGAATTTTCTGGCTGAGACATGAGAGCTAAAGAGTTTATCTCAAAGCAGAAGACAGCGTAATAATTGCTGGAGACAGGGGGCAGGCATGCAGGGAAGCAGAGTAATGAGCAACAAAGCAGTTTCCCAAGACTTCTACAGGCTGCATGTACTCTGGACAGGTGAAAGACAGTACTACTCTGAGGGAGTCCACTGACCAGTCTAGCTTAGTAGTATCACTGTTAATAACACAACAGTGAATAATCAGTTCCAGAGGATTTAAACTCAGCACAGAATTGAGGAGGTGACTCTGTGTTCACACTGGGTCCCAGTTGCTTCATCATCAAGCAAGCTGCTGGCATCCTATCTTCCCTGTCTAGGCGTGGACAGGCTCCTCTTCCCCCACCCCCACCAGTGGGTATCTGCTGAAGGTGGGCAGAAACCAAAGGGGAGCCAAGAAGGAACAGAAAGAGCAGGAAGGATACAAGAAGTCACCAGAGCCCAAGAATATCAGTCACAACAGCAGAGAGACTTCCAGGCCTCTGACTCTCCATGCCTGGCACAGACCTTTCCAGCCAATACCAGCACACAACCTGCAGGCAACCAGAGCTGCTCCTTTCTCATTCCACTCCAGTGGTGCGAATCCTCTGGCAGCCACCAAAGGAAATATTTCATTCTTTGCAGAGTCCAACCTCGGCTGCCTCAACCACTAGGGCAAACACAATTTAACCAAATTAAATGGCTTGGACTAAGCTCCCTGCATCCAGGTGAGGGTGGACTGCTCATGGCTCTGCTCCAAGGAATGGTGTGGATTAAATCTCAGAGAGATGATAACATGAGGCATGGCCTCAGCCTGGTGCTTCAGCTCCTTTCTGCAGAAGAAATCAGAAAAATAATCAGGGTGATTTTCTTAGTTTTAGATCATTTACTTTTTCTTTATCAGCATGTGTCAGCAATACATGTTTACCCTCCTTCTGTGGAGTAGGCACAGGGAAAGAGCCAATCTCAATCCTTGTTTCAACCCCTTCCTCCCTTCCCTTCCCCACATTTCTTAACCCCCTTCTAATTGGAGAAATATCTCGTTACTTTCTATTATCTTTAATTTCCTTTATTTATAATTTGATATTTAAATTTGTGTCTGAGTTACTTCACTTAGTTTTATGGTTTCAAGCATCCTTTCTCTTACAAATCATTCAAATTTATCCTTTCTTATGTCAGAGTAGTACTCCACGCTGAAAAAAACCAAAAGTTCTGCTGCCCAGTTCCAAATCGGGCCTTTCTGCCCTACCGCATGTTCCTTATCTATTCATTGTTGATGGGCATATTGACTGCTTCGGAGATGTACCAATTTCAAATTGTGCTGCTATAAACATTACTATGCATGGATCACGGTCATTCAAGATCTTAGATGGGGAAGATACCTAGATGGGGTATCTTGGGTCAAGTAGAATTTCAAGTTTCAGGTGGTTTTTTCCATAATTTTATTGAGAGACAAATAGGAATGATATAGTTTCAAATCAAATTGGTATGACAGTTTCAATAATTAACACATTGCATACTCTCTTCCTAGTGGTTATTTGCTGTACAAGATGCAGACATGATATCCTATTTACAAACAATTTTAGAACAAATCCCTCTATTCATTAAGAGAATGTAACTATATATCTATCCTAACCCCTTTGAATACACAGATACAAAATGGGCATTCATCTGTATCCCCTTTTTTGTTTAGTTCCATCATTTCAATATTATAGGTGTGTAAACTCAGCAAAATATTCTGAAAGAGTCCAGTAGTCCATAATAGTATTGGGTCTTCCACTTGACTGGCACTGTCAGAAATTGTTGACCTGAGTGCCCTACAGCTCAACATAACAAAATGGCATTAATTCTTATACTTCATTTATATACTTTTCTGCTGGATGGTTGAGACCAAGGTAAAGCAGGACCTATGCAACAAGAGTTGTAGCTTTTGGATCTGACAAGGTCAGTGAAATCCCCTCAGGATTTATCCTGCGATCCTGTACCTCAGATTGTAGATCCTTTCTCAGGGTCAGCCATGGGGATGAGACATGGCCATTGCTTGGCCAGTGTGTTCTCTGTGAAAGCCTGAGAGAATGTTTTCTCTCTATGGGACTCTCCTTAGGCACACACTACAGAAACAATCAATTTCCTCTTTGGCCCCATAATCTCCTTGATTAGAAAATTTGGGACACTACTGAGTTACATGACATTACAGTACAAGTTCTTATATGTCCTGAGTCTTAATTGACCTTGGAAG
>NW_004524651.1:5823425-5845604 GCF_000260255.1 Octodon degus
TTCTGTATGCTTCAGTTACCTGAATGTCAGATTGTTTCCTCATATTTGGGAAGTTTTCTGCTATTACTTCTGCCCATATTTTTTTAATGTCATTTCTATTGACTCCTTCTTTCTCATTGATGCCCATCATTCTCACATTGTTCATTTTTCCATCATCTTGCAGGTGATGGATTATTTTTTTCCTGCATCCTAGTTGTTTTTAAGAAATCTTTTCTTACCTTCTTACCAGCATCTTCAAGATCTGAAACTGTCTTCACTTTCACTTAAATGGTTTTGCAAGCTTGTAATTGAGGTTTTTATTTCCTCTATATCTCTTTGACTCTGCTTTGCATTGTATTTTTTTCTTGTATTGCTCATTCAAGGAATCCATCATTTTTCTAATCTCCTCTTTTTTTATCAATGTCTTCCTTAGAAGCAGTTATAAATTCTTTTACTACAGTATTTTATTCAGATTGGGTTTCCTCTCTATTTTTCTGAAGTTGCTTCTTTACTCAGATGCTATGAGTTCTAAGAATTCTTTTTTATTTCAAAAAAGAATTCTGCTCTGAGTTCCTCTATAACTTTTGCTGTTGCTTACTTACTATCAATGCTATTAATTCACACATTTGAGCTGAGCTACTAGAAAAGAATTCAGCTCTGAGTTTCTCTATATCTTTCTGCTGTTACTTATATACTATTGATGCTATTAATTCATATATTTCAGCTGAGCTAGTGTCCTCTTCACTTGTTCTGGGTGGGCATTGGGTTTCCTCCATATGTTTCTGCATTTGATTCTTACTGCAGATGCTATAAATTCAGGGATTTCTTTTTTAATTTCCAATCTGAGATCCTTTATTCCTTTCTGAAGTTGTTTATTTATTTCAGAAGCTGTTGATTCATTGATTTCAGCTGTGTGGTTCCAAATTTGTTCTGTGCTAGTGTCCTCTGCACTTGTTATGGGTGGGCTTGGGGTCTGAGATTGCATTTTGTTCCTTCTCATCATTTTGTGTAGCACTGTCTTCTGACCTTTGTTGTAGAGGTTTGGTGAAGTTATAACCTTAGCACCTACTGAAATTCAGGTGCAGATAGACAAAGTTTGGCTTTATCCAGCTGTATCTCACTTGGGTCTGGCTGCTGTGCTCAGCTCCCTCCTGCAGCCACCCTTGGGAGTGATCCTGTTGTGCCATTCTGGCAAAATGTTCTGCTCCTGGGCTAGCTGGGTGGTTTTGTCCCTACTCTCTCTGCAGGAAATGCAGCTGCAGGGTTTCACCCCAGGCCTGTATGCTAGGCCTGAGCTCAGTCTGGAGGGGACAAGGTGCAGTAGTGGGGAGAGGAAGCTGTCCCACACCCTCACGAGGCCTGGGATAGGACTGAATCTGGGGTTCCCCAGAATGCAGCAGAAATTCTCACTGGGTGATCAGGGTGGGATGGTGCTGCAGAGTGGTGGGGGAGGTCCCAAAGGGGTAGAAGAGGGTCTTACCCACGCTGCACCTGGGCTGGGACCCACAGGTCCTGCCACCACAGGGTAGCTGGAATCTCTTGCACACACTCACTGGACCTGGTTTAGGACTGGATCTGGGTTTCCCCAGAATGCAGCAGAAATTCTCACTGGGTGGGCAGGGTGCAGGGGGTGCTCCAGAGTGTTGGTGGGGTCCCAAGGGGTGGAAGAGGGTCTCATCCATGCTGTGCCTGGGCTTGGACCAGCAGGTCCAGCCGGCGCACGGTAGCAGGAAGCTCTCCCACATACTCATGGGGCCTGGGCTAGGACTCGGGATGTTAGTTTCAGTTGTTTGATGAATCTCCACAGTGATTTTAAGTTCAGCATACGAGTGGCACTCACAGAACCCTATCACATTTCCACAGAAAAGAAATAAGGGAGAGGCGACAGTAGCCAAAATGTGCTGAAGTTACTGCCAGGACCCCAAAACACCTAACATGCCAAGAGGAACATGCCCCTCAGGAGCTGGCCATCCTGGAGGCAGTGTGTGCCTTCTCGTCATTGCTCCTCAGCAAGCAGCTGCACGCAGCTATGGACACCAGGCCCCGCAGCCAGCATGCGGCACATGTGGTCGAGCAGGGAAACACTGCTCCTTGCTGGGTAAGACGGGCGATGCCAGGGAACCCGGCACACTCAGCGGTCTCTCCTGGTGATGGTCTGATCTGTGGCCCTACCACCCTGCCTTGGGAAAGGGCCTGTGTCACAGCTGGTTGTCAGGAAAGCACAGCCAGTTCTCACAAGCACCGCCTAGGATCAGTGGATTCTTCTCTTCAGGTGGGGATGGAGCTGTCAGGAATCAAAAGGAAAGAAAACCACTCGAGACTTGCTTCAGGAAACACTATTCAAAAAAACTTTGCTTCTTCTAGCACTTGACTCAGTATGTGCGTTTGTCTTCTCTGTTCAGCAGCTTTCATTTGAGCTCTCACCGTGATGTTTCTGCATTAACAGACAAGGAAGGCAAAAATCTTCGTCGTACATTTCTTACTCATGGAAAATGTAGATGGATAAGAAGTCAGAACACCTTTGACAACTGTCCACAGAGCTGGACTGATTGAGATCAATATGGGGAATTTACTTCATTCTTGCCCCAAAATATTGCTGTGCATCTATTATAAGAGAATCACTTTACCAGATATTATTAAAGAAACAATTACTGAATAATTATTATATTTTTAAAATATAAAACTATAGTGCGTATAAATTAATAATTCCTGAAATTAATTTTCTCAAAGTATTTCAAGAAAAGTTTATCTTCTTGAAAATTTCATTCACTTCTAAATGATTTGTAGCAGTGAAATCATTTCTAAATGATTTGTAGCAGTGAAATGTAGAAAATACCTCTTAATAGTCAACATTAAAGAATAACTAAAAATTGGTATTACTATTGAACGTGATTCAGAATACATATGCTTTAATGCTTACTGCAAAAGTAAAATTCATACTTGTTTATGCTTATTTTAATTTTTCCCTTAAAAAGTATTTGAAGGGAATATAGAAAGATTAAAGTAGTTAACTCCTCAATATAATGCTATTATAAAGAGAATATTATTTCCATTATTTGTTACTGTATTTATGCAGTTAAAAGTAAATACAGGAAAAGAGTATAATGTGCTTACTGAATATCTACTTATGCAAAGAAAAATAAGAAAATATTTGCCATTAGGAACCTGATGAGAATAAGGAAGATTTTAAAAGTAGGATATAACAACTATAGTACCTAAGATAACACATTATGAAGAAAAACTACTACAGTGTTACAGAAGGAAAAAGTGGAAGCCTGCCTTCCTACACATCTGCCAGCGAGAAACGGTATTCAGTCAGAGGACTGGGAAGTGTATGTGTTCTAGGGGAGTCCTTTGTTTCTGCAGAAACAAGAAAACTATTGCCTGCCCTTATGCCATCTAGAATATGTAACAAAAGACAAAAGGAAAAGTATCAACAGTATAAATTTCAGAAAGTTCCACTGCAATAGCGTCAGCTTCAGTGGACTTCTCTCCCTTCACCAGGTGGGCAGGACACCCTGGTCTGGCCATGCTGGAACACTGAGCGGGTGAGCCCCGGGAATGCGCACCCCAACCTGCTATTGGCTGAAGGCAGCTGGAGTGCGGCGCCCAGCGCCTTGCTGACGCCCACATGGCTCTGCCTTCAGTGTGCTGATGCAAACAGCGGGGGAAAAGCCCCGCCACGTGTATCTATGAAATTCCATTTCACAAGAGACCACACCTAACAGTGGGCAGCTGAAAGCTTTCCCGTTATTATAAGCAAAAAGACAAGGATGCCTACCAACATGATGTCTATT
Organism: Octodon degus; assembly: GCF_000260255.1. Classification (NCBI taxonomy): domain Eukaryota; kingdom Metazoa; phylum Chordata; class Mammalia; order Rodentia; family Octodontidae; genus Octodon; species Octodon degus. The sequence goes on from NW_004524651.1 coordinate 5,827,202, forward strand.
AAATTACAGACATCTTAACAGGTCAAGGCAGGAGAAGGGCTGGAAAATTTTAAAATGAAGACGTCATTCTTCACAATGCAATGATGGTGTCATTCAAAACCATAAAAATCTCTAAATAAATTACTATAATTATGAAGTGAGTTTAGTATGGCAGTTAATGTCAGGTAAAACTATACCAAATCAATTACATTTCTCTGTATCTGCAAAATATGAGATAAAATTTATTTTTAAATATGTAATATTTATAGTAATAAAAAATTAACTCTTTAGTAACAAATTAACTAAAATGTGCAATAGCTCTATGTAAATAATTATAAAATGATATTGACAGAAATTTAAGAAAACTAAAAATATGGCATAGCGTGCCATTTACCTAGATCAAAAGACCCAAAGTTGAAAGATGTTCTTTTCCTGAAATTGTAACATATAGGTTAATCAGATTCAAATAAAAATTGCCATTGATTTTGTTTTGGGATTTAACCATCTGACTTAAAATCTATGGAAAATTGCAAAGGCTAAGAATTATCTATACTTAAAAAGAACAAGTTGTATTTGATGAATGAATCTGTCAAAATATCAACACAATTTCAAAGCAATTCAGATGTGTAATATTCAGCCAGGAGAAGCCTAATATATTAATGAATCAGCATTTAGAGTTCAGATATAAATTTAGAAAAGTACAGCCCCTTCATGTATGATTATTTTACAGAGTAAAAAGGGAAGAAACAACTCCTCAATAAATGGTGCTAGCACAGTTTGATATCTACAGGGAAAGATCAGACAACTCTTATACCTTTCACCAATAGTTCAAGATGTGTCTGGGGTCATAGTCATGAAATAGGGACCTGTGGAGAGGAGCTTTCCTGTGATATATCTGAAGATCAACAGCTAACACAAGGGTTACTCACAGGGAGGACTGCACTGCCACTCAGTCACCAAAAACAGCCTCTTCCAAGTACGTGAGCTGCTGTAGAACTACGCCAAACCTTTGAAGTGACCCCAAATTTAGGTAGTGAGGCCAAAGCCTTCAGCCATCTACTGAGAAATCACAGGATGTGGGCTGCTTCCAGGAGGTGTCAGGACTTTGGAAGAGGCCTCCCCCTTGAGAAAAGTCTCAAAAAGGGCTCAGCTATGAGTTAGCTCCCTACCCCACATGGGTAAGACGAGGCATTAGTCGTAGGTAGGGCAGTGATGAGATCTGGGCCTTAGGCCAGCTTCTACAAGGTGAAGTCAATCTAGGTATAAGATTATAGCACACTGAGGGGGTAATGTGACAAGGTATCTTCATGAATCCAATGTAGAAGAATGTTTCTTAAACAAGATCTAAAAAGTACTAAACACAAAGACAAAAGTGGTGGATTGGGCTACAGCAAAAGCTACCACCAAAAGAGCTAAAGGCAAGCCACAGGGGCGAAAAAAATGTTTGTAATGACACATAAAACAGAAAGAGAACACCTATAAATAGCTTCTATAAAAAATCATGAAAACAAGTTCTATAACTAGATACATAGAGAGATAGATACAGAAAGATAGACAAATAGATAGCTAGATAGATAGATATACATAAATGAGCAAAAGATTTTTTTCAAAGTTTTATTGATAAACAGATAGCAATGAGACAGTTTCAAATCAAATCAGAAGGACAGTTTCAACAAATAATACACTGCATATATTCTTCTTAGTGGTTAATTGCTGTACAAGATGCAGACTTGTGATCCTATTTACAAACATCATTAGAACAAATCATTCTATTCATTAAGAGAATGCAATTATATATCTATACCAACCACTTTGAATACACAGATACAAAATGGACATTCATAGGTATACCCCATTTTTTCTAAGTTCCGTTATTGAATATTATAGGTGTGTAAACTCAGCAAAATATTCTAAAAGAGTCCAGTAGCCCATAATAGCATTGGGTCTTCTGTTTAACTGGCAATGTCAGAAATTATTGACCTGAGTCCCCCACAGCTCAACTTAACAGCATGGCTTTATTTCCTATATTTCGTCTTCATACTTTTCTACTGGATGGTTAAGACCAAGGTAAAGCAGGACCTGTGCAACAAGAGTTGTAGCTTTTTGATCTGAGGTCAGAGAAATGCCCTCAAGATTTATCCTGAAATCCTGTACCTCAGATTGTAGAACCTTTATCAGTGCAGCCATGTGGATGAGCCACGGCCATTGCTTGGCCAATGGAGCAAAAGATTTTAATGGAAGCAAAAATACACATATATCTAATATACATTTACATGTGTATACATATTTACACATTTCCAAATGGACAATAACCATATAAATAGAGCAGTTTGCATTTAAATTCTCCCTACTTATCCAGATTAGCTGTATGTATGTCATCTGTCTTTTCCTCCTTCCCCATATACAAATAAATTATCTTCTTTGACTTCAAAACAAAGAGTATGCATAAGCACATTAGTCACATACAAACTAAAATTACAATTAGATGCCACCATAATCCCCAAACTACTGAACTAAGAGAGTAGAGAATCTCAAGGATTGGGTGATAGGGACCAGATAAATTTCTCTTACTACTGGTAAAAAGAAAACCACAGTGGAAACAATTTGGGAACAGCTACTAAAGTGGGGTGGACACACAACCTGTGATGCCACAATTTCTTGGCTAGATGTATATCTTCTCTACACTCCAATTGAAATTATATCAAAGTTTCTGGTTACTTGAAAAATACATAAAGAGAGCTTTTCCAACATAAAATTACCAGTGTAGGGGGCACAGAGTATGATTTACAAAGTAACAACTTGACCTATTCACATTCAACACTATCTTTAAGATGTACAGCCAAGCAAAAGTTTCTCCCATCTCGGGTTTGATGACAGCACACTGGGTACAGACAGAAGTAGAGACAGAATCTTCATGAGGCCTGCAGTCAGAACAAACTGGAATTCTGTGGGCAGAGACGTTGAGGTGGAATCCTTTGGTTTTAATGTTGCTTGCAAGACTTTATCGGCATGAAGTTGTTCTAGTCTTCGTGAGGCTTTGTTCTGAACTAGGATGAGCCTGGAATGCTAGAAAACTTTGGACTTAAAACACCCCGCACCTGTCTTATACTGAATCTCAGGAACCACTGTCTGTAAACCTCTTTATTTTTTATAGCATGCTAGGAAAGGGGTGAAATAGTGCCAATTAAACAAACCAAGTCATACAAGGAAAGAGGCATCCTAATTTAGAGAGGATAAAATGTGGGTAGAATGTGCACCAGAATAACTGAAATATGGTGAGTTTCCCTGATATACCAGATGGGGTTCTGTCCCCTACCTTGAGCTGGGAATTCTACTGGACCCTGTCCCCTGCCCAAGAGCTGGCAATTCTGTCTGCTTTTCCAGAAGCTGTGTGAAAGGGATTTAGCCATAACTGTTTCTGTGAAACCAAGACTGTATTTTCTCCTTGAAGAAACACTTTTTCTTTTTTTGTCCATGTTACTGATTATTCTCAATTTCTGTACCAGTATTCTTTTGGCAAAAAGGATGTCATATGAAAACAATACAGTGAATATACTTGTGCCATAAATATTTTGACTCTTTAAGGAAAATTTCTTAAAATAGCTGCCAAAATATTGAGTATAGAAACTATGTTCACCTAGTACGTGATAAATCAGCTGCAGTTTAAAAACATTAAGAGCTCTTAATCCTTAGAAGTATTGCATGAAGAACTTACAAACACAAAATACAAAAATGCATGTCTTTGGGAATGTACAGAGGACTGATTTCACCTAAGTTAGATGGGCAGAGGCACCAGGGACTGGATTCAAGGCCTCTGCACTAAGTTACAGCTCCTTCCATTCTTATTTCTCATCTTGAAATTAGGGCCTCACTAATCACTAAGATGCTTTCAGACTTTTATGTATTCCAATTAATAGAAGTACCTCTATTCACCACATCAAATATCCAAGGTATGCATTTCTAAATTGCTTTCTAGTGCATCAATGTCAATGTATCTTTTTTGCTGTAACTTGGTAAGGAAAAAATTCAATACAATAAATGAAAAAATCAAAGGAAAAAGTATCACAGAAAAAAGGAAGTAAATGGGGAAAAAAAGAAAGGAAAGAAATAAAAACAAGAAGATAGATTATTTTGGCGTTATATTTTGACAGATTTCCTTCACTTTGTCAGGTTTTACATGTCTACTTTTACACAATAAATGGATTTCGTAGTCTGCCTCTCTGGAGTCCTCACTTCGCCCTCAGCATTGGCCGGCTTCCGCGTGTGGGTCCTCGGCCTCACTGCTATGCACAGAAGCGTGGTGGTGCCACTACGGATGGTGTGCTGATAAATGTGTACATTTTCTGTTTTTCTCTTGTATCTTAGGAAACATCTATCAAATGCTTGTTTCATTGAGACTGAAGAACCACATTCGCTTGGTGTTTTTCAGTCACTCATAATATTTTTTGGTTTTAAAAACAAATAAAAATAATGAACCAAACAAAAGAAAAAACATTTGCAGGGAAAGTGGAAGGCAAAGGGAGGGACAAGTTCTGAGCCGCAGATGGGGTGGGGGATGGGGACGTGGGGAGCCTCGAGCGCAGAACTAGGCACCGCGTGAGTTATCTGTCGCTAGGTTCAGCATATAAGTTGAAATGAGACCAAGGAAGTAAAAGGAGCTTGGAGAAGGGTTCAGAAGGAGAAAGAGTCAATCTTAGATGAAACTGATGTGAGAACAATTCTGAAAAACCCTAGGACTTCAAAGCTAGCAGAGCTTAAGCTATTGATCAAAGTCTTCCCTTTTTTAATTAATTTTATTGAGAAACAAATAGCAATGAGACAGTTTCAAAACAGGTTAGGAGGACAGTTACAATAATTAACACATTGCACATTGTTGCTTTGTAGTAGTTATTCATAGTACAAGATGAAGACATGATATTTTGTCCAAACACTCTTAGTACAAATCTTTCTTCTTGTTGAATTAAGAGAAAGTAGCTGTACATCTATCCTATTTTATATATACCAATACAAAATGGTCCTTCATTTCTATCCCCTTTTTAGTTTAGTTTTGTCAGAGATGGGTATTCCACTGCCATTTAAATATTGTAGGTGCATGAATTCAGCAAAATAATCCAATCTACTCCAGTAGTCCATAATAGTAGTGGGTTATCCATAGGACTGGCAATGTCAGAAGTGTTGACTTGAGCCTTTTACAGCTCAGCATATTATAGCTGTTAACGGTCAGTGAGGACTCAGGATATAAGCAAACCTGTACTGTAACATCCTGTAACTCACTGGTGTCCCAAATTTTCTGATCAAGGAGATTATGGGGCCACAGAGCAACGTGATCGATGATGTACAGTGTGCCTAAGGAGAGTCACTGGAGAGAAAACATTCTCTCAGGCTTTCACAAAGAACAAATTGGTCAAGCAATGGCTGTGACTCATCCACATGGCTGACTCAGACAAAGGATCTACAAACTGCAGTGCAGGGTTTCAGGATAAATCCTAAGGGGACTAGACTGACCTTGTCAGACACAAAAGTTACATTTCTTGATATATATGTCTTGTCTTACCTTGGTCTTACCCATCCAGGAGAAAAGTATAAAAAGAAGGTACAAAAGCAAACTCCCCTTCTTTCAGAAAGAAAACAAACATCCCATTGTGTCTGTACAGGGCCACCAGGCCCTCTGTAACTGGTGACTATCACCTTTACCTCAGCCATACATGAAAGGCTTCCAAATTAGAGCTACCCAGACTGCTGTATGCAGAAAACACTGGGATCTTGTTCAAACACAGATTTTGGTTCCCCAGCTCTGGAAGGAGTCCACCCCATGTGCTGTCTAACCAGCTGTCAAGAAAGGCTGAGGCTTCCCAGTCTTGCTATTCAGTCTCGGCCCACATGTCTGAGTAGGATCTGAGAACACTCAAGTTGGAATTATCAGTGGGCTTGTTAAAAGTACATATTTCTAAATAGTTCCACAAGCCTGGGAAATCTGGAGATAATCAATGGCTGCATTTATAAAAGTATTTTATAAATATCATATGCTACATTTAAAATTATATGTAACATTAAAAGCATCTAGGACATATAATTTAAAATTTACCTCTATTTTTATTTCTTTTTTAGCTTGTTATTTATTTTTTATCATCTTTTATTTCTCCCCTTAGAATTGCCACTTTGACAAGTTAAAGATAAAAAATAGATGATAATGACATAAGCAAACACATGTCCCTCCTCAGTTAGGGATTTCAGTCCTTCTGACTGCTCCTTGCCAACATTTTAGTTTCTCAGAAGCCAGTTGCCATATTTTCTGTCCCAGAATGCATTGCTAGATTGGTGAGGAAGAATGGAAATCTAAGATCCGTGATACCCAGTGCCGAATTCCTCACACCAGGGAAAATAAATCATACAGTGTTTTTATCGTGGTGTCCTAGAACACTGTAAATCTTGCAGCCCCTAAAACAAGAATCTCCTCGGTCTTTTTATGTTCCTTACTATTACTGGTATTTTTATTACTGTTGTTAACATCATCTTACTCATTCTTGCTTTGTGTCAAAGTGCTAAAAAATTTACGTGCATTGTCTTCATGCTTGCCTCACAAAAGAAAAACCACACTTTATTCCTATTTTTTTAACTGAAGAAAGAAGGTTAAGAAAATTAAACTTCCTGATATGCCACCCAGCTAGTGGTCAGTTGAGTTTGGATTTGAACTCAAGTCTTTTTAATACCAAAGTATTAATTTCTTACCTCAGTGATATACTGGTCATTATTACACTGTTACTGAGCTAAATGCTTTAAAGCACTTAGTTATGTAATATACACACGGTGGCTTGTCTTCAGACACTTCTTACGCTCGTCTCTACATCTCTATAGCAAAATGCCATCTATTCTTTCCACCCACCTCTGTGACTGGGCTATATATATAAATGCAAAATCTTAATGGAAACAAAAAGTATTTTTCTTTCCTAATACCATGCCCGACTGAGAAAGCCAATTTGAACAAATTGGAGTTTAGGAGCCACTCTATGGTGCTTTGCTTTTCCAATATTTCCAAATTTAATGGAAAAGAATGATGCAATATTGTCACTGGGAAGAAAAAATGTGGCAAAACCACTTAAATATGTGCGTGACGGTGGGGATTTATACCTGACGATCCCCATTAACTCGCTCTCCTTAGAAGTCAGTCATAAACAGTTCTCCAAATGGACTCACATCTTAAACAGATAGTTGAACTCCGTTGGTGGTCACTATTAGTACTCAGGAGCAAAGGAGCATTTTCTGCTTCTAGACTGTCAGCTCTGATTACAGGATGAAAGCTAAACAGCTTCTTTGCCCAAATTGCATCTTAAAAGTTACACCTGTGGTCCACTTTCCTCATTAATTCAAAGTCCACTGAAATGAACAACATCAAGAGGATCAGGTTCACTTGAGACTGAATGCAAAATTATCTCCTACTCTTAGAAGTGCTGACACCTAAAACACTTAAAACACTGACACTTTTACACTTACTTTTTCACAATTAAAAAGACCAATAAGACTCGAGCCCTGAACAAAAGACAGTATGTTTCCTAAATAAATACTTTGCTCATGATTCACATGAAACCACACTGCTTTCATCTATATTTTCTTATTTTCCATTGCAAATATAACTAGTAAGTAACAAAGGATTTGTCAAGCTTTTAGTTTCATTTGGGTAGGAAACCACATTTACCACTTCTTATGTTGTATTTGCCTTTGAAACATCTTTCAGTCTTTAAAGGTAAATCTTACATAGATATCTCAAAAGATATAAAGTCAATTTGCCACTCTTTCAAGAAAAAGAAAAAAGATCTGTGGTTGGTTGACTAATGAAACATCATTATTTTTTAAAACTACTTGGACCTTAAGAAACACGGCTCAAAATGTGAACAAGAAAACTCAGAAATTGGATATTTCTGTACTGCGAGACCTGGCTTCTATAGCAGCAATAGAAAAAAAAGACCAAAGAGTCTCTTTATAATTATGTCACCAGATCTTTCTTAAATCAATGTTTCATTATTGTTCCCTGGTTCGAATAAATTCATTGATTTTTTGCTTATTTATTAATGCAAGATCATTCTAGCACCTTTCATTTAATTCCAATTGATCAGAAACAAGGAGGTATGACAAAACATAATTGTAAAAACATACAGTATTGAATCTGATGCTTCAAAATATATTTGAAGAAAGACAAAACCTTAGCCTACAATATCCCCCAACTGATGAGCAAGTGGTAGAGAATTTGAAGTGCCTTTTAGCAACTTTCAAAACTCTCTTGAACATGAAAACCTAATAGCATGATTTTTTTTAATGTGAAAAACATGAGTCACTTTCTAGGTTGAAAGGAAATGAGAAGTTACAACGGAGTACTAAAAACTGTATATATTTTCTTGGAATTTTCTATCCTTAAATGTTGGAGACAAATGTAGGAAATAAAAATTAATCAAACTGAAAAACAAAGACTTCAGCATGCGGGAACATTCCTAAATGCACTTGTGCTTCGAGAAACGAGAACGGACGACTCTACTGTTGTTGGGATTTAATCCAGTGATCTTTTACTCCACCCACAGACCATCAAACTTTTGAGTGAAAATCAAAAAATCAGCAAAATAGGTAAATGTTTTATCTATATGCCTAATATCTGAATGGCTCTAAATCTGTCCCATCAAAATCCATTTCATCCATTTACATGAGCCAAATTCATTGTTGCACTTTAATACAGATATTCCCTAAGTCATTTGTAGTAAATTTTGTTTCAGATAAAAAAAAGGTACAGTCATGTCTACATTCTTAACACTAGGATGACTAGGTATAATGATACACACCTATAGTCTCAGCACTGGTGGAGGGGGGCTGAGGCAAGAGGATCTCGATGAGTTCAAGGCCAGCCTATGCTACAAAGTGAGTTCAAGGCCAGCCTGAACTCCACAGTGAAACCCTATCTGAAAAAAAGTGTTTATTAATACTAATATGGTAATAAGGACAAATGGCAGAGGATGTGATTTCAAGATAATGTAGGAAAAATAACCATTATAGGTAGAAAACCAAGTTATAAAATCAAACTGGAAGACCAGGGTTCAGCAGAGTCAAAACCTAGGGTTGGGGGCACTCAATGTGTCAGAAACACCACACCTCTCCACACAGGTTGTGCACCCAGTTAGGAATGGACACAATGTAAATCAAAATGTCACCTTTATTACAAATAAAAATATTAGGAGAACGTGTCCTAGAGCTCACCAACACCCACCACCCTTGACTCAAGAACTTGAGCAAGCCAGTAGAAGGAAAGTTTGGGTGTGCAGACCACAGGACAACCTTTCTCTAGTAGAGATCAGAAAGAGCAAAGGAAACAGAATCCATGGTGATAGAACAGCTCTGTCCAACAAAGAAATGCGGGTAGGTGATCATAGCTCTCTTACCAAGACCCTCTTTCCACCCATATGGGGGAAAAGGTCAGGAGAAAAGATGAGAGAAGTCCAGCAGCAGAAAACCTATGAGATCATAGAGAAATATTTTCCCTGGCCATCCTTAGGCTGTATTCTGTTCACTGATTGCCTTCAACTCTCAGCCTGCAGTACACAGGAGAGCTATTCAGGGAGCTCGGAGCCACCGCTGAGCTCTCTCCCTTAGCAGCTAAAGGTTGTTTTGTGAATCCTTCTGATAATCCTGACAAATAGCCCTGAATTTTGCTATAAAGGTTCTAAACCTGGATCTGAACAGTCAGTCACTAATTAACAGTAAGCCTAAATTCTGTCTAGATTGGACACATCCAACACAGCTCATCAGAGGTTCTTCTAAAACATTAAATAACAACACAAAGATGCAGAATCTAAAAAAAAAAAAAAATGCCAACATATTCAAGGGACACAAAGTTAAATGCAAATTGCTTTCCACTGCAAATTTCCTAAGAAGACATCAATGTCCCAAAATCAAATTTCCTTCCACAGGATTTAAAGTCCAAAATAATTCCATCCAAAATCAAATTCCCTTTATTCTGTAAGTTAAATGCCCAAACTCATAAGAGCACAAAATAAAATTTTCTTACCCTTGTAAGTAAAAGTTCAAAGAAACTGAAATCCAAAGTTCGCAAGTTCAAATCTTATAATCATTATTGCAAAACTTTCTGTTCTTCTAAGTCTCAGACACAGATGTTTTATTCTACATAAATTTGTGTTCCTCCAGCAGCTACTGCCTGACGTATTGCCCTCTCTGGAAATGTGTGTGGTTCTTTCAGGACTTCAAAATTAAAGCTAACTTTCCATTTGAACTACTTTTTAAAAATTCAAATGGTTTGTAGCCACACGAGGTTATTTATTCTATACTCAGATATAGAAAACACAAGCAATCTCTGCCCCTTAGGAAAGTTAACCTAGGCAGATGATACTAGCAGAGCACCACATTATGCACAGCATGGCAGACACTTGGGTTACCCGAGGGCAGAAAGGCAGGTTGAGAACATGTTCTCATTTCAGCCTAGCCCAGAAGCCAGGCTTTTCCCAAACCCACGAGTTGGGAGCACACTCACTGAAGAGAACATGCCACCAAGAGACAAAGGTGGCTGTGCTGTCCCTAGAAACACACACTCAATGCATGCCTTCTCCTGTGTCAGGTCATTGTATTGAGACATCACTGCCATTTGGCAAACTATGAAGATTTGCAACAACAGCAGGCCAAGGCATCAGGGCAAAGCTGTGATGTGTCATGGTATTGTTCCACCTGCTGTCAAAGCTCTCCTTTGGTGCTGGTGTCTCTAACACCTGAGGGCTGTATTGAAGGTGGGCTCTACCCAGTGACACAGCCTGCACCATCTCTTTTGAAAAGGGCATTTTTAGTTTTGCACCATTCAGTCTGATTTCATTTCTTCTTCCTATGGAAATAAGCCTTAAAACATGCCTGTTCAGGGACATTTCTCCTCTGTTCCCACATTAACTTTGACTAGGGAATCACAGTCAGAAGAACCTTGGACTGATGCTTTTGTTGGTGTTACTGAATCTAGCACTTTAAGGCACCTAATGAGAACCCACATCTCTGCACATGATCCTAAGGCAACACTCTCTCTCTCTCTGGTTCAGGGGTTCAGCATTTCTTTTCATATTCATGTTTTTCTGCAGTAATGGGTTTATCCCAAGTATTTTATTTTCCTCTTTTTTTTTTTCAAACTTTCTTATGTAAATTGGGCTTCACTTTCTACAGTACTTAGAGAATCCCTCACCATCTCTAATGCATGAGCTACTACAATTGGCTGACCCCAGAGCCTACCTTCTTTCACTTCTTTTTCTTCTTTAACTGGTTCTTCTAACGCATTTTTTTAGCTCAGGCAATTTCAGGAAAAAAAAAATCCTACACGACTTGAATACTAGTGGTCTATGCATCAAGTACTTTGAAGACAGAAAGGATAGAGAAAGCGGATGGGGAAGAGCCAAGAAAAGGTACAGTTTCAGCTAATGATGCAGCCTGCTCCTGAACTCTCAGGGACTTTGGCAATAAAAATCACCTCTTGGTGCTTGTTAGTCTCTCGGGAAAAGAGCAGCTTGGCTGGGCTGCTGTAACTCCCAGGCACTGTAAGCTTTTCCTCAGGTAAGGTGGCTCAGGCAGCTCGAGGTCAGTCCCCTGAGGAAAGTGAGAGTGGCAAGCCAGGCAGTTGCCATAGCCCAGCCCACAGATCATGATTTTAGTTTAATGTCATGGTTTGTGCACTGGATGAGAAACTGAGAGAAGTTTATTCTACATCCTAATACTCAAAAGGCTTTCAGAAAGACTTTGTGGCTCTTTAGCTGAAATTTTGCTGCACCACTGCAGGCTTACTAGACGGTCCAATGGCCAGCATTTTCTATGGGTAGGGAGAGCACTGTAACATATATTTGCCATACAGTAGTCCATTGCATTCAACAGAGTCTTTGTACGCACCAGGGGCCCACCAAGATTAAGTTCCTAGGTGCACTCTCTTCCTTGAACCAAACAAAAGACTCTCAGTCTTCATCTATTCCTCAAGGATATGGAAATACGTGATTATGTTAGGTAGAATAAGTGCCTCTTCATTTCTCTCCCCTCCAAGTTCAAACCAGCTGAAAGCAGATGAATGATCAGGGAAATAAAATGAAAACTTCTCCCTCATAGTAGTAGTGCCCTTTGGTAAAAGCACAGGCATCATTTTAGGGAACTCATCCCCTAAGCTTCAGACCACATGACTATGTGGCTGTGATCTGCTTTGTGTCACCCAGCAGAAACCAACCCCACCATGGTGCGTCCAGAGGCCACAGCAGTGCCGTTCAACCTGGGCCACCCTTTGTGTTCCCAAGAAGACACTGCAAAGTACAGATGCTGAGTCCCAACTCCCCAAGATTCCAGTGCACTTGGTCTTTGGGAGTTATCTGAGCCTGGGTAATTTTTAAAGCTACTTATTGGATTTCAACAGCAGTCAAAGCTTAGAAGAGTCCTGGGGAATGCAAAAACATAGTCACAAGTATGGAAGAGACAGATAGAACGTCTTCTAACAAGTAAATCCCTGCTGTAAATTGAGTTTTATTTGATCTTTGTTTTTTTATAGAATCCAGTACAATTTTTTAAAAAACTTAACAGATATGCTAGGCTCTGAATCTGATGAGCTAAACTCTGGGAGTAATGGCAAATCAGATACAGAGTTGAGAGAGAGAGACAGAGATGCAATCTGGTCTGGAGTCAGCTTTGTCCTTGATTGTATTAAGATGATCAGCTGCCATTTTTCCTGTGTGTAGGTTGATGATAATCTGAAGCTGCTATGACCCACCATACAGAATATCCAACATTTAATAAAAAGTACCAAGCACACCAACAAACAGCATTCAAAAAATTAAATAAATAAACAATAAAGACAAACACAGAAGACAAATTTACTGAGAGCATATTAGGGATGGAATTTTACAAATATATGATTAATGATTTGAGATAATAAATGATAAGATGGAAACTTTTTCCAACACAACTGGAAAAATAATCAAAGAAGTCATAGACTTGAAAAAATTTAACAACTACATTGAAGAATTGAGAGGTTATGATAGCCAGCAGTTATATAAAAGAAAACTATAAAACTGAAATGCCATTAACCATCCAGCAGAAAAGTATAAAAACGAAATATAAGAAGTAAAGCCATGCTGTTATGTTGACCTATAGGGAACTCAGGTCAACAATTTCTGACATTGCCAGTCAAGCGGAAGACCCAATACTATTATGGGCTACTGGACTCTTTTAGAATATTTTGCTGAGCTTACACACCTATAATATTCAAATAATGGAACTTAACCAAAAAAAGGGGATACAGATGAATGTCCATTTTGTATCTGTGCATTCAAAGTGGTTAGGATAGATATAGAGTTACATTCTCTTAATGAATAGAGAAATTTGTTCTAATGGTGTTTGTAAATGGGATATCATGTCCGCATCTTGTACAGTAGTTAACCACTGGGAAGAATGCATGCAATGTGTTGATTATTGAAATTGTCCTACCCATTTGATTTGAAACTGTCTCATTGCTATTTGTCAATAAAATTATGGGGAAAAAAACAAAAAAAACCCAAAAATTATACAAATTTCTAGAAAGAGAGCAAAGAAAATGAACACTGTGGAAAACATATAAGTGCTACATGGGAAATGATGAAGAGATCAACACACGTACAACCGCAGGCCCAGAAGAGAAAGAAAACAGAACGGAAACAGTATTTGGAGTTATGAGATAAAATATTTCCGTAGGATTAGGGACACAAGATTTCAAAAGATGTTAATGGTCAGAGGGTACAGGCTAAGTGGCAGGTCTCAGGGAAGAGAGGGAGTGCAATTTTCTGGAAGCTGACATGGAGGTAATCCTGAATGGTGGGATCAAACCAATTGGGGTCCACAAGCTAAGGCTATGAACAAACATCCCCAAATGTGGCCTGTGCATCTATGTATGGAAGTCGTGACATTTTGTGGTCTCTGATTTCATTCTCCTACCTTACCCTGGACAATTCACCCCCAGTTATGCTGCCAAGCTGCTGAGCAAAGATTTCAACCACACTCACAGAACTTGACCCATAGGGGGTGAGACCCTCATGGTGCATATTCACCTCCTTTTCAACCTTAGAGACCCCTACTTTATTTCAGGCATTTGGAAATCTTTCTCCTGCTTTAAAACTTCACTCTGTCTTTTTTTTTTTTTTTTACTCAAAAGAAACACATTTATTCATAAAAAGATCTACCTGTATTCACAGAAGCTTCATTTATAATGACCCAGAAATCGAAACAATCCAGATGTTCATACCATACCCAAACAAAATACCTGCCCAGCAATAAAAAGGTACCAACCAAGGTTGCACGGCTAAATTTCAAAAGTACAGGAGTAGATGGAATAAAAATAAAAGGCTACACATAGCAGGATTCCATTGTATGGCATTCTGGCAAAGGTTTAAAGAGAAAAGGCCAGGAAACAAATCAGTGGATCCAGGACTTGGGAAGGAAGGGGTGCGCTGCATCAGGAGAGCCCTGAAAGAGCCAAGCAGCCCTCAGTGCTCACGCACCTCAACCTTCTTAGCGCCTACCAGACTTCTGGATACTTTGGGGCCACCCCACCAAAACTTCTGGGGCATAGACAAGCCTGGGTTTAACTTTCAGCTTGCTAATTTCCCAGCTAAACTAACTTTAAGGAAGTTAAACTCTCTATTGGAAAACAAACCTCAAATCAATTTATCCACTGATGTGTGGATTTTTCTTCCCCACCAGGAAGCCGGCAAGTCTGCAGCAGTGGACACCATCCGGGTATCTTCTCATCTGATTCAGTCCTGGCTGTATCTGGAAACAGCATCAGATTCCACAGGTTGGGGGTACAACCCCCAAGCCTGGCCTCAAACACAAATGCATACATATAATACACAGACACACACACTCCTCCCTATATAAAATACATACATATCATACTGTCTAAACATCATGTTCCTCCATACATTTCACCTAAGTGAGTGCACGAGATCAGTGTATAAAGCCCTTTGCCTGGCTGACCACCTTCCCACCTAAAAGGAGCTACATAATGTCCCTAAGCCACCAACTGGCTTCAACTAAATCCCTAAACTCATCACAGCTTGTTGACACTGAGTGCTGGAGCACAAATCTCACACAAGAGCCTTTAGAGGGCACAGGCCCACAAAGGAGAGCTCTACTCTCAATACTGTCTCAGCTTTGTAATTCCCTATGCCCCAGAACTCGGCTGAGTCAGTGTCTTTCCAGTCTATCACCTGTAAACGGCTGATGTCAACGGACTTAAGACCAGACTTTACAGGTTCATTCTTCAGTCTACTGATTTTCTATCTCCCAGACCGTCTGTATACTTTTAGCAATTTACCAATATCATACATGAATTTTGACAGGCACACAACTAAACTTTGTTGATATAATGAAATACTGAGAACTTGAACAGCCTGATGTAGGAGGAATAAGGACTTTTTAAAATAAAAGCCTTAAGAGTACTTTAAGACAAACAGAATGCAATTTCATCCAATGATTCCAGGATGACTTATGATAGGACTAACTACACCCCACCCAACCTCTATCCTCAAGACGGAATACAAAGAAACCACCAAGTTAACCAGGCAGAAATTAATAACCAGGAGGAGTCAAGGGAAATGTGGAGGTAATTAGCTTATGCTCCCAAAAGTTGGGCACAAACTTTCGAGCAATTCCGTCCAGTGCTAAGTCGTCACACTTGTCTTCATCTTCACACATTTATCCTGAGATTTCTAGAGAACACCAGTTTATAATTTTAGGCATTCAAACTGAGGCAATTCTGAGATGTCACTCTGTAAAGAAGTCATTCCTGTTAACCATTCTTGTAGGGTAAAATAGCCCATGTTTTGTGCATCCAATTTCCAAGCTAGCACAAGCATAACTACATTTTCAGGTTCTACACCAATGTCTTCACAAAATTTCTCCATTCCTTCAGGACCTACAACATCCTCAGTACCTGTATATTCATAGAACCACTCTAAGCACCGCTTACTTGAGAAGGCCTCTTCTTCTGTCTTAATTCTAGCTGAATCATATTTTCTATACATGCTATCATGTCTACTCTTCTTGGCAGATAAGTCATCTCCAGAAGCAGGTCTTCTCTTTTTCCTTGGGGGCATCACTTTACTAAAGCAGTCCGAAGAACTGCAAGACCGGAGGCTTCCTGTTTGGTGATCGTCTTGGCCAACGTCTTCTGTTAGATTTAGCTTATTAAGGGTGTGGTAGATCTTATGAATATTTGCCAGTGTTGAGAGATGAGAGTTCAGCTGAAAGTTGACAGCTGCAGCATCCGAGTGCATTTTCGGGCAGCTCACTCGCCGCCTGGGCTCCCGCGCTTGCCTCGCGGGCCCCCCACCAGCTCACCGTACCTCTGCTGAGAGATTCACTCTGTCTTTTAAATTTGCTTTTATGATACAATCCACATTTTTAGTTATTTTCACAGTGTTTTTCCATGTTTAGTGTAGGCAATCATAATCAAATATTACTAATCTGCTATACTGATCAAAAATCCAATTGGTGCTTTTGCAATCTGATATACAAAATATCTCTTAAGTAGTAACATACTGTGAAAGTAGATAGGAACATTGCCAATTGGCCAGGAAATCTTTTTGAGGGGAAAAAGAGAAGCAACAAACAGAATGATTGAGGTAATGCAGGGATTCTGCAGCTAAGATCAATATTCAGGAGGACTGAAGATGCTTGTTATTTCTTTTTTTCCTCCCTTTTCTGCAAAACTACAAGCCACATTTTCTTCCTGAATTGCTTCTAGACTTTGCAATCCTTTCTAGGGGTGATAGCATATTTAGAAGAATGAAATTTGCCTTGTTCTTCCTTGTTTCTCCCTTTTGTAAATTAGAAGACTTGTGAAGTTCAAGTTGCTAATAGATTTTATCGGGCTAGTCACTTCTCGGCCCACCTCTGACAGGTACACTTTGTGATTAAAATACTTAGCCGCTGGCCTCTGTCATCTTTCCACTAATTGCCAGAAGCCAGCCTTAAGTTCAAACATCTGCCTTTTGTACATCAAGAGCTCTGATATATCACAGTCCTTAGTGGAAAGTGTTCACTTTTGAGAACTGAACATGAGCGCTACTGTTTTCTACAGACCAGAATTTATTTGTCAGAAGAAGTGTAAAATTTTTCTAAAAGCATTTTGAATTCAGACTCAAGCTTCTGGTTAAGCAAAGATACAGAAATGTCAGTGTTCTTGATTAGATTCTCATCAAATCCTCATAGAGGTGGGGCTATCTGATCTGTCTGCCCTTCGGGGCCAGTTGCAATTTTGTGATTAGTGCTGCTGCATTAAAAAAAAAAAGAAAAAAAAAACATGATTTTGCTTTCCATGATTCCAGCAACCTTGAATCAATGATAACCTGAAATTACTACACTGAAAATTCTAGGGAAAAAAGTTTCAAATTGTGTGCTGTTCTGAATAGTGTGATAAAATCTCAGGCTCTCCTGCTCTATCCCACCCAGGGTGTGAATCATTCCTTTTCTAGTGTATGGCTCCGTGGGGTGCATATCACAATCTGCCTTAGAGTGGCCTTTCTGACTACAGTGGTACTGTGGACTTGGGTCCACATGACCCATATGTAGGGGCCCAGCACTATGTCACCATGCATACCTTGTTCTCCTCTTGTCTCCTTATCATCTTGCATTATTTTGGGGAGGGGTGGAATAGGGGACAGCAAGAAAGGAGAGAAAAAACATGCACATGACTTTAATTGTTATAATTATCATATTAATAATTAGCTACTGTTGCTTATTTTTATCGTGCCTAATTTATATATTTAACTTTCTCCTGGTTATTTATATACAGAAAATGGCTTTTGGCATCCACTGAGATGATTTGAAGGAGGTGTTTAGGAGCCAGGTCTCCCAGGTAACCTCCTGGAGTGTTCCTCTGGATGGTTCTGAACCAGAAGGTCGCCTTTCTCCACACTCGCTGCCATCTCCCAGGAGGGCACTGCCTTTCCCCTGTGCCAGTATGTCCCAACTTTCTGGTTTATAAATGCACTTATATTCCTAAGTAATTTTTGTCCACCACTGCAGGAACCTAAAGTAATCATGTTTATTTGAATTTAAATAAACCTGATTAATTTTAGTGAATTTAATAATTTTAAAAAATGAAGACCACTTACAATTTAACAATTGACACACACTTCTTTCATTTAATTATTTGAGAGAAAGCATGATTGATTCAACTGAGATGTTTCTAAATTATATTATTGTGTACAACCTCTGCACTGGCCATGTCAATAGTAAACTAAGACTGTCAGAAAGATTAGACTCTACTGGTGCTATGTGGATAAATCAAGCATGGTTTCTAGAAAGAAACAGATGAGAGCCAGGGAAGTCAAGATGCCTATCTTGGAGTGAGACGACTGGGGCCGCGGGATCCTGAACAGACCCAGAG
>NW_004524651.1:5847864-5848793 GCF_000260255.1 Octodon degus
CTCTCATTGCTGGATAAAATGCCTGACACCAAAAATTAGGGAAGGAAAGATTTATTTAGCTCACTTAGTGGAGGTTTCTGTCCATACTTGGCTGGCTTCAAGGCAGAGTGGTGCATGGAAAAGGGAAGCAGTTCATAGTGGTAGAAAACAGCAAAGAGCAAAAGGAAGAGTCACTGCAGTGGCAGAGAACCGAGGCAAGCCTCTCTCCCCTCCCTACATTTGTATGTAGATTATCTGCCCCAGGGCATGTGTAGCACTCACATCCATAATCCCAGCACTGGATCATGAATTAATTACAAACTCCAGAAGCCTCCTCTATGACTGCATGAGGCTTTGGGGGAACAACTAGACCTAAACCATAACAGTGCCATAGAGTAGCTAGAGTAAGGCCTCCATCTGAGAGCCCTAATATTTGACCAAAAGTCATATCACACCTTCTGGAAGACCAAACTTCTTCCTTTCCCAGGAAGAAGACTAGAGGCAAATTTCTGCTGTAGGTACCCTAACTGGAAGTCCTCAGGCCCCATTCTCTGGTTTAGCTACTACCTCTTCTCTCTCCACAGATAACATCTGACCAGAGTCCAGGACAAGAAGTACACCAGGAATTAACCTAGTTTGCTGTGCCCTGAGCTTAGCTCACAGGAAATTAATCAAGAGTCAGTTTCAGAGCCTTGGTAAGCATGTTGTCTCTGCTGAAAACGAGGTTTAGGGCAAAAGATGAAGGGATGCCCCCAAGGTGACCATGAAAGGCTTGTATTTTCAACAGACTTCCACAAATGAAGAAACAATGTTTGTACTTCAAGAAAGGGAAAATCTTCCTGTGACAGAGGATTACTTTGTAAAACTTCAAGTTAAAGCTTGTGCTCTGAGCCAGATAAATACAAAGCTTCTGGCAGAAATGAAGATGGAAAAGGATTTCTTTCCTGTTG
>NW_004524651.1:5849028-5881560 GCF_000260255.1 Octodon degus
TACACTACCTTTCTCATCTCTCTTCTGGAAAATCAGTGCTGATCATGGATGGAGCAAGTGCATTCGGCACAATAGCCATTCAGTTAGCACATCACAGAGGAGCCAGAGTGATCTCAACAGCATGCAGCCTAGAGGACAAGCAATACCTTGAAAGATTTAGGCCTCCTATAGCTCGAGTGATCGATATCTCTGCTGGGAAAGTCCACATTGCTGAGAGCTGTCTGGAAGAAACAGGTGGCCTGGGAGTTGATATTGTGCTAGATGCTGGAGTGAGATTATATAATAAAGATGATGAACCACCAGTAAAATTACAGCTACTACCACATAAGCATGATATCATCACACTTCTTGGTGTCGGAGGCCACTGGGTAACAACAGAAGAAAGCCTTCAGTTGGATCCTCCAGATAGCCATTGCCTTTTCCTCAAGGGAGCAACGGTGGCTTTCCTAAATGATGAAGTTTGGAATTTGTCAAACATACAGCAGGGAAAATATCTTTGCATTTTAAAAGATGTGATGGAGAAGTTATCAGCTGGTGTATTTAGACCTCAGTTGGATGAACCCATCCCACTGTACAAAGCCAAAGTTTCCATGGAAGTTGTTCAGAAATATCAAGGAAGAAAAAAGCAAGTTTTTCTTTTTTAATATTTTTTTATTTCTTAGACCTCAATTGGAAGACGAGTATTGTAAGCTCAAGTTTTCTTGAACATTGAGAAAAAAAGTCAAGGAAGAAAAAAAGCAAGTGATCCCATTTTTAAGCATGTTTTCTTGTTAAGACAAGATGTTCAGTTACTTGATATATTTGGAGAATTTTTGATTATGCAACTGATGGAGAGAATTCTATAATTAATGTCTGAAGGGAATATTCAAAAAAAAGAGTCAGTTTCCCCTTCATCTCCAATACTACTACTGATATTTATGTTGAATGTGTATATTAAAATGTACATTGAAATATACCCATGTGCTTCTATATTAAAAAATAGATATTAAAATGCTTTCATCATTTGAAATCATTTCCTTCATAAAATTGAACTGGATTATTTTTAAAATTTTGAGTGTTGATTATGCATAATGAGGTGACTGAGGATACAGTGGACAGGCAGCACATGGACTAGAAATGGGCTTCAAGCTCAGTTAATGAAATCATAAGAGAAATAGGATGATTATTGGACTTGCTTGTTTTCATCATTGATTTTTGAATGTTGGAATAAACCTTGCTCTATTGTATAACAATGATTGCAAGATACTTGCCATATTACAGCTTTGTCATGAATTATTCTGAATTAAATTTACAATTCTATTAAACTTGTAAATTCTTTATTATTCTATTCTTGAATATCAGCAGAAACTTTATTTTTTTGTTCAGGGTCTCAATACACAGCTCAGACTCATAGTGATCCTCCTGTTTTCTGCCTCCCTAGTACTGGGATTACAGGCAAGTGCCATCAGGCCTGGACTAGCAGCAGAAACTTCCTTAATGTTTTATGACCGCACCCAGTGAGTCCATTATAGATGTGGATTAAACAACATATGAGTAGATATAAATCAATGGAAATCTGAGTGATAGCTCCCTGTCCTGTTTGTCATTTTTTTTACCTATCCAGAACATACACAAGTAGGCTTTCAAACTGATACATTTAAAAAGGGAAAGTTCAGGAGCTGGGGATATAGCTCAGTGGCACACTGCTGTTCCTTCCTCCCTTCCTATTCTCTATCTCCTTCCTCTACACTAATGGTCTCCTTCGACTTTCATGCCATCCCTCTCTTATTTATCTTCTAATCTCTTCTAGACTCTGAAGAAAGTGAATCTTTTCCTTAATTGATACATAACAATTATACATATTTATAGAACACGGCATACTATTTTATTCCATGTATGCAGTGTAGTGTATAATGATAAGATCAGGAAAATTCACATATCCATCACTTCAGACATTTGTCATGTCTTTATATTGAAAACCTTCAAAATCCTCTCTGCTAGCTAGTTTTTTGTGTTTTTTGTTTGTTTGGTTTTTGTTTTTGTCTTTGTTTTTGGAATAGTTAAGTAAAACAACTTTGTTGTATCATGCCATGTGGTTTCATACTAAAACTAATTCCAGTAGGAAGCATTCCCGGGCATCCATCTTTATGTTCACAATTCCCAGTACACCATTCCTTTATTTTATTTTATTTGTGTATTTTATGGAAGGGTCTACAGGGTGTTCAGCGCCTCACCCTTGCGAAGTGCTTATTCCACTGAGCCATCTCCCTGGCCCCTTTCTGCTAACCAGTTTGAAATATTCAATGAATTATTGTCAACCACAGTCATCTTATTTGCTGGAGAACATTAGAAGCTACTTCTACTCTCCAACTGTACTCCTATACCCACTAAGCCTCTCTTCATTCCTCCTCCCTCCTTCCCTTCTAGGTCTCTGATAACCAGTTTTACTCTCTACTTCTGAGATTGCCATCTTTAGCTTCCAGATAGGAAAGCACGTTCTATTTGCCTTCCTACACCGGTACATTTCTCTTACCAGGATGCTCTCTAGGATTAGCTGTGTCTGTAGCAGAGCTTTGACCTGGGGAACTAGAAATGAGAAAGAAGACCAGATTGAAAAAGATGAGCAAAGATGCCTTTGGAGGAACTGAGTAAAATATTATATCTAGACAAGGAGATTTGTGTGGTAGGAGGAATGAAAGAAGATGGAGGAAAATATAAAATAAAAAGAGAGATTGTGTGCAGACTGATGGCAGTCAGTGAGCAGCATGATTAACACTTAGGTTTCTGGATGCTAAGATTAAAAAGCAAAAGGAAACCAAATTAAGAGAATGAGCTGCTTGGAAGTCGTTGAGTAAACAGAGCAAGCCAGGAGCTGCTGAGGGACCCCTATGGAACAAGTTAGAAATGTTTTAGAAAAGCAAAACATATTCACTTTTCCCACCAACGTATTTTTGGGATTCTGGTTGTCATGAAGGGTTATTTACATCCTCATGCATTCATAACAATTTCTGTGGTGCCTCTTAGTGACGCTTCTGGCCCTGAGATAGTGTCTTACCTTCAGAGACAAACAGAATTTAAAGAATTTAATTTCTAAAGTTAACAACCTGCACATTTCATTTTCAATCAGTAACTAGCAAAGTATAGATCGATAGATGATAGATGATAGATGACAGATAGATAGACAGACAGACAGACAGACAGACAGACAGACAGATAGATACCTTATGTATTCATATATATAATCTTAAAATGGGATTTTTTTTCCCCTCAAATTAATCTCTGTGTGGTACATGGATGAAGTCTTTTGAGAATAGCTCATTAGCCTTTCCCAACCATTATTTCCTCAGAGAAGGCACGTTAGAACCCACAGACTAGGTCAGTGCCACTGAAACACTCCAGCCAAACTGAACACTCATTTCTGTAGCATTTACACCGATGTTCTGTTTTTTCCATACTTTGTTTGACCAATATGAATAATTTCCTCCCTAATCTATAAGCCCCAGAAGAAGTCCTGGTTATTTGACCCTGAAGTGCCTCAGTGTATGATACATGGTCAATATTCTGTAAAGAACTGCAGAGTGAATATTTAAAATAAAGAATGAATGAGCAATATCGACAATTTAAACTAAGCCTCAGCTGAGTAGCACCTCCCTTTCACTAGCAAAGAAATCAATCAGAACCTCCAATCCTGACAGGGATGTTGCTTCCTGAGGCCAATGGGAGAATATTAGTTCGTGCACTAGCAAAGCAAGGAGAAAATTAAAGAATTATTTAAATTTAAAAGACCTCTAACTGCCATGCCTTTGCATATTCTGTTTTGCCTGCAAGTCTGTGTTGTGGGATTTCCATAAAAGCACAGGAGTCCAGTACAGTCAAACAAGCAGTGCCAGAGAGTGTGAAATCCTCCTGTCTGCACATGGTGATGGGAGTGTAGGGTTAGTACAGAGGTGGGGATAAACCTGCAAGCCACACTTGAAATCAACTTCAGGGAACCATGAAGGCCTTGAGACTGGGCATTAGCGACAGGCTAGCAGGAAGAAACAAGGATGCTGAGAAATTTCTGTGCAAAATTCATGCAAATTATACCTAGCTCTACAAAGCTGATTGTGGAAACAAAGAATGCCTAGGAATCACAGGGATGAGCTCCATCAGATTGCTGGGCTAGCTTATCCCCAAAGCAATTAGAGCCTGAAGGAACACAGTGGCCAAGGTGAAGATAGAGAAGGAGGTTTTATTGTTTTCCCTGAAAGTTGTGGCCATTAACTGCACTGCTGATTATGGAGGCAGGCAAGTGTAGGCGGGCTGTGGGATGAGTTCAGTCTCCTTGCTGCACCCAGGGCCATCCGCGTGAACTTTCAAAGTGAACCAGATGTGACCAGGAGACGAAGATTCAGACATCGTGGCTGTGGATAGGTCATCAAGCAAGGGAGTGCAGAAAGTCAGAAAAATAGGTTGGGGAAAGATCATGGAAGAAAGCCTACATTTAGGACTATGAAGAAAAGAAGGACACAGAGTGGTCAAGAGAACAATGGGAGCAATAGTGCAGAAGCCAGACAAGCAGAGTGCTCAAGAAGGCAAGATTATTCTTACATGCTACACAAGGCTGGGCAGAAAATTGCTAAGGAACAGCTTTGAGGTACAATTAGAAACCCCACTGAGCTGTTTTCTTGGAATACATTGTAGGCTGAGTAGGGCTCCCACAGATTCAGATGTGGCTGGGTTAGAGCTCTGGAGGTCAGTGGGTTGTCTCAAATCATGAGAACATGTCCTAATAACAGTTGCAGGTGTCTGTGCAGGAAGGAGGCAAAGGAAAAGATGGCACAGGACAGAGAGGGGATGTCCAGATGTCAGCAGAGAAAGAGAGAGAGAGAGAGATTTGACAATGCTGCACTCTGGAATTCAAAGATGGCGGAAGAGGCTATGAGCCCAGGATGCCCCTGGGAGCTGGCAGAAGGAAAGAATGCATCTCAAGAGACCAGAAAAGGCAAGAACACAGATCTTGCCTTGGAGTCTTCTGCAGAAGTGAGGTCTTCCTCACACCTTGGCTTCGGTTCAGTGAACCTATTCCAGAATTCCAGCCTCAGGCACACAAGAGAACAAATTTTAAGATATTTGTTCATAGTGGCCTATGAACATTTGCTATAGTGGCCTTCGGAAAACAGCTCATTAGGGAAAGTGAAAACAGCTTGTACATGCTTGGAAAATGAGTGAAATATGACGTGGGGGTCAGACTACACACAACATCATGTTCAGAGGATTGGAAGTAAAGGAAATGAGGGCATTACAAGAGTGCAAAAAGTGTGTGTGTGTGTGTGTGCGCGCGCGCATGAGTGTGCATATGTATATGTGTGTATATAAGAGTGTGTGTGAGTGTGCATATGTATGTGTATATGAGTGTGTGTGTGCATGAGTGTGCATATGTATATGTGTGTAAATGTGTGTGTGTGTGTGTGTGTGTGTGTGTTAGACTGGAGGTCATTTGACTCATAGGCTGAGCAGAAAGAGACAAAGGCAAGTAGAATTCTGAAGGTGCAAGAGCAACGAGATCATGGCTGGTAGTTCAAGGTCTTACATGAAGGACAGGGAAATGGGAGAGGGAGGCTGGGCGTGGGGAAAAGGGGGCCACTCCTGAGTCGGGAGGAGCACAGAACACTGCACACCACCTACCTGAGCAAGTTTAGCATATGCTCAAGGTTGCAAACTGACTTTAATATTAGCTTAAGTAAAACATGGATTGATTAGATCTGCCACATCAGAAGATAGAAAGCATCTCATAGATTCCTTGTTTTAGGTTCTCAGTGTTACTATCCAGCTCCACCAGTATTGGCATTTTAGACTTAACCAACATTACAGATAAATAAAAAATAATACAATCCACAAAATATTGGCTACAGAATACAATGTGTTAGGCTTATATTCTGGAGTCTATGAACTTCAACACTTAGAATTCATGATCAGCTATGCTTCAGAAATGCTCTGTTATTAAGAGAATCATTGAATCACCATCCTCAATATTAAAAGGGATAGCAGTATGACTTCTCGGAGACAGGATTAATGCTCCAAAAATTGTTCCACAATTTAGGAAAATTCTGCCTCTACAATTAGCAAACTTACTAAGTCAAAAGATATTCTCTTCAGCCTAACCCTTCCCAATGGTTTCAGGCAAATCCTAACTAGTTCTTTCTCAGGCAAAATGCTCATTTGGTCATTTTAAAATGGTAGAGGTGTTGTTGGGCTGTGTTGTAAGTGGTTCGATGCCTCAAGAAGCTGATGCCTCAAAATCTCTGTCATACTTACAACTTATTGTTCCAAAGCTGTTCAAAGACCAAAAGCCTCAGGTAACCTGAGAGCATTCTCAAAACTGTACAATGGAAGAAGAAGGGTTTCCTCTTTCCTGAATTGTGAGGACAGTGGGTGGGAGTGGGGTACTGTGGTTTTATAAAGAGGTTCTGCCCAGAGATATTTTAGATTTGTATCTTTCCCCACAGAAATTCTTGGGAGCTGAGAAATGAAGGGAATAACATATTGTGTGCTTGTTCATACACAGAGGTGGCCCCATTGTGGAGACAAGAAAGGGAGACTGCCAGTAGGACCCATGTACGTGTGGATGGAAGCTGGAGACCGAGCTACGGGGGTGGAAGTTTCTGACCACGGTGCTCTGAAGAGAGGGTAATACTGCAGCTCAGGCAGCTGCGGACATGGCTCTCATTCCAAGTCTTAAGACTGTAGCTGAGCCATTTGGCTCCTGCTGTGAATGGCACCATAAGAGACAGCACAGTCTCTTAACTGGCAAAATTTCCTGCTTGGAGAAGTCTTCGATCTAAACTTCCCGAGATCTGCTCAGTTCCCACTTTTACCTCAGTATCTTTTTTGTTCTTTTCTTGAGACCCAATAAATTCAAGTGCTCCAGAGAACTCATGGTCTTAGCCCCCGGTGGGCTTTGACCTTCCCTAACCTTACAAATCATAACTGCATTTGTCTCTGTTTAATCCTTTTCTGTATGCTTGTCCATAAGATCGAGGTCCTGGTCAGATGCTGATATATGGTCATGCTTTTTTTGCTTCTACTAAATAAGAAGGATCTTTATCAGGAGAGGGGAATTTAGTAGGTTGAACTGTGAACCTGAACATGAAGACTGGCTGTAAAGGGCAACAGTCCACCTGAAGGGCAGGTGGTAACTGCAGGGGGAGCCACAACAACCATGCCCTGGCCCCACATAGGACACCAGCAGCAGTGATGAGGTGAACAAATTGGTCCTGTGCTGGGAGGTAACAGAGGTCACCAATGCCGCCACAGTTTGCACAGTAGGTACTTGGAAACCAAGTACTTCTTGTATTCATATTTGTGGATTAAAAAAGCAAAATGACAAAGAAGCCTAAGTGACCCTACAGAAGTACATTACAGGTTTTATTTGCCTTGAACTGTCAATGCCAGTTAGAATTAGTTGTATAAATTAACTGAAGGGCAGTTGCATCAGAACTTCCTGTGTGATCCAGCCTCCTCCTCACCTCCATTCCCCAAATTTAGCTTTTCCTTTATCCATTGATTGACCAAACAGCCATTTATTGAGTATCTGCCACTGGTCTCACTGTGCAGGACCCAGAATAGGCTAAGTAGACTGGGGAAGTCCCCATCTTCAGGAAGCCAACAGGCCAGTGGTAGAAGCAATCAATAAACAAATAAATATAGACTCACATAAATAAAGACTTTCGAACTGGAAAAAAACAGAAGTCAATGTAAAAGAGATATTGTGTTGGGAGATCATAGAAGATAAAGAAGTAGGAAGGAGCTAGAGAGAGGAGAAGGGGCTTCCAAACTCCACAAGGGCAGGCCGTGTGCAAGGCTGGGGACAAGGAAGGTGCCGGCCTGCTCAAGGCCTAAAGAAGGCTTTCAAGGCTGAAGCACACTCTGCAAGAACAGCAGTGTGGACGTCGCTAGGAGATACTGATGGTAACCTACAACCCTCGGAAGGTCTTTATTCTCACAAGTTCTCTTTATCTCCCACTCACCTGCTTGGGCTGGCCACTGGCCTGGTGCAAACAGAAGCTCACCCTCCACTAAGTACCATGATGACAGGCAACTGAATGAAGAGAGAATATAGAACAGGAAGACAGGCCCTGTGAGGTCTGGGAGAAGAAACTAAATTCAGATTTTTATTTTTAATTAAATTTATTTATTTATTTATTTAGTAAGTACAGAGTCTTGCTACACAGCTCGGACTTGTAGGGATCTTCCTGTTTTAGCCTCCACCACTGGGATTATAGACGTGTGCCACCACACCCAGTCTCAGTGGCCGGCTCAGCACACCCAGGGTTCTGGGAACAGCCTAGCATGTAGTACCAGGGATAGGACCTGGGTCCTTGCACTTGCCAGGCAGGTGCTTAGACCACCAAGCTGTCTCCCAGCCCTTAAATTCTTTAAAACACATTTGACTATGAAAACAAAAATGTAATTTCAATTGATGGGATTTAATGTATAAATACTATATGTAAGACATCTATAACATAAAGGGACAGGTAGAAAAAATTTCAAAAGAAAAGACAAACTGTAATAGTGGAAAAGGGAAAGGAAGAGAGGGAAAAGAATGAAATATATTTATACAGAAGATAGTTACATAGCTAGCTTCTCTTAGTTCATTGAAAAAAAAAGGTTTGTACTAATAGTATTTAGACAAAAATGCCTTATACTCTGAAAAACTACTATGAAGACAACAATCTGCAATGCATTAGTTATTGTAACTCTGCTACTTGCCTGTTTTGAAACTTTTATTGTTAATTATATTTTTCTCTTTAAAATACATTTTTTGGGGGCTGGAGAGATGGCTCAGTTGAATAAGTGCTTGACTGGCAAGCACAAGGGCCTGAATTCAGTTCCCAGCTCTGCTAAATAAATAAATAAATAAATAAATAAAATACATTTTCTAAAAAACCTGAAATATGGTAAAAATTTTTACATTCCAGTTAAAATGGTGAAATACTGATTTAATTATATTATGAAAAGTTATTTTGGTATTTCATAATCTCTAGAACTAACACTTTAAAAATAATATAAAATGATATACTAAAAAAGTATTAAGAGGCTGTGGAGGTAGCGCAGCCATCCAAGCGCCATCCTGCCAAACCCAAAGACCCGGGTCGGATCCCGGCGCAGCGTGCCAGCCAGCCCTGGAACCCCGGGCGCCGCGGAGCGTGCCTGCGTTCCCCGCACTGGGGGCGCTGAGGCAGGAGGGCCACTACGAGTCCAAGCCGCGTGGAGAAACTCTATACCAAATAATTAATTGAGTAATTATTTTTTTAAAATCATAATAGGTAAATTAAAATATTAAACGATTTTCAAAAACACGAATTCCAGAAAGAAGGAAAAAGAAAACAACAAAATAAATAAATAGATAAATAAGTAAACTCCAAAGGAATAAGCAGGAAACAACAGAATTGTGGCTTTATTTCAACCATACTAATGAATGCACAAATGAAATGGTCTAATCACACCAGTTGAAAGACACTGGCAATGTGAATACGATTTTTAAATAACTCAGTCTACACCCTCAACAACAAATTCACTTCCAATATAATTTCATAGGTATGATGCCAACACTAATCAACAGAAAAAAGAGAGTCTGTATTAATATCAAACAGAGCAGATTTAAGAGAAAAGAAAATTATCAGTGATGAAAAAAAGTACATTCTCTGTTGCTGAAAGGACCAGTTCACGTAAGCAGCTCCAGCTGACAGCACCAGCGCAAAGGGAAAGAAAGACTGCCGTGCTCAACGACGCCAGCTGGAGGTCGGCCTCTTCTAGAGGGTTCTCGAAATTTTTTTATTTTTATTTTTATTTTTTTTCCTGTATCTTAGGGAAGGGCCTCCAGGATGTTCAGAGTCTCACTATTAGATCGGACTCGTAGTGATCCGCCTGTTTACAGCCTCCCGAGAGCTGGGATTACAGGCAAGGGCCGCCACACCTAGTCTCAAATGCTGTCTCAGCGCGCCCCGGGGGCGGGGCCAGCATGGCAGGCCTGGGGATTGAACCCCCTGCCCCTGCGCCTGCTTGCAGGGGCTTTAATCTGCTGAGCTATTTGGCCCTGCCTCAGTCTTCCTTTCTTAAAACAGTAGGTGCCCAGAATAAGTTATTGTAGCTTACCATTCAAGGGTAAAATACTTTGAATCTATAATCTAGTTTCTGTTTTGTTTGGGTAAAAATTGGCTTTTAATACTGCATTTTCTAACCTCTGTAAGCTTTTTATGCTGAACGTTGGGACTGTTTTTTTGTTTATTTGTTTGTTTGTTTTCAAAACCGGGGATTGAACTCAGGCCCTTGTGCTTGCCAGGCAAGCGTTTATTCTACTGAACCATCTCCCCGGCCCCAAGAGACTGACTGTTCTAAATAAAATTTGTCCCATAAAAAAATAAGGTATAGTTATCTTAGGTGTATATCCACTTAACATCAGAGTATCAAAATATGAAAAATAACCTGACAGAAATGAAAGGAGGTACACACAAGTCTGTAATTATAATTAAAGAATTGGACTCTCTTCCTCACTAAGACTAGAAAGTCCACAGAAACTTAGGTAAGATACAGAAGAGTTGAGAATGCTATCAACCAAATAGCTACAATAAACATTTATCAAGTTTTCAATTAATAATAACAAATTATTTTCAAAAATACATAAAACTTTCATGAATGACAAAGCAAGTCTGAGAATATTTTAACAATTGAAACAAAAGTGTCGTATGAAAGGAGAGAAGGTTAGCACTCCCCTTGACAAGGTAGAAAGAGGCCCTGGGGCCTGACGACACACATTACCACCTACTTCGTGGCATCTAACCACTGTGTAGGGCTGGCCAAATAGCTCAGTGGAATAAAGAGCCTGCAAGCAGGAGCAGGGGCTGGGGGTTCGATCCTCAGGCCTGCAGTTCTGGCACTGAAATGGCAATTGAAACTGGGCATGGTGGCACATGCCTGTAATCCCGCTCTTGGGAGGCTGTAAACAGGCAGATCACTATGAGTCCGATCCAGTAGTAACACCCTGAACACCCTATAGGCCCTTCCCTAAAATAATAATAATAATAATAATAATAATAATAATATAACCTCAGACAATAGTAAAATTAATCTGAGAATCAATAACAGAAAGATAACAAGAGAAAGCTATAGACACTTGGTAGTTAAGCAGCATTACTAAATGGTCAAGTATCAAAAGGATATAATTTATATTATACTGAATGGCAGTGAGAAAATAAGTAGCATCATAAAGCTAATAAGATGCTTTAAATATACTTTAAAGGAAAATGTACTGCAGTACAAGTTTACAAAACAAGAAAGGTCTCCAATCAATAACCTAAACATCTCTCATAAGAAAATTAAAAAGCAAAATAAAGCCAAATTAAGTGAAAGAAAATATAAATAAAGCAGCATAAATCAATGAAATTAAAACCAGAAAAGCAATAGAGAAAAGTCAATGAGACCAAATGTATGTTCTTTTAAGAGTGTTCAACAAAGGAGCCGGGGAGATGGCTCAGTGGAATAAGTGCTTCCCTGGCAAGTGCAAGGGCCTGAGTTCAATCCCTGGTTCCACAAAAAAAATAAAAGTGTTCAACAAATAATTGATGAACCTCTTGCAAGAAAGAAAATGATTGAAAAATAAAAATTGAGGGTGGCAGCAGGCCCGCTAGAGGCACAAATGCCAGCACAGGAACACAAGAGTCAGGGGTCCATTAGACGAAAACTCGGGGAGAGTGTTTCAGGATACTGGTCTAAGCAAAGGTATTATTTCTTTTTATGTAGTCCATAAAGCATAGGAAACAAAAAACAAACTTTGAAAAACTGGATTATCAAACAAAAAAACCTTTTTCTATAGCAAAAGTATCAACAAAGTAAAGAGATAACATTCAGAATGGAAAACTATTTAGGACCTATTCATCTGGTGGGGGATTAATTTCTAGAACATACAAGTAACACAAACAAAAAACAAATAAATAAATTGGGGCTTGGGGGATAGTTAAGAGGCATAAGCACCTACCTGGCAAGCGCAAGTTCCCAAGTTTGATCCCCGGACCTGCTTGCTGTGCAGGCCCCACAACCACAGGGACACTGTACCTGTCCTGTGGTGGCAAATGCCTGTAATTCCAGCACTCAGGAGGCTGAGACAGGAGGATCACTACTGCACAGCAAGTCCAAACTGCATAGCAGGACCCTGTACTAAATAAATAAATAAATAAATAAATAAATAAAATTAAAACGGGCCACTGACCTGAGTAGACATTCTTTAAAAAGATATATAAATAACCAACAAGTGTATGAAAAATTACTTAACATCACTAATCTTCAGAGAAATTCAAATCAAAACCACAGCAAATAGTTTGAGCCCTAGCCCCCGGGGTGCACTGAGACTGTGACTGAGACTGGGCATGGTGGCACATGCTTGTAATCCCAGCACTGGGGAAGCTGAAAACAGGAGGATCACTACTAGTCCGATCTACATAGTGAGACCCTGTAGACCCTGCACTAAATACATTAAAAAAAATAAAAATTAAACAACAACAAATATCACTTCACTCCCATTAAAATGACTATTATCAAAAAAATAAGCTGGGGAGATGGATCAGTAGAATAAGCACTTCCCTGGCAAGCAAAAAGGCCTGAGTTCAATCCCCAGTTCCACAAAAAAAAAAAAAAAAAAAAATTAAGACTGGGCATAGTGCCTGTGCCTACAATCCCAGCTCTTGGAAGGCTGTAAAGAGGCAGATCACTACCAGTCTGATCTACTAGTGAGACCCTGAACACCCTGTAACTCTTCCCTTAAAATGCAAAAATAAGTAAATAAATAAATAAATAAACGCCAGCGATGCTACAGAGCAAAGGGTGAGCGTATACCCTGTTGGTGGCTGCCCTTATGGAAAATAGCATAAAGGCGCCTCTAAACACTAGAAAGAGAACTGACGTGTGATCCTCCAACCCCACTGTTCAGCATATTCCAAAGAAATTCAAATCAGCATGGTGAAGAAACATCTCAACATTAAAGTGACCTGCGGAACTAGTCCTCATAGCCGATATACATAATCAAACTGAGTGTTCATCAGTGAATTAAGAATAAAGAAAATGTGGCATACAGACACGATGAAATGTCCTTCAGCCACAGGAAGAATGAACTTCTGTTATTTGCAGAAAAAAAAATGGATAAAACTCAAAGACCCTATGTTAAGTGGAATAAATTAACACAAAAAAACAGTAACAGCATATTCTCACCGACATGTGGACACTAAAACGCTTCTCTTAAACAAATAAAGACCGGAACAATGGGCATCAGAGCCAAAATGGGGGCAGGAGAATGCAGGAGGGTTCCCAGGCAGGGGCATGGTTTAGCTGCACAGGACAAATGACTTGCAGCGTTCTCCAGCATAGCAGGGGAACTGCACACACCGGGCAGCTGTCCTGGCTGGAGTAAAACACCTGACACCTGCAATTAAAGATGGAGACGTTTCGCGTGGCTCCAAGTTTGCAGTCCTGGTCAGCTGGCACCTAGGCAGAAAGAGACGATGGAAACAGAAGCAGAGCACAGGAGAACGGCACCAGCACAAGACGTACTCCCCAAAGCATGTCCCCAGGACTCAGTCCGACGGGGCCCCGCCTCCTGGCAGCATGTTCTTGAATGGCTGAGATGTATGGAATATACATAATTCAGCCACCCCTCAGGAGTCAGCTCAGTAAATATGCCAAATAGCCGGATTTTGAATATTCCCAACATAAATAAATGATAAATGTCTGAGGTGATAGATATTTGATTGTTAAATATTGTGTGCACACCCTGAAATACCACACTGTACCACATAAGTGTGTCTGTTTCAAATAAAACATTTATAAAAAGAAATTAAAATAAAAAGAATATTGACACTGCACACACAAACATAATTTGCTCTTCTGTGTGGAATGAGCATGAGGCTAAGTCCCAGGCATTCCATGAACCTACGTTCCACCTTCTAGGACAAGGGCAGGGACACAGATGTGAGCAATGATGACTTCCCGGTTGCATGATTACTAGTGCAA
Source organism: Octodon degus (assembly GCF_000260255.1). Lineage (NCBI taxonomy): Eukaryota > Metazoa > Chordata > Mammalia > Rodentia > Octodontidae > Octodon > Octodon degus. The sequence continues at coordinate 5,863,048 of NW_004524651.1, forward strand.
ATGGAATTCACTCATCTATACTCTGTGCATCTGAAACTTTTACAAGGACTTGGGACTTTTCAATCAGACTATTGATTAGCCAAGGTTCACTTCTGCAGCTGGAGCAGCTCTTTGGCGCTTTCAGACCCCCCCAAAGATGTGAAGGAAATTATGGTATGATTGAAAGTATTGTGCAATTTTTCTTTCTCTAAAATTCTCATTCAGGGCTGGTGACACAGTTCAGTGAACTAAAGCACTTGCTCAGGTAAGCTTAGGCAAGCACAGGGACCACAGTTTGATCCCTGGCACCACAAGCCACACCAGCCCCTCTCCAGGGCAGGCTAAGCTGGCCACCAAAAACTAAAACTAAAAATAAAAATAAAATTCTCATTCCATTGACTTACCCAACTAATTTGCTAAATTTCTAGCTCTCGAATGATTTATTTGTTTTAAAATATTTTATCCATAATTTTCCAATTAAATGCAAATATGGCAGGGGAATGGGGAAAAAAGAAACAAGTTATATCATATGCAGTTACAAAATAACTGCGATTAATATGATCCTTATGTATATCTAAAATGTACCAATAAATTGGATTTAAATATGTAGAAGCAAAGAGGAAAAAATGCAAATATGTTGCTGCCATTTATATATAATGTTCTAATATATCCTCAAAAAATGACCCGTGAGATAAGTCTTTGTGGGAAGAAAATGACCACAATACTGTAACAAGGCAAGATATAATCATGGAGGTGGATAATATTAAATCTTGACCATTAAGAAAGATCAGTTCTTCTAACCCTCAGATCTGAAGCAACAGGCACCTTTGAGGAAAGTGACCGTGTTCTCTTCTCAGAAAACCATAGTGGTTTTAAGAAACAGACCCAACCAAACTCCCTATGAATGATCAATGTAAATATCAACAATAAAAAAAAGACTAAAAAGGGCCCATGGGCACAGACTACAGAAAGGGAAGAAGATACAAATAGATTGAGCTGTTCCATAACAAAAATGCTAAAGGGCAAATGGAAGAAAAGGGCAAACACAACTAATGAAATCAATTTGTCTGTAAGGAAAGTATCTAATTAAATGACAGAAAGAAGGCCATGTAGCCAAGGAAAATACCAAAGAAGAATTTTAAAATCTTTGCAAATAGTCTAAAAGGGAAAAAATCCACCATGTGCAGAGATTTTCAAAAACTGGTACAAAGAATAAGGGAAAGAAATGCATTTTCAAAAGGTGAAAAAAAAGTAAGAATGGAACCAACACTTGGTGCAGATGGGAAAATGTTAACTGACGCAAAAAGAAGGCAGAACACTCCATATTTTTCTAAAATTCTTAATTTTTATTTTTTTTCTGTTCAACTGAAAGGGCAGGATCTGAAAGAATGGACATCAAGGAAGGCAAATAATTAATTAAAAGGGAGTTGACTGGTTTATAGGATCTTCTTGAGTTCAAATCAGACATATTCCAATATATTACAGAATGCAGATTTGACTGCACATCATAAAAAATGAGAAGTGAAAGGTCTGCATAGAATGCTTCCATTTTCAAAATGAGGGGAAAATAGATTGTAGATACAACATGGAGAGATAGTGATTAATTTTCAAAGAAATCTAAATTATTTATTAAGCCAGAGACATAACAAAACTTAAAAGTTGTATACAAAAAGACCCAGCAAAAATTTACTCAGAAGCAGATCACCAAAAAGTGGTTTCATTTGTTTGTGTAACACTGTTAAGGCTTTCCTCAGAATTGTGCATAAATGCCCATTTCCAAACATTTCACTCTCAATTCAAACGCCACTGCTTTGTAAGTGCTTTCATGGACCATTCAGTCTAAATGGTTCTCCCTCTTCGCTCAGCATTCTATCATCACCCACAGTTTTATGTTCTCTACAGCATTTAACTTAACAAAAACTACTCATAACCTCCATTTGTTCCTAAAATTCATTCTTCAGTTTTACAGAACACAAACTCATCCCAGGTACCATTCAGGTTGGGAGTTTCATTTTCTCCCCTATATCATTTGGATGTTCTTGTATCATTTGGAGGTCATACTCTTGTCCCCCACACTCGTAATCTCTCCCTTGTGAAGGTGGGAGGCATCTTAAAATCATTTCAGTACAAACTTCTAGGTCACCAACACTCAGAACCATTGGCACTCATATGCAAATGAAATTGCTGTGCCTGCAGTTGATATTAACATTAATTAGCACATAAATATATCCTAAGAAGATATAATCTTTTGGCAGACATTTGATCCACTGGCTCTCAAGGACCCCATTAAAGTCCTGATATCATGACTCCATGCATGGCTGCTGAGTAGAAACGTGAACTCTACCTTTAATTTATGCTGTTATTGGTTTTGCTTCTGGAATCAGACACAAACATGTATATTCCACCATATTTAGTTAAGACATCATTTAATAGGTAATGGCAAAAAGCCCATGATTTGGCCCATGGTGTCACCGTTACATTGAACAATTAACCTAATGACATCCTGAGGGAGAAAAGAGTGTGCTGCCATGATTGCTGAACCTGTGGGGTGCACTGAGGATTCGGAGTCATGGCCATGAAATTATGACTCAATAATGAAACTTGGCAAGGAAATTCAAGAATGCAATCGTGGACAATGCATTAATCCACTCATAATGTCAAAATAAGAGTAACAGTCACATTGGAAAATCCCCCATGTGTTCATTTCTGACAACAAAAATCTTAAAAGGAAGTAAGAATTTCAGTTGTGGGGGGAACCACCAGCTTGGGGGCCCCCTCCTCTCGGGCAGGTGCTCTTTCCCCCAATAAATATATTCTACTCATAACCTCCATTTGTTCCTAAAATTCATTCTTCAGTTTTACAGAACACAAACTCGTCCCAGGTACCATTCAGGTTGGGAGTTTCATTTTCTCCCCTATATCATTTAGAGATACTTGTATCATTTGGAGGTCATCCACCAAGATCACTGGACAGAGGCATGAGTTTGCCTTTCTTTCATAGATTCTGGATTGGGGCTGGGGAGATAGCACAGCAGTCTAAGAGCCTGCCTGGCAAGCAAAAGGATCTGGATTTGATCCCTGGTACGATCCCCAGTACCCCGGACCCTCTGAGCTGGCCACCAAGACCAAGTCTGGTGTTGGGGAGGCTGACACAAGAGGATCACTATGAGTCCAAGCTGAGTAGAAAGATCCTGTGCCACATACATAAATTTAAAAAAGAAAACTAAGTGAGTCCTGGATTGGGACTTGCTTCAGTTACATTTTTATGCTTCAAATGTTGATATGTCTTTGCCCATTGCTCATAATTGTTCATGCTTTGCCTCATACAGTTTTGTCTTATATAGTTCTGTTAAAGTTGCTTACAATTGCTTATGCTTTGTCTCTTACATGGTTTTGTTAAAATGTTTGTCAAAATATTGTTGGTACATCTGTTACAACATGGAAATGTTATAAGGTTATGCTATTTCTCTAATGGGAAATTTTATGACAGTTTTGTACTTGTACATGTTGCATTTAAACTAGCTGCTAAATATACTGGTATTCCTTACTTGACTTTAGACAATAGTGCTAGAGAGAATAATGTTAGTAAGCCTCCTAGTGGATTTCATGTAAACTTCTGTAAAATGGGACTTTTAAATCTAGCTCAGACTTGAAAAATTTATGTTTGTATATGAAACAATGGACAACTTTTGCCAATTAAATGACATTAGGTCAGAAACTGTTCTTAAAGACTTGGGGGATGGGTTTCACTGGGACAGACTGGCTCTGATCCCCCTCTACATGCTAGATAAAATGTTAGGCCTGCTCTGTTTCAGTTTTCTTTCTTTGACTTTATTCCTATTTTTCCCACCTCTTTGTACTTTCCTTTTTAGAGGCATGTAAAATTAGAAAAACTCTAGACTTCTAAGTAAAGCCCTTAGAAAATGAGCAACTGTTAATGCTGAAAACAAGGAAGTCATTTTAGAAAAAGGACACATACCCCATCTCTGGGTCAAATGAGACAGAGAGGAACTATGCTCATCCAGGAGGACATATATAAAAGTCATATCCTGGCTTAGTGTTCTGGGCAGTCTCTTTTAGGAGGCTAAACCTGAGACACAGTGAAGAGAACTGACTTCTGGGTGACACCAGAAGGATCTATCTCCAAAAACAGCACACTTATGGGATCAAAACACATTTAGTATGAGGGAGCATCTCAACCTTTTTTCTTAGGTCTAGTTATCATTTAGGTGCATAAGAGATAAGTTGTAGGCTTTAAAACCTTTGGTGTGGATCACTAGGTAATCTTGTTCAGGTGGTTAACTATGCCTTATAAAACTTGGACAGTGGTTACTCTGCCAGCTAGTAAATGTTCATAGATTAGCTGCCACTCTTTGAAGCAGAGGACAGGTTTCCCCAGCAGTTCTTTGGTGAATCCCCATTGAAGTCAATGGCTGATGGGATGTTGACCACAGAGACAGCTGGATTCCTTTCTGGAGACTGATCTCTTGTTGTGTGGGCAATACAAACTGAGAACACCTGAGGGGTCATGGCCAGGGCTACTCTCTGGTGGATACCTAAAGGTGCTTGGTGGAAACTGGCTCTTGACCACTGAAAGATCTCCACTTGGCTACTGTACTTTTTCCTCTCTTTCTGCTAGTAAACTAGGAATTCTATCTGAGCTTTTCAGTAGAACATAAGGAGTCACTGTCACTAAGAAATTAGGTGCATAAGAGATAAGTTGTAGGCTTTAAAACCTTTGGTTGAGATGCTCCCTCATACTAAATGTGTTTTGATCCCATAAGTGTGCTGTTTTTGGAGACAGATCCTTCTGGTGTCACCCAGAAGTCAGTTCTCTTCACTGTGTCTCAGGTTTAGCCTCCTAAAAGAGACTGCCCAGAACACTAAGTCACTAAGAAATTAGGCTGCAGCAGCTTGCAAAAATTTACATTCTACAGTGCCTATCAGGGGAATGGTTTACATCTGTGCCTTACACGTTTAAGAAAAGAGATTTTTTTTGTCAGCCTTAAAGTATTTTTTACTAACATGTAAAATGTAATTGCTAGGTGATAGAAGTAAGTTTCATCTATGAACTTCAAATTTAAACCTTGTCCAGTTGTTGAAACTGTTTACCTAGGTAATTAGATGGAAAACACATCTGGAGACTTGGCTCAGTGCACAGGGCCAAATCCCTCCAGTCAATTGTTCCATCTATCTCTAGAAGAGACCTTTGTAACCAGAAAAGTTCTCACTACCAGTTGACCTTTTTATGCTTCCTTCTGTAGACATTGCTGTCACCGGACTAATTGTAACTTACACTTACAAATATTCAATAAGAGTAAGTGAAGAGTTTGTGAGATATTTCAGGAGATAGGAATCTTGCACCAGTTCAAGGGTGGATAGGCTGGTGGGATCTTTTCTCCCTTCTCTCCAACAGAAGCATCCTTCTGCTCTAGAGAGGGCTACTTAAGGGACACCTGGGTGGAGGAGTCAATTAGAAAGAAGATGGGAATGCCCAAAAAGGTAATTTCTATTGAATTCCAGGTTATCTCACAGTCAAAGTCTCTTACTCCTTTACTTCATTAGGCACCAGAAGACATTTGATCCTTATACATTGTAAAAGAGCCATTTAAACCAAATGGAATGCAGAGGAAAGTATCAATTTGACACTATTTTACAACTAGAAAGATACTGAATAAAGCAAAATGGTGAAAAAGTCCTATGTTCAGATTTTGTTTGCATTTAAGTTTTGAAATGTAAATAGATGTGAGCTACAGGCAGTTCAGGTACCTCAGGCATTCACTATCCTGGAGCCTAATGCTGCTCCTCCTCAACCTTTGGAGTCTAAGGACAAGATAGCCTTAATCACAGCTTCACCCACCAATACTGAAAGTAAGGTTTCCCCTATTTGCCTTCTAGAGGATGGGCTCCCAGAACAATTGTAGGCCAGTTCTCTATAGGGCTGCACCTATCCTTAGCTGGGTTTATGCAAGATCCTCAAGGACCATACCTTTTAAAAAAAGAAAAAGACAATTTAGAACTTCCACAGTTCATGTGCTTTTTTCTCTAGGACCTAATACAGATAAAGTTAGATCTCAGAAAATGACCATGACAAGTACATGTCTTCAGAGTTACTCAGGCTTATGAACTAGGTTGAGAAGCTGTAATGTTAATCTTAAACCAAGCTTTGACTTCTATGAAAAGGCAGGCAGCATTACAAGCTGACATTGCATTTGGAGATGACTATTATGTTGTTAATTTTGAACAGCCAAAAGATAGACAACCAGTGGTACTACCTGTTGCCACTGGAGCCCAAATAGTCAAATCCCTACTGGCCTAATGACCAGGCAGGAGATTGTAATAAAAAATATTTTCTAATGTGTATTATTGAAGGTCTAAGAAGAACTAGAATCAAGCCACCTAGTTATTTTAAACTTTCAATTATTTATCAGGAGAAAGAGGAACACCCTTCTTATTTCTTAAAATGTTTGATAGAGGAACTGGTAAAGCATACTTCCCTAGATCCTAATTCAATGAAGGGACAGATTATCCTTATAGATAAGTTTATTACTCAGTCAGCTCCAGATACTAGAAAAGAGCTACAAAAGATAGATTTTAGTTTAGATAACTTGATACTTTAGTAAAAACTGCTTCTTTGGTGTCCTATAATCAGAACTGGGAGAAAACCAGAGAGAGAAAGCAAAGAGATCAAAACTGGCTGCCTTTGTTGTGGCCTCAAAACAGACCCTAAGTTTGATTTTCTGGGCTCCAAGAAGAGCTCAATGACAATGAGGTTCATTTGCTGATGAGGCTCACCTGCTGCTGCTGTCAGAAGCTAGGCCAGCATAAGAGGGCCTACCTCAAGGGGCCCACAAGCCAGGCCCTGACTGCCAAGGCAGCCACTAGAAGTGAGACTGCACTCTGAGGTGGAGGCCCCAGAGCTCAGACTCAGCTTCCCAGGTGGTCCATTAGGACTAAAGGGCCCTGGGCCTGCCTCCTCCCTCAAGCAGGACTGTTATCTATGCCTGTCATGTCCACAGAGGAATCCTAAGTAATCATGACTGAAAGAAACCCAGACAATTGCTGGACATTGGCACAGGTCTCTTTGCCCTTTTCCATCCCTGACTTTCCTTCCAGTCATTGTACCTCAATAGAAACAGACTTTAGAAGACATCTTGCTTTAGATGTAACTGAGATATGGCACTATATTCCAGCTGCTAACTAATCAAAATTATGCTAAGACTAGTTATGACAAACGTAATATACTGTTGTTCATGTATAAGACTTAAAAAGTATTTTACTAATTAAAACAGATCCCCAAAGACATATAAAATCTTGTCAGTGTAAAAAAATAAAAATAAAAAAGTTTTTAAAAGGTTCTAATGACACTGATGACACAGTGTCCAATATCTTTGGGCCTATAGATAGAGCCAGGTCTTGTATTTGTGACATAAAACTCAGAGACACAATGTTAAAAGGAAAAATCCCTCAGCAGTGTCCCTTGCTTGTCACTGGGGCCATATCCAAAACACTGAATGGCACATTGGTTTAATCTGACTAAATACTGTGTATTTTATGAGAGGTATATAAATTCACCTGGTTGATTTCTGATGCAACTCAGGTATTTCATGCTGATAGTTAATACAAGGGTGACCTTTCAGATTATACTTCTCAAAGGTAATGTTGCCTAATGTATTATAATGTGTTGTGTGTTCTAACCGGTAAAAATTATTAGACATTTAAAAAATGTTATGATTTTAGTCAATATTTATGGGTGTTTTTCAATTAAAAGGTAAAAGTGTTTCCCTATACTCTTGCTCCAGGTATGTTTTGAGCTCAAAAACATACAAGTAAAAAAAATAATAATAACTTGTTGATGTTTTCTTACAAGGTGTAACTAGGAAAATACGCCATACTGAACTTAAATTACTTAAAAGCACTGACAGTAAAAGTAAGGTAGTAATCTGGTTTTCATAAGTTCTCAAAATTTAGAGATAATTATAGCTAAAACTATAGAGACTTATTGCAAATTGTCAGACTCCATGAATAAAGGGATCTAAAAGCCAGTGAGTTACAATTGCTATTCCTCAAAAGTTTTATAAATTTACCTGTCAGCATAAATATTTATGCTTTGATTATATATGTTCTAACCTCAGAAAAATTTGTTCTTTCCTAGAAGATACAAAAATCTAGGCAATCATGTAGGTAAAATATGCTAGATTAAGATTCCTTTTACTGGCACCCACCGCCGACCCCCTTGGGGCTGCCGGGCCGCCGCAGCCACCACCCGCCCGGCCGAGACCGCGGTGCAAACCTGTGGCTCCGGGTCGGCGGTGACTGTCTCTTAGAATGCAACGCGGCCCCCTTTGCGTGTATTCCTCCATACCTTCCTGCCCCGCACCCCCAAGGCCTAGTCCCTCTTTCCGAAAACGTGGATACGAAGTAGAGAACCCAGCTGACGGGCACGGGATGCAAAGTGCCTCAAGATGTCCTGCAGAAACTATTGGAATCCTTACAAGAGAACCACGTCCAAGAAGATGAGCAGTTTCTGGGAGCCGCTACGCCAAGACTTGGCATTGGAATGGATACTTGCGTCATTCCTTTGAGGCACGGTGGTCTTTCCTTGGTTCAAACTACAGGTTACATTTATCCTATTGTAGACGACCCTCACATGATGGGTAGGATAGCATGTGCCAATGTCCTCAGTGACCTGTATGCAATGGGGGTTACAGAATGTGACAATATGCTGATGCTCCTGGGAGTCAGTAATAAAATGACTGACAGGGAAAGGGATAAAGTGATGCCCCTAATTATACAGGGTTTTAAAGATGCAGCAAAGGAAGCCGGAACATCTGTAACAGGTGGCCAAACAGTATTAAACCCCTGGATTGTCCAGGGTGGAGTCGCTACAACAGTCTACCAACCCAATGAATTTCTCATGCCAGATAATGCAGTACCTGGAGATGTGCTTGTGTTAACAAAACCCCTCGGTACACAAGTGGCTGTTGCTGTACACCAATGGCTAGATATTCCTGAGAAATGGAATAAAATTAAGCTAGTTATCACCCAAGAAGACGTCGAGTTGGCATACCAAGAAGCCATGATGAACATGGCGCGGCTCAGCAGAACAGCTGCAGGACTTATGCACACATTCAACGCCCATGCGGCCACTGACATCACGGGTTTCGGGATTTTGGGCCACGCACAGAACCTGGCCAAGCAACAGAGGAACAAGGTATCATTTGTGATTCACAACCTTCCTGTGCTAGCAAAGATGGCTGCTGTGAGCAAGGCCTGTGGAAATATGTTTGGCCTCATGCATGGGACCTGCCCGGAGACATCAGGAGGCCTGCTAATCTGTTTACCACGTGAGCAAGCTGTTCGGTTCTGTGCAGAGATAAAGTCCCCCAAATATGGCGAAGGTCACCAAGCATGGATTATTGGGATTGTAGAGAAGGGCAACCGTACAGCCAGAATCATAGACAAACCCCAGATCATTGAAGTCGCACCACAAGTGGCCACTCAAAATGTGAATCCCACACCTGGTGCTACCTCTTAATCTAAATAGAGATAGCCATTTGGTTTTGTTTTAAATAGATATATTTCCTTTACCATAACTTCTATTAAAGACTACAGTATAAGCAGCAAAAAAAAAAAAAAAAGATTCCTTTTACTGGGATCCACCAGGTGTTGTCTATAGAGACACATATGAAGGCCTTAACTAACTGTCCACCTCATACAGCCCAGGTGAGCTGAGCCTTCTTGAGGTTTCCTGCCCTATGACAAGAGAAATTGCTTTCACGTTCCTTGAGCAGGGCTGCCTGCAGAAGGCCTTAAAACCAAAAAGTTAAATCTTGCTCAGTGGGTCCCAGATATCTGACACAAGCTACAGCAGTTAGAAAGATTTGCAGGAATGAATTTGTCTCATTTGTTGGATGTTTGCCTCTCAGCCCAAGGGAGCCCATGTTAACTGCCAATATCATGAAAAAGCCTGTTAAACTTCTAATGGATGCTCATACAGATGTGTCAGCAGTTACCAGACAGTGGCCCCACTTGCCAACCAGAGAGCACTCGGCATTTTCCCTAGGTCTGACAATTCATGTGCTTCCTGTAACAGAAGAGTTAGTGAGACACAGAAGGTCAGTTTATTTGAGACAGTACCCAATGGCCATGGAAGATAAAGGCATTAAACCCCACATTTAAGAGCTCTAAGTACAAAAAGTTCTAACTAGTCTTTATAATTACAAACTTTAAAAAAGATGTACATTCCAGATCCTTCTAATGTCTCATTGGCTGTCCAAGATATTCGACATCAAATCAATGGTATGTGAGATGCTATGGTCTCCTGCACCTTATCTTTTTTTTTTTTTTCGGAACCAGGAATTGAACTCAGGCCCTTGAGCTTGCCAGGGAAGCGCTTATTCCGCTGAGCCATCTCCCCAGCCCCTCTTTATCATCTTTATGGAAAGTCATTACTATCTCCTTGGTAAAAATCATTTTTTACTGTATTCATAATTATCCTGTTGATGTGATTATTTGGCTCATGTATGTTTAATCATTTCTTTGGCATTGTTTCCTCCAGACTTAAAGCTGTTCCAACTACCCAAGATAAAAATGCCTGCTGTCTATTGAGGGCCTTTAGGTAGAACCTCTGCAAAGTATCTCTGACTGCCAGTTCACAACTATGACCCCTTTCAACCTGAAAAAATCCAGAGTGGTCATCATCCATGATTCCCTCACAGCAGTACGGGTTACTTCTTCAGAGGGAGGAATGTCGTAGGCACCTGAATTAGATAGAAATATTATAGGCAGTCAGACAGGGCCAGGCCCTCAAGGAGACAATATGGAAGACAAGGTGACTTTGCAACTTTTGGAAAAGACAGACCCCTGCTGTGGGGACCTCAAGACAAAAGAGTAAACAAATGCAGCCACATACTTCCCTAGGAATGGGCATCAATGATTGATATTCTAAATAATTACCTTGAAAGATTCATAAAGTCACTAACCCAACCACCAACAGGAAGAGACCCTGTTCTGTATGTGACTTGCTTCCCCATTTGATTCTGATTTAATTAATTTTAGCTGAGCGATGATGCTTGTAATCTATTGGTTGACCATAGTTTTGTCCCACCTCATGCCCACCTAAGTGAGTTCCCATGTTCTCCACCACCTTAGGCCCACCTCACCACATGGTTTTATTCTATAAAAGTCCCTGGAAGAGATAGCTTCCTGGGAACCACCTGCTTGGGGCCACCCTCCTGTCCCTCTCTGAAACAGGAACTTTCTTTCCCCTCAATAAATATATTCTGCTCATTAAAAAAAAAGAGGGGCTGGGGAGATGGCTCAGTAGAATAAGCACTTCCCTCACAAGTGCAGGGACTTGAGTTCAATCCCCAGTTCCACCAAAAAAGAAAAGAATTTTGGTTGTAAACCATTTTCAATCACCATATTATGTGAGTCACAGGTCAGGAAACTAGTGAGAAGGCTCAGGATTCACGGAATACTGTATAAAAAACAGCTTCCTCCTAAAAGTGTAATTGGGATAAACCTAGCTAGAAGTATATTTCTAGCTCTGGAAAGCTCTGGAGTTGTCAACCAAGGTTAGCAGCATTGTAGAACTATCATAAAGAAAATTATTAAGTCTTTCTGTGCTTAATTCTCTACTCAATAACTATATGAGCTGAGCACCAGGGGTGCACTGAGTAATTCACAGATGCCATCTGCCCTCCTGGAGATTATAGTCACGCAGCAGAGCCAGGCTTTGAGTGAGTAAACTAGTAATTTACAACACCCTTCAAGTTGTAATGAGTGCCTGCCCAATAACAGAAACCCAATAAACATGAGTGTGCCATTTCTGCAGAAAGGAAAATCAGAATTAATTTATCAATTAATGCCATCTTGAAATATAATGGACTGTGTTACAAAGGTAGTGAGTTTCCTATTACTTATGTGCTCAATTAAAAATTTTAATATTCACAGACCATTGATAATGTAGAAAAGACTTGTACATTTGACGAAAAACTAAAACAAACCTTCTATGGTTTTCAGCCATAGCCCTCTTACTCTTCTATGATTTCTCCATTCCTCTTAGTATGTGATCAACCTTATTCTGTACCTAGCATTACAAAACCAATGAATAAAATAAAATATACTATTTTTAAAATACACTAGAATGGATTAGTATTCAATTTGGTCATTTGGCCAAGCACTTATTTACTGTATTAATCCTTATATGGTCATTTAAAAATCTGATTAGACTCTAAGAATATTTGTTGATAAATTCAGTACGACAAGGGAAGGAATCATAAATTCAATTATTCTTTCATTAGCGCTCAAAAATAATTCATTCACCCATTCATTATATCACTCATAATGACCAGGAGTATAACAATGTTCACAACAGGGGAACTATAACAGTGTATATCAGATCTTCTTGCTCTTCAATAGCTTCATCTGTAATGTTTCAAACTTTTAGTGGTAAAGATTTTAAGCCTTCAATATTTTTAATTTGAAAATTTGATTTAGAAAAGTAACAGCTATGTAAAACATGACTATCATCAAGCATAGAGTACCTCTTTCCAGTTACAGTAGTTTAAAGGAAATATAAGGACATCGAATTAGAAATTAAATTCCCATGCCAGAGAGAACCCACTTAAATCCAGATAATGACATAGCCTGTAAAACTAATAATCTTGTTTCTCCAACAATGTAATAGCATGAAAAAGAGGATGGCTGATCAGTACAATAAAAAAGATTTTAGTTCCCAAAGAATCAACCTTAAATCCTAATTAGAATAATTGAATGATAAAACCTAAAAGTTCAGCTGTAAAATGGCATACATAAAATAACTGGGAAATTTGATTTGTGTGCTGAAAATTGCATAAAGGTGAAGGAATCATTGCTCATTTTTTTAGTTACTGTAAGGTTCCCTGGTTATTTAAAGGGAAAGAAATTAGCAGTTGGCAGTGCATATTAAAGATTTTACAGAAGAAATGTCACGTCACCAGGAATTTGCTTTAAGAAACCCTCGAAAAACTCTAAAAATACAAAAAAACTAAAAGCAAAGTGATGGGAGGAAGAAACCCTACAAGCTGTCTATTGTGGCCCTGTGAGGATGCGTTATATTGGCTCAACTTCAGAGTATGTTTGAAAAATCCCATAACAGGAAAGTTCTTTAAGATATGCCTTCTTTGCAGAAATTAACACATTTTTTAAAAGCTATGTTTTGCTTATAAGTTGAAGGAGTTAGCAGACTGCTACAGCCTTCCCGTGCTAAGAAATACTGACAGAGCGAGAGAGGAAACACTGTAGTACAATCTCAGGGAGCAAGCAGCACATGAAGACCGAGGAAAGCGCCAGGGAGATGAGACGAGGCTCCGCTCTTCTACGCACGCCCGAAAGCAGAGAAATAGCAGATAAATCCATCCTGTGACCTGTGCGGATTTAACTTCTACATCTGTAAAGGGTTGGAGGGAAGGAAGGATACAGAACATAACAAAATTCCAACGGAAAAGGAAATATGTTAGCACAATGCTAAAAGAGAAGAATTTGAGTCAGCAGACTGTGTGTGTCCCTCGGGCACTGCATCCGGAAGCTCTCAGCTCAAGCACACCTGGCTACAAAACCAGAATCACTACAAATGATATTCCTGGGCAGTTCTGGGGTGTGTGTGTGTGTGTGTGTGTGTGTGTGTGTGTGTCCGTGTGTCGTGTCTGTGTGTCGTGTCTGTCAAATTCCAAAACACTGTGCTCCCAGAGAAATTTTAATCTTATAATAAAGAATCACTTTTATAAGAACCAATGTTTAGCGGGGATTCTGGTGCATTAGCTAATGCTTATGTTCATGCTAGGATGCATTTCATGTTGCTCTGAAGCTACACAGGAGTTTTAAAGATAAGCATGGTCGTGTTGACCTGGCTGAATTTCCCATTTGACTGAAGCTCTCCCCTCAAAGCAGTCCTCCACTTACCGTGTCCACCTTTGAATCCCAAGGTCTTAGTATATAGTACCTGACTAGTGGCAACACAATAACCATATGTTGAATTACAGAACAAATTAGGCCAGGTACGGTGCTACACGCATGTAATCCCAGAACTCGGGAGGCTGAAGCAGGAGGATCATTGCAAGTTGGAGGCCAGCTTAGGCTACAAAGTGAGTCAGACCAGCCTGAACTACATAGTGAGACCCTGACTTAAAAAAAAAATAAAAATAAAAAATAAAAGATGTTCACTTCTAGGAATGGTGAAACCAGAAAACTAAGATACTTTTTTATTTGTTTTTAAAAATCTGTCTGGAGGCATTAGGCAGCAAGAAGACTGTGAAAAAGTGCCCATGAAGATCCCAGGAGGATGCCTAGCAAGTGGAAGAGCTTATTTTATGTGTCAATCTGTCAGCGTTCAGGGATGCCCAGAGTGTCCACTTGTGCGTGGGGGTGCAGAGAAGATGAGTGCTGGAAGCAACAGACTGAGTAACAAACATCACCCTCACCAGGGCAGCAGGAATCTCCTCACCTGCTGAATCCAAAGTCCAGCGAGAACTCAGAGGAAGTGCAGATACTGTCTCCCTCACACAGAGCCACCAGCTCCTCCTGCCCTTGGGGAGTGCTGAGTTCCTGAACCTTTCCGCCTTCTCATCTTACATCACCTTCAGACTCAGAGCAGCACTGACCCCAGCAGCTCCCCCAACTCTTGGGCTGAATAAACTCCAGACTTCCTGGGTCTCTGACTTGCACCTGGAGCTTATGAGACTTCTCTGCCTCCACAATGGCTCGGGCCAATTCCCACAGTAAATCTCCTGAGATATGTCACACACACACACACACACACACACACACACACACACACACCTCAGGAGAACTCTGACTCATTTGGGGGACAAGGAACTGCTCTGATAATAACGATATTGGTTAGATGCAGGGCAGGCACACAGGCTCATGAGTTGAAAAAAGTTTGAGGAAAACCAGTTATGGTCATAGTCAATGTCTTTAATCACCTTGCTGGCTTGGTAAAAAGCCATTAACCCTTCATACTGTACATCTTTGACTGTCCATTTACCAGCACATTTGTTATATGCTACAACAAAATGGCTCCAAAAATGCTCTTAAATTTAAGCAAATGAGTTTTGGTAGTGCTAAGCTTTGGAAGTGAGTAGTAGTTCAGAGAGGACACAGACTGGAGCAGGGGACAGCACCCCACCCCTGTCATTACCTTCTCCTGTCTGCTTCAGAGAACGGGTCGTGGGCTCCGCACAGGTGGCCCTGGCCTACGGCAGACACCTCCACCCAGTATCATGCAGAAGGGCATGGGAGGGTGCCAAGGGACCTAAAGTGCTGCTGAGATGAGGCCCATTTTTCTTTCTGCTTCATGCCTAACAGGAAAAGAAAATAGATTTGTCTCTTCAGACCTAGTCAAAAAACGGGCCTTCCAGACTGTCACTAGAGCATCCCACACACTCAGAGTAAGCCTGGCTGGACAGTGATATTCCTCAGAACAGCAAAACTTTCCAAGTTCAGGGAGGGCGGAGTTTTCTGCCACCTTCCAATCAAAGACACAAGATAAAGACCAGCGCATGGGGAAAGCCTACAGATCCTTTAGCGGCTCAGAGGCAGACCTTTGGAGAGATTCATTATCTCTATTTTGACTGCATTAAGAAAGAGACTTTGGGATGCCTATTAGAGAGCTTTACAGAATAACTTTTGACAAGCTGCTCTTCTAGTGGACTGTGGAAAACCTGACAAAACTTTCATTTTCCATTTTGATCCTTTTCTGGTTTTGTTCGCACACAAGCGGCCCTTTCAGAAGCAGTGAAGTCCTGCGCAGCCCATCGCGGCCCTCCTTGGAACTCCGCGGGGCAGTCTGCCTGCTTTCCAACCCAAGGACTCAGGCTCAGCCGCGGACTGACGGACACACACTGCCCCCGTCAGGTGGAATCACTCTGCACATTACAGTCTTTGAAAGGAGAAAATGTAGCAAGTACGCACACCAAGCAGATGGCTTGCAAACCTCTGGACCCACCTGCCCCCAGAGGCGCTCATTTGAAAGGAATCATTCTTTAGATCATTATTTAAATGATTAATTCTTAGCACTGACTGTAATTCTAATACCACACACTTGACTGTCTTATATCCTCACTTCCAATTTAAAAAGTAACTTGGGAGAAAAACTGCCCATTCTGTTCTCTCAATCCACATTTTGTTCCTTAATTCTTTTTGATATGACTTCAAATTTTGTATTTATGATGACAATCTAAGTGCTGGGGAAATACTATAGGAAAATAAAACATTAAAATAAAATTCTTAAAGCCTGAGAGATAGCTCAGCAGACCAAGTACCTGCTTAGGTAAGCACAGGGACTGGGATTTGGTCCCCAGTACTACATGCTGTGCCAGCCCCACTGCTGGGTGCACCAAGTTGGCCACCAAGATAGGGCTTGGTGGCACATGCCTATAATCCCAGCCCTGGGGAGGCTAAAAACAGGAGGATCACTAGGAGTCAGTGCTCCATAGTGAGATCCTATACCAAATACATAAAAAATAAATAAATAAAACAAAAATTTTTATGTTATTTGGTACAGAGTCTACAGAGTGTTCAGGGTCTCACTAAGTAGAGTGGACTCAGTGATCCTCCTGTTTTCAGCCTCCCAAGTGCTGGGATTATAGGCACATACCACCACACCTAGTCTCTTTTCTTTTTTCTTTCTTTCTTTTTTTTTTGTAATAGAGGGTTTTTTGTTTGTTTTTGTTTGTTTGTTTTTGCAGAACCAGGGACTGAACTCAGGCACTTGTGCTTGCCAGGGAAGTGCTTATTCCACTGAGCCATCTCCCCAGCCCCTCATACCTAGTCTCAATTGCTGTCTCAGCGTGCCCTGAGGGTGGGCCTGGCATAGCACGCCAGAGATCAAACCCCAGCCACTGCATCTGCCTAAGCAGGCACTTTAATCCACTGAGCTATCTGGAAGACTCAAAATAAAAATTTTAACACAATCAAATTAACAGATTTCAAATAGAATCTGACTCATTTTACAATGTCAGTGTGTGCTCATACTTTTAAGCAAGAACTACATCCTTTACAACTTTATTTTCTTAAACTGTCTAGAAAATCTGCATTTCATGAACAAGTCACTGAAAACAAAGTAAAAACAATGATAATGTTGATAATATAAATTTACTCATTAGGAGTATGTTGGTTTTTTTGAAGAGAGACAAAAAGTGAGACAGAGACACAGAAGAGGCTCTTGACTGTAAATGCTACTTTACTATTTTCAAGTGGAAGTTTATCTACCTATGGCATTAGATCAGCTGCTGTAGGAATTCATCCATGAAGTGAGCCAAGTTGTACAAGAAATGTTGTGGTCTTAAAGAGGTTCTTGGAAAATAAAGGCCCCACTTGCCTATTTAGATGTCAAAACTTTACACATCAATTATTAGCTAGTGTAATAAGACTGAAACCAAATCTAACTGGCAAGGCAACATGCCAGACCTAATCCATCTAGAGGTAAGCAGGTAGTCTCTGAAGGAAAATGCACAAAACAAATTTTATGGGAGAGAGAAATGCAGAAAGGGTCCGTGTATTTCAGCAGCGCCTTGACATTTCCTCTTTCCTAAAGTGATCTGCCTAGAGAACTCAGTTATTTTTAAAAGTGTAATTCAGTCATCACATCTGATCTATAATATTGCTTAAAATTGAAATGGAACTTACCTTCCTGTAGGTAGAAACTTCTTGAATGTAACATGTATAAGTACATGGCTTTAAAGTCAGTTGGCCAGTGAATCATCACAGAAATACTCATATAGCCAGCATCCAAATCAAGACTTACAATAACACCATCCACTGAGGAGGCCTCCCCATGCCCCCCTAAAACACCACCACCAGAGTGAAGTTACTCTAATGTCTACCATGAGAAGTTAGTTCCGCCTGTTCCTGAGTTTTACTGAAATGGAATCCTGTGACAGGTTTTCTTCATGTGACTATTTTTCACCCAACACTTTTGTTGTTGAAGAAATATCACATTACTGTGTTTAGTAGAGGTCCTGAGAGGCCCCTACTGTTCATCGTACAGCTCAGTAAATTCACCACCATTCCCTAATCTGTTGTACTACCCACCGATGTCCGGATGGCTCCCACCTAGAGGTTACTGGAAATACTGCTGGTATGAATGGTCAAATACAACTCACTGGAACAGATGTCTGTTGATCATGTATTTAAGAATAAAACTGCTGAAAAGCCATCATTAGAAGACATGGAAAGTCTTCCAAAATGAGTATAACAGCTTGTATTCCAAGCAGCAGTGCTCGAGGGCTCCAGCCAATGCATAGCTTTGACAACACTTGATATTTTCTGATTTTTGTTGCAGTTTTTGTTGTTCTTAGGTTCATAGAGACATGTCATCATAGTTTAGTTTGGATTTTGAAGCTCATTAGTGAGATCAGACACTTCTCAGGTATATTGGCAGTATGAATAGCTCTTTTTGTCTTGTGCTTACTCATGTCCATTTATTCTTAAATTTCTTCACCATGAAAGGTTGATTTGTCAAATGTCTGTACAGTCTAATCAATATAC
>NW_004524651.1:5885610-5886569 GCF_000260255.1 Octodon degus
ATAAGGAATTATGGACTCAATTTGTCCTAAAATGATGAAATATATCAAGCAAATATTCAACAAGTATAATAAACCATAATCAGGATAAGTAACAAGATAAACACTCCTAGTCACATTAAACTGAAACTGATAAAATCTAAACACAAAACAATGTATTTGGAGTCTGAAAAATAAATGCACAACACTTTTAAAGAAGCAAAAATAGGTGAGATATCTGATACTGATGATACTGAAGAGAAATGACAAAAATGAGAATCTAAAAGAACAACATCTTTAAAGTTTTTCCAACA
This sequence comes from Octodon degus, assembly GCF_000260255.1. Lineage (NCBI taxonomy): Eukaryota > Metazoa > Chordata > Mammalia > Rodentia > Octodontidae > Octodon > Octodon degus. The sequence continues at coordinate 5,885,901 of NW_004524651.1, forward strand.
TATAATCACATATTCTGAAAAATAAAAATGCTTCCAAATGCAGCAAAAAGAACAGCACTATACCCTACAGTGGAATTTTCCTCACAGAGCCATGCTATAGAAGATAATGTTTAAATGAACAAGGCTAGCTAACCTCATTGGGGTAAATAAAGCTTTTAAAAGAACAATTATGTGAGTAGGCACAGAGCATTCCTAGCACTATTTAAGAACTTTGGCAGACTCTGGGCAGCCTGTGGGACTCTGGTGAGCTCTGACCTTCCTTAGCCCCCAGCATGCAGACATAGAGCTTCTGCTGGTGCTGGTCCAAACTTTTAATAACTTAGGAGGACTCTGAGTGGCCTGCATGATGCAGGAGAGCTGAGATCTGTGTGCCCAACATGAGCCAGTATGGAGCTTTCCTGGAGCTATTTATGAACTTGGGAAGACTCTAGGTGGTCTGGGGGATTCTGTCTGGATGAATACTAGAAGCTCCAAAAATGCCAAAAATAGGGGAGTGAAATGCAATCTCAATCCTCTAGTTCACCCAGAACAAATTCAGGAGACAAAGACATATAAGAACTTAGAAATCACACACCTGGAATCTCTGAAATGATAGCAACTGAAGTAAAGAAACAAGTCCATCAGGTTATTGAAGAAATAGGATCAGAAATAATCCCTCAGGTCCAAAAG
>NW_004524651.1:5893094-5906546 GCF_000260255.1 Octodon degus
GAAAAATGATGGAAACACTGAATGAACAGTACAGGAAAGAATTAGAATGCATGAAACAGATTCAAACAGATATCCAGGGAATTAAAAACTTCATTGAAAGTTGGCAAAACCACTTGAATGAAACTGAAGATAGACTTTCAGACCTTCAAGATAGTGTTGTAGCTAATGAATGTGAAATAAAAGATTTCTGCAAATTAACAAGGAAACAGGAAATAACAATTCAGCAGCTATGAGATGATGCAAAGAAAAATAATTCAAGAATAATAGATGTCAATGAAGCAGCAGAAGAAAGTATAAATGACAAAAAAAGACTATTTTCAGAAATACTAACAGAAAATTTTCCAAACATGAGAAAAGAAACTGACATACAGTAAGTGAGCCATATAGAACTCCACACAGTCATAATCAAAATAAATCTACACCTAACACAAGATAATCAAGATCTCAGAAATTCAGAAAAAGTATAGAATATTCAAAGCTGCTAAAGTGAAGAAACAGATCACCTACAATGGAAAGCCCATCAGAATCATGGCAGACTTCTCAACACAAACCATCAAATCAACAAAAGCTTAGCCTGAAGTTTTTCAGATCTTGAAAGAAAATAACTTCCAACCCAGACTGAGGTACCCTGCAAAACTGTCTATCAAATTCAATGGTGAAAGAAGATCGTTCCATGACAAAGAACAATTGAATAAATTCATGACCACTGAGCCAACCCTACAAGGAGTACTGAAAGATATTCTAGAAAGAGACAGAAGTGATCACAGCTTCAACAGAAAGGAGCCATCAAAAACAGCAAGAAATTAACCAGAGGGAAAAATAAATAAATGAACAGAGGGAAAAGGTAAAGAATCTATAACAGGAAAATAACATAACAGAGATAAGCCAATATGTACCAGTTATAACAATCAGTGTAAACAGCCGCAATTCACCAATAAAAAGAAACATACTAGCAGAGTGGATTAAGAAACAAAATCCAACAATATGTTACATTTAATGCAATGGAAAATTCACAGACTAAAAGCCAAAGGATGGAAAACAATATTCCATGCCACAGGAAATCAGAAAAAAGCAGGGTAGCTATCTGGGTTGCTCACAATATCAACTTCAAACCAAAAATCATCCAAAGTGATAAAGATGGTCACTACATATTTGTTAAGGGAAAATTGCAAGAGGAGGACATAACAATAATAAATATATATGCATGCAATTGAGTATCCTTCCACATAAGACAGATGTTAACAGATATGAAAAATCAAATGACCAATAATACAATAGCAATGGGGGACTTTAACACACCACTGTCACAAAGAGTTAGATCAACTAGGCAAAAAATCAGCAAAGAAATAATAGAACTGAAAGAAACTTGTGAAGAAATTGACTTAGTAGACCTTTACAGAGTGTTACACCCAGCAGTACACATTCTTCTCAGCTACACACTGGACATTCTCCAAAATAGACCATATACTAACAAACAGAGCACTTTTAAGTAAATGCAAAGGAATTAAAATTATCCTATGCACACTATTTAATCACACTGCAATAAAACTTGAAATTATTGACAAAGGAAACTACAAAAACAGCATAAACACATGGAAATTAAATAATAACCTCCTAAACAACCAGTGGATCACAGATGAAATTAAAGAAAAATTTAAAAATATTTACAATCAAACAAAAATGCAGATATAACTTACTGAAACCTGTAGGATGCAATGAAAGCTGTCTTGAGAGGAAAATTTATAGTGGCAAATTCGCAAATTAGGAAAACAGAATAAACCCAAATAAATGATCTTATGTTGCACCTCATGCTTCTAGAAAGAGAAGAGAAAGTCAAGCCCAAAGCCCAAACAAGGCAGGAAACTTTAAAGATTAGAGCAGAAATTAATGCATTGGAGATGGAGAAAACAATACCCTAACCCTAACTTAATCAAAGAGTTGGTTCTTTGAAAGACTAAATAAAGCTGACAAATCCCTAGCCAACCTAATCAAACAAAGGAAAGAAAAAATCCAAATTCGTGCAATAGGGGGGCCAGGGAGATGGCTCAGTGGAATAAGTGTTTACCTGGCAAGTTCAAGGGCCTGAGTTCAATCCCCAATTCTGCCAAAAAAAAAAAAAAATCATGCACTATGGAATGAAAAGGATGAAATCATTACAGACCCTAGAGAAATTCAAAAGATCAATACCTACTTCCAAAATCTTTACTCTCACAGGATAGAAAACACAGAGGAAATAGACAGCTTCCTAGATACATATGAAATGCCAAAGCTGAGTCAAGAATATATACAAATTCTGAATAGCCCAATGATGAGAAATGAAAGAAAAGCCCAGGTCCTAGTGGATTCAAAGCAGAATTATACAACAAATTTAGAGAAGATTTAATAACAACTTTTTTCAAACTCTTGAATGAAATTGAAAGGGAAGCAATGCTCCCAAACTCATTTCTGGAGGCAAGTATTACTCTGATTCCAAAACCAGAGAAAGATCCACTAAAAAAAAAGAGAACTACTGGCCAATATCTCTAATGAATATAGATACAAAAATCCTCAATAAAATGCTAGCAAACAGAACACAGCAAATCATCAACAAGGTTATATATCATGACCTAGTAGGATCCATTCCAGGCCTGCAGAGATGGTTCAACATATGCAAATCCATAAATGTAATACACCACATCAATAGAAGCAAGAATAAAAACCACATGATCATCTCAATTGATGCAGAAAATATTTTTGACAAAGTCCAACACTCATTCATGATTTTTTATAAACCTACAGAAAATTGGAATAGATGGTCCATATTTCAACTTAAGAGCCATCTATGAGAAACCAACAGCTGACATTATAATAAATGGGCTAAAACTGAAGGCCTTCACTTTAAAATCAGGAAAAAGCCAAGGATGTACATTGCCTCACTCTTATTCACTATAACTCTGGAAACACTAGCCAGAACAATAAACATGAGAGAGAAATAAAAGGAATACAAATTGGAAAAGAAGTGAAATTATCACTAATTGCAGATGACATGATACTCTACATAAAGCATCCCAAAAACTCCACCAAAAGTCTTGTGGATTTAATAACCAAATTCAGCAACATAGCAGGATACAAAGTCAACACCCAAAAATCAATAGCATTTTTTCGCACAAACAATGAACACATTGAGAGAGAAATTAGGGAAACCACACCTTTCACAATAACATCCAAAAAAAAAATGCTAGCAATAAATCTCACAAAGGACATAAAAGATTTATACATTGAAAATTATTGTACTTTGAGAAAAGAGATTTAAGAGGATTTGAGAAATTGGAAATAACATTTCATGCTTCATGGATAAGAACCAACATTGTGAAAATGGCCATACTCCCAAAGTGAGTTTAAGGACAGCCTGAACTGCATGATGAAACCCTGTCTCAGAAAAAGAAATTATACCCATACAGTAACTGGATCAACATCACAGACATCTCATCAGCCCCTGTTTATATAATTACATGCTATTATCCAAATATTTCTTATAATTCCCAAATCCTAGAGAATATACCTAGTACAATAAATACACTTACTCAAACACAAATACATTCCTTCCTAGGCTGATAAATCTTAGCCCATACCTTTGTTCATGGTCCACTGAGCTGCATTTAGAAATACAATTGTCAGAAGAGCCTTTGCTTCAGAGCCACATTTACATGTATCATATCTTGGCTAGGAATGAATTATATATAAAATGTGCACTGAAATTTGCCATATGGAAAAGTATCAATAATAGAGTTTTTAAATAATAGGTGTTTAGACATTTTGTGATATATTACATTGTAAATCTTATGCTTAAAATAATGAACTAGTTCATTTTATAATTTTTGCATTTTGTTTTTATGCAGAAAGATGAAAGAAGAGTTTCAACATCCTATTTGTAACTATTTCTCCCTAAACAAGATGGTAAATCAGTGTAATATCCTTATTCTCAATCAATGACAAGATGAAGAAACTCATCAGAACATTTTCTTTTTTACTATTTATGGAAGTGTTGGTAAGATTTCTATACTCTACGTAAAAATTTTGATCATTTGCCTGCCAAATTACAGACTTCAAAAAATCTTGGGCAGCAAATTTTCAGATTGTGACAGCATGCCTTTCATTAACCTGTTAGGTTTCAATATCAACATTCCTTAAGTTTCAGACTTTTCCCAGTGGTCGGTTATGGGTATGAGTATGAGCTAGGCAACATATGATTAAGGACAAGATTGAATCATTAGTGTGTTCATCTGATCTCCACTAATCCATCTTTAGTAGAAAGAAACTAAGAAGAGGCTTCCAAACTAAACCCCAAGAAAAGAAAAACTTTATGTAATGAATATATTAATATATATAACAGTCTCCAAGAAGCCCTTGAGGTGATCACTGTAGTGACAGCAACACCGCCTTGTACTACCACAGCAGGCGAACACACCTCCCTGCTTTTGTTTCTCCTCTATGGAATGCCCTCCACAGGATATGGTCAGCCATGTTTGGACTCCTGAAACTCACCTTTGCTTATTCTGCTCACCCAAAATTTCACTAGCTTTTTACTCTCTCAAACCTTCTTTCTGTATTACATCCATGTAAACTCTGAACAAGGAGCTAACTGAAGTACTGTGCTTTCTTATACAGAAATTCTTTTAGGAGCACTGGTTCTTAAAGATCAAAATACCTTAAGTGCTTCCCTGGCAAGTGCAAGGGCCTGAGTTTAATCCATGTTTCTGCCAATAAAAAATAAAGATCAAATTACCAGAAAAAAAAACACCATTCATGGGAAAATTGTAAGTTGTGCACACCATTTGTTGTTTCAATGTTAGTAAAGCAGAAATATTGGAATTAAAAGGGCAAATAGTAAAATTCAAAGTCACTGAGAACATTTTAACACACTATCATCAATACCCAATAGAAAAACTTACTAGACCAAGATCTAGTAAGGAAGGAGGTCTTAAAAACTAACTGATATGATCAGAGTTTTGTTTTTAACAACTGTAGAACATAGTCTTCAGTGCATAAAGATGATTTAGCCACATTAACCCAATCTATTTTCAATATTATGATATATTTGCTCACACTTCCTGGTCTAAAACTCCCATAGTCCTTATTATTTTCTGAAAGACTAGAACAATAAGTATAGCTTTTGTTAAAGTATTTATCACCTATCTTTGCTCCCTACAGCAACTTCAGGACAGCTTTGGAATTACAAAGCATAAAGATTATCATGTGAGGTGAGTCAGACTCAAGATTCAGCTCTCTCTCTCTCTCTCTCTCTCTCTCTCTCTCTCTCTCTCTCTGTTTTTAATTCATACTTAATTCCATAGAGTACCACCTAGTCTCTTTCTACACTCACATCTGAACTAAAATCCCCCCTGAAAATAGTTAAAATTAATTTTAGTGGCCCATCCCTTTAGAGGGAACAGTCACATGTGATTATTAAAATAGAGGTTTTGGTTATTAGTTATGACTATCAAACAACTGTGGCTATCACAGCAACAATGAGAAATCTGCATAGTTGTCTACTTCAGTCAGGTAAACCATCAACATATAGCCTGCCTTAAAAGCTGTCTCTGCTTTCACAGGTGTAAAAACTTTTTATTCCTTCCAATTCTTATTATAAGAGGTTTATGTTAATCAACCTATAAAAAGTTGTGACTAGTCTACTTACAGTTACAGCCCTAAAAAATGTAAAAGGGTCATTGTATTTCAACTTGCCCAAACACATGAGAATGCACTCAAATTTAAATGTAATTATCCTGTGTATGTCTGTCTGCTCAATGTTAAACCAGTTAAAACACCTGCAGCTGCTTCACTTAAAAACAATGTTTTTTAGCTCAATAATTTTTTTGGCTCTATTGGAGATTTCCATGGAAAATCATTTGTATAGGTTTTCAGGGTAACTAAACTTATTTAAAACATGATCAGATGAGAACTGATAGTCTCAAGGCTTACACAGAACTTAAAAACAAAAGTTTGATAGCATAATGGTCATATATGGTTGGCTTGTTGTACACATTTCTCTGTCAGTTTTGATGTATGTTCTATTGTAGTTGGTATATAGATAAGTAAACATTCACAGTTGGCATTCATGCTATAGCACAAATACCTCTGTTTGCAGGGTTAACAAGAAGTTAACAAGATAAAAAATGAAGATATCTTTAAAGTTGGTAATATATTTCCTCCAGCTTTTTACCTTATTTATAGAACATGGAAAGATTGGTTTTAGAAATGCAATGTGTACTATTATCTGTCTACAACAATGTAATAGCTTTTCCTTGGTCAAAAGATAATACATACAAGCTTAAAGTGTTTAAATGTTATGATTTAGTTCTCATGAGTCATCTAAAGCAATTGTTAAGATATATTTAAGTTGGCTGTAATTAAAAGGTTAAGTGTTCTATGTCTAGAATACTAAGGTTTTCTTAGCATATTAAAATGCTCTTTGTTAAACTTGGAAAACTTGATTTAAAAACAAAAGGTTTTACATTTTACTAAAATAAGTGGCTTGTATTCTCATCATTAGGATTTTGGTTACTAAATAGTGAGCTCTGTCAGTTAAAAGCTTTTTTAGCCTATTAAATGTCTTCAATTATCAGTTCAAGACTGGTTAAATGAACAGCCATGATCTTAGCTTATCACATAGCATATATTTGGGCTTATGTGTATGTGTATGTCTAAATACAAACTATGCTGTGAGTCTCAGCTTTAAAGTTAAGTTTTTAGACTTAAAGTACATAAGTTTAATACATACAAGCTAACTAATAGATATTTAGGCCCTAAACACATAAAATGATCAAAATTTGATATGTCTTTAAATCTGGTCCTGATATTTAACCTACATCTACTGGTTCTGACCTAACAAATATTTTGTTATTATATAAACGAGATGCACTTGTATGGGTAATTAGCCTATTTTCAGTCATTAACACTGCTGCTTAAATTTATCAGAGCTGCAGAGATGCCCTTAATTCTTGGCAATATTGTTTCACCTCATTTTAAGTAGTATATTTGCATTTCCCAGGTGTACAAGCCTTCAAAGACATAAAACTAAAAAAATTCTACCTATGAACATTGTTTACATTGGTAAACTTTTTAGGCTCAAACATCTGTCATTCCCCTACTTCTGCTCCAGTTACATGGAATGAAATGTACATGCCAGGCCAGCACTGGGAAGCCAGTCAGATGATGCAGATACATTTCCAAGATTGTGTTTGTGTCATTGTTCGATTATTATGCTGTGATAGTTGAAGGTGCCCACTATACAGTCCAGACAATGTCACTCTAATGATGAGATATTAGATATTAATAATCTTTACAGTATACCATAAACAAGTATGTTTTGCTTAAATATCACTCTGGTAACAAAAAATGGTTAAAATACAACAAATTTAGGTTAAAAAAATCTTTGTATCATTTAGTATTTTGTAATTAGATAACTGACTAAAAGGCAATTTTCTACTGAGATAGAAATTTAAATGTGTTTCAGAGATAATAACAAAACCTAATAATGTCATTATGATTGATATACCAAATTATAATACCCTGGAACCAAAAGAAAGAAAAAAGGTTGGGGGAACTCTTTAGATTTGTTGCAAGAACATTATAATAAGTAAGATAAAGAAGAGAATATGGAGAAAGCTATAAGTGCACAGTCATATTTTCCAGGTGAGAAGATATTTATATGACAAGGTTTTTACCCTACCAAAAAGAAAGGAGATAGAGATGGTGGCAAAACTGAAGGCTCAAGAGTGTAGAGAACATTTGTGGAAGATAAAGCTTACAGGAAACATGAGTCCCATTGTTTTGAGGTTTTGCTCTTGTTAGTTTCTTTGAGCACAGGATTTTTCTTCTAAAAGCTCCATGCTGCACAAAGGAGACTAGGGGGAGGGGCTGCTGCCTCAACCTTAAATCATCACTCACTTCTTCCCAGATCCCAACTCTCCTCTTTAGTCTAACTGGTGTTTTCAGATGAAGCTGATAGCTCTCATTTTTCAGATTCATATTAGACATGAGCCTTCATATGTGAATAACTGAAACACCTAGATTAACAACATAAAACAGGGTAAAGCTGCCCTCCATGGGTAGTTCCAACCTGGCTAAAACAGTACGCACATATGTCCTAATGGAGTTTTCTTTTTTCTCTTTACAAGAGTATGAACAGACTCAATGTCTGTTCTGCTCCCAGTGCAATATTGATGAGACTGATCTTCTAGTCTGGGTATTCACCAACTAAAGTTTGAAAGCCAGAACTAAAAAGTAACTAGGTTGTGAGTGTTGTCATACATTATTTCTCAAAAGTGGCTCACCAACTGTTATGTTTTGTGTCTAGATGCCCCCCCAAAGTCTCATGCAGCCATAAGTGGGACTTTTTCAAAGGTCAGTGAATCTAGAATATGTGATTCTACAATTAATGGTGTGTGATTACTAAAGCAGTTCCCTGACTTCTTTGGCACCACCCTAATCCTGGAAGCCTAGACAGAGGACAAAGGGAACAGAAAGAACACACCTTTCTTAAATCCCCCCATGCTTTGCCACCTTCTGCCTGCCATGAACTGTTTCTCTTCTGCCATGTTTGTCTTCCACGACACCTTGCTTTGGAAACAGCTGACTATGTAATTAAATCTCTATAAAATGTGAACCAAGTAAACCTTTTTCCCCTTAATTTGGGGCATTGTGTACTTTGTCTCAGCAATAAGAAAAGTAAGCATCAGCTAAAAGTTACTGGGTTCTGAATAGTCCACCTCTCCTTCTGGAGATGGAGATATGGATTCTAAGTTCTCACCCCTATTGTTAATGAAACAAACAAATAGCAATGGCAGGATTTATTAAAGAAGAAGAATAGGGAAGAAACTGTCTGTGCCAAGTGAGGTTGGGCCAGGAAGTAGAAAAAGAGGATAATAACAAAGATAAAAGTACACGCTGTATCTGGGAAACAGAGAGTGCTCTATCACAGAAATGTATGGTAGCCAAGTCTTCATGGCATTAATTTGTTCTTTTATACTGTATAAATCTCAAGTAAATCCCTGAAAATATCTATGTATGGCTCCTGAGAGGCAGTGCTTGTATCTCATGCTTCAGGCTGATGTCAGCTCTAGACCATCCTATTGAAAACCTGCTAAAATTCTCATGAGAAGTCCAAATATGCCAGACGTGGGCAACTGTTCTGTGCATGTAGCTAAGATCTTGTAATTACCAGGTCACATCTACTTCCCTAGCCAGTTTTTGCCCCATCCTGTGTCTCTATCTCAAGAGAACAGCCAATATTTTATACCTGGACTTCCAAAGTCAAAGAGAACCCAGAATATGAGGAAACATTTTCTACAGGATGCTACAACTTTGGTGAGTCACCCAATATCCTGAGCAGGGAGATTGAACTTTAAGGACAGGAATAAACTAATATACAGTGAGTCGAAAAGGAGGGTCACCAAAGGAAAAGTCTCCCATGTTTTCACAGAAAGCAACATAGTCAAGAAAGACTGTGATCCATCCTGGCAGCTGACACTGACAGAGGAGCTGAGAGGCTCTGTATGTGGTTCCAAAAGTAATGCCTGAGGAGATTTATCTGATCTTGTTAGACAGCATGAGGTAAATTTTAACATAGCTTTTGCTTTAACTTGATCTTCAACAACCAGCAGAAAAATACAACCAAAAGATATATGAAAAAGATACCACAGTAATAAAAGGTAGATACAAAAAGGGGCTCCAGTTGCTGACCTCTGGTAGAGGTTTCCAGCTACATCTGTAGCTGACCATTGTTACAGTTTAGGGAGGCTAAAAAACTACAGTGGAAGCTATAAAAGTTAAGCAAGAGTCCTTAAATTCCCTAGCTAAAATTGTCCTTCAAAACTACCCAACCCTCCATCTTCTTACAGATAAAACTAGAGGGACTTATGATAAGAAGTAGCAGGTTTATAGACAACCTCCATCAGTAGGGGAGTCTAAGAGCCAACTGGTTACAATCACTATCCCAGTCCTTTAAGAGAAGTTCCTGAATATGACTCCTTCTCCAACCTGCTTCTTCATTCTACTGCTCATGCTTTGATAATACATGCTTTAGTTTCTTAGAAAATTGTTTTATTCTTGACTAGAAGCTGCCAAACTCCAAGTTATCATGCAAATTGAACCAATTACAAATTTGCCAGACTCCTTTTACCAGGACCCACTAGATGGATCTTTCAGAAAGAGTTCATAACTTTTAAACTTTAACATGGCTTATCTATTAAGACCTATTAGATTAGCTCTCTGGAGAAGGCTCCTGACTGCAGTCTCCCCTGCACCAACCCTTCTCAGCTCTAAACAGATAGATGGAAACTACCCTTCTCCCCTAACCATGGTTAGGGCTATCTCTTCAGAAGGGGGCACATTATAGACAGCTAAGTTAAGTAGAAATATTATAGGCAATCATTCAGGGGTGAGTCCTGGAAGGATTCAATGCAGAACATGAGGACACATCAAAACTGTGCTTAGAGGCACATCTGAAGAAAATTAAAGTCACAGTAGGCAGACTTACATACTTCCCTTGGGGCTAAATGAAAGTTTGAGATTACTGGTATCACCCATTTGAGACTTCCCACGTTAATAAATCATTATCTCATTAGAGGTAGGATTCTCTAATACCCACTAAGACCAAGATTGCTAAAACTACTAAATCTAAGACCAAGCCTATAGATTATCAACCATGGTTAATGATGTCCTGCATATGTCCCTGTTACTATTGGATCAATATCAGATAAGCAACTATATTTGTAAATCTTATTGGTTGATTATAATTTGACCAACATGGTACCTACCTCATGACTTAGCTCTATAAAGCTTTCTCAGAGAAGTGGGCTCATTGGCAATGCACTTGGAACTCATTCTGTCTCTCAGGAGCTATTTCTATTCCCCATTCCTATTCCCCAATAAATTTTCCTATTCTTAAAAGCTAAATAAAAAGTTAAAAAAAGTCAAGCCACAGAGTAAGAAAAGCTGTTCTCAATGCATATATTGGACAAAAGTTTTTGAGCTACCACATAGTACATAGTAACTACCACAAATCATTAAGAAACAACTGAACATTCAACTTTAAGTGTAAACAAAGACTGTAAGCAGGAGTTTTAGAAGAAAAAAAAAGACATTCCATGACTAATCAACATATGAAAAGATGTTCAGAGTCACTTGTTATTAACCAATGCAAACTAAAGCCATAGTTAGATATCAATCTTTACCCATCAGAATAACTAAAATGAAAAAGAAAATGCTGGTCAAGACAGAGACTAGTTTAGAGAAGGATTGGATATTGACTGTGCAGTAAAACAAGAGACACTACTAAGCAGTCTCGTTCTACTTCTGACCTGGAAATGCTTATACAGGCATAAAAATCACCTTGAAAATCCACTGCATTTTACTCTTAACATTTATGCCTTCTTCTACATATGTTATTCTTGAAATGCATGTGAAGAGACTGTGTGATCTAAGGCTGAAATAAGTATAGATAGATAACAGTGTTGGTAGCTAGTGAGTAGAGAGATGGAAGAAACTACTTGTAGGTTAAGCTAGGCTTTTGCTGAATAGGAGGGGAGGCATGGTCAGTTACAGCATCCCATTATCCATAAGATTAAAAACCTTCCAACTATTCAAAGGTACAAATCTTCTGGGGATTAAGAGTTGTTGATGGTATCTTTTAGGGATTCTCACCCTAAAAATGTACCACACAAAGGTAATTAGTATGTCCCCAACAATGTGACTTGGTCTCATCTTGAGGACTGCTCTTCTGCCAGTGGTTGGAAGAAGTGAATGAGATTATAGCGAAGTGAAGCTGGAAACCAACTTTGTGAGCACGGAACTGCCGTCTGCGTCCCCGCACTTGCTGCAGGTACCTATCCTACCATTTACCTCACTCAGTTTGCATCTCCTTAGCCATCAGCACCATGCCTTGCACATCACACGTGGTTCATAAGGCTTTTATTAAGTGAACACATCAAGAATAAGCGAATGATTGAGCCGCCTGGCACCCAAAAGAGGGTGAAATGAAATGTGGGGAAACAAACTGTCTGCTTCCTGATTTGACAGTAGGCAAAGGCCCTGACATGCATTTTTCAACCGAAGACAGGTATTATTGATAAAGACAGACATAAATGACCTACTATGGCACAGAACCAATTTAGAGAATTTCATTAGTTAATTCTATGCAAAAGCAAGCAATATTAACTTTGCAACACAATTCTACATTTCCGTGTTTTTAAAAATTCTTATTCTACTCTGAAAATAACTATGTGACAACAAGCTAATATAAAATAGACGATGCTGTCCTAAAGGTGGAAGCAGTTCAGGGAGAAACAGCTAGTTTAAGACTTTATTGCTTGAGCAAACTTCAGGTTTTATTCTGCAAACCCTTTTTTTCTGATAAACCTTTCATTCCTTTCCTCCTCCTCACATTTTAGCCAAGTCATTTGCTCAGTTGGCAGATGACAGAGCGTTCGTGTAGCAATAATTGCATTTGTCACTTTGGTACCAGTGTGTCCTGTCTCTTAGGATTGGTGTTGCCTTGTCTCTAAGTGAAACTATCTGTCTTGTATTTCCCTTCTGAGTGAAATTTATGAGGGTGAGCATCTGAATTGCTCATCTTTCTCTAATTTAGCCATCATTCTGACACTGCAGTATCTCAGAATTTTTCCCTTTACTGAGGAAAAAAAATCTCTCTCCTTTTTGCTGTCCTGACTTCTGTATAAAAAACAGGCAGCAAAAAACAGGGACAGGGATAGGGATAGGGATAGGGATAGGGACAGGGACAGGGACAGGGACAGGGACAGGGACAGGGACAGGGATAGGGATAGGGATAGGGAAACACTAGACCAACATGGCGCAAGCATCTTCCCAGCTGAGGCCAGATGCATTAACACTTCATTTACAGATAATGCATAAACTTTATCTGCTTAACCCTCCAGTTTTACTAAGTCAACTGACTAAAATTTGAATGCCCATAAGAGTAGTGCATTTGGAGAAGTCTTTAAAGGACCTTTTCATATCTAAAACCAGTCTAAAGATTGTAGGTACCTGAATTCAGCAAAATAACCCAACATAGTCCAATAGTTCATAATAGTAGTGAGGTTTTGCCAGAACTGGAAATATTCAGAAGTTGTTGACTTGAGCCTTTAGAGCTCAGCATATTAATATGGAATTATGTTTTATACCTCGTGGTTACACTTTTCTGCTGAATGGTTAAGACCAGGTTAAAGCAAGGCCTATGTAACTAAAAATGTAACTTTTGTATCTGACAAAGTCAGTCAGATCCCCTCAGGATTTACACTGGAACCATGTACAGCACCTGAAAAGGTCCCTTAAAAACTTCTCCAAACACAGTTTCTCTAACTGCAGTAGAACATCCATCTCTGAAAAAACAAAACAGAAAAGGGGAATATGTTGGGAGCCACAAAGCTAGGAACTCTATCAAATATATGTAAA
>NW_004524651.1:5906686-5911522 GCF_000260255.1 Octodon degus
GGAAGATCTAGATCACAATGTGCGTTAAATTATACTTGATGAGCCAATCCTTAGAGAAACTTCTGAGATTCTATCTGTATGAAGAATAGGCAGGGTATATATATATGTATGTATATATGTTAGGATAGATATATGGCTACTTTCATTTCACTAAGAATAAAAGTTTGTACTAATATTGTTTAGACAAGATATCATGTCTGCATCTTGTCCTCTGAATAACTACTGTGAAGACAATACTATGCAGTGTATTAATTATTGTAAACATCCTACTAACCTGTTTTGAAACTGTTTCATCACTATTTTATCTTTTTTCCTCATTAAAATGAATAAAAATTATAAAAAAAAAGAAAAAAAAGAGTAGTGAGCCTAATCAAGTAACCTACAAATTGCAAGTCTCAAGCAAGCATGTAGCTCATTAACTTCATGAAAAAGAATAACTCAAGTACGAAGCCTCCACGGGCAGACCCAATGCATGATGACCATGGAAAAATCATTTTTAAAAAATGAAAGCAATGTGGTAGTCCTATTTTGTTTTCTCTTATTTCTAATTCCAGCACTGGTTCCTTGACAATGGAACTATCTTAAAAATAAGAATAAAAATGAATATTATTTTGACTTTTTTAGACCAAGTCCTAGTACTTATTAACTGTTTGCTTGCAGGGCTTTCTATAGTGACTTGAGCAAACTAACGAAGAGATAATGTGATACGTGAAAAAAAATGTGTCTGTTAAAAATTTATAACTGAGGGCCAGTGAGATAGCTCAGTGGACTAAACACTTGCTTAGGCAAGCGCAGGGACCAATGTCAGATTCCAGGCACCACATGCCATGCTGGCCCCACCCACAACATGCTGAGCCAGCCACAGAGTCCAGGCAGGGTGGCACACGCTTGTAATCCCAGCACTGAGGAGGCTGAAAACAGGAGGATCACTACGAGTCTGAGCTGCACAGTGAGACCCTGTACCAGATACATAAATTAAAAAAAAAATATGATTGAAAATAGTATCAAGTCCTAGAATCAGATCTCAATGTTGGATGAAAACCCAGCCTTTAAATGTGATGCTGTGGGTCATACCCAGTGAGGCCTGCACTCATCTGAATCTGATAAAAAATGAATTAGATGTTAATTCTTTTTTGATTCCTAAAATCCAGTTTCTCTCTAAATTCTGTGAGGTCCCTAAGTCATAAGAGATTAGCACAAGTGTCAGAGAAGCCTCACTTTCTGTTTCCCTTTCACGCAGATAAGCCATAGGAGTGGATCAAAATTAAATAGTAAAGATAGGAATTTTTCTTGCTTCCTCAAACCCTTTATCTTTCCACATTCAATCGGCTGAGGCCCAATGCAAACAGCATCAACAATTTCAATTATGTGGAAACACAAGCACTATCTCCCAGCTTTGGCTTGTTTTTTTCATAAAGCTGAATTAGTCCATCTTTCCATGGTTGCCATGTCTGTCACCCGACTAGTGCAGTCTTGGGCCTGGGATGTAAGGAAAGCATTTATTTACCACAGGCATAGTTCAAACTCTGAGCGAGTGTTAACACCAACCTGTTTCTGTTCTGTTGTTTCACCCTGTATTTTCTCAGCGTTGATGGCAGAGCAACCACTTCTGCATCTAGACCATCCTCAGAGCAGATTCCTGAGCCTAATCAGCCACAGGAAGTGTGAAACTAACACACCATGCCAGCCCGTCCTACCTGGCATCGGTCGCCTGGTAGGTCAGCTCTGTGGTTCCAAAGTCCAGACTCTCTTCACATGGTCCTCAGAAAAGAGCCTCCTTGCCCTAAAACCAACTGAGACTGAGAGCCAAGGCTTGTGTCAGGCACAGAAGCTAAAAGCATCACTACACACTTCATGTTTGGACAACACATATATTTGATAGTGTTCATTTCCAGATGATGAGTAAAGCATTTTTTCTTTGTTCAAATGTATTGAGGATACAAGGATCTGTAGTTTAGCAAGGTCTATTTGTCTACTCTGGAAGATCTAGATCACAATGTGCATTAAATTATACTTGATGAGCCAATCCTTAGAGAAACTTCTGAGATTCTATCTGTATGAAGAATAGGCAGGGAGGATATGTATTTTCTATTATGATTTCCAAAGGAGTCGCATAACTCTGGAGAAGCTGTTATGAAGGGAAACTGTAATTCAAATCTGAGACCAGCGTGGAAGTTCCTCCCACATTAAAAAGCAGGGAATCACAGAGGACCGCAAAAGCTTATGCATTATTCATAATTATAGTTCTGAATCATATCTACCTATCATGAAAGCTGAGGATGCTTTCACTTTATATTACAAGTGATTTAGATTTTATACACCTATTTGTAAAATGTCATATCAGCTCTTATAAGCAGTATGAATTTGATGGTCTCATCCTCTGCAAAGATGCTTTATAATATTGATCATTCTCAGCCTTAAAAGGCACAGGTGATAAAAGCACCAGAATAATTCTCACATGAAATAACAGCTGGAACAACCTGTTCCAAAACTTGTTGGTCTACTTGCTACCCCTTATTTCAAAATGGAGCACCTCAAAATAAAGACATGACATGAGTCTATTTCTTGAGGACTGGCTCTTCCCAACACCATAGAACCAGATGTACAACATCTGCATGAAAATAAAAATTATAATCCCTACATAATATTTTTAGGGGAAAAGAAAGGAAAAGAAATCTGAGCTTTTAAGGCATGTTCATACTGGAACTTGAGGCTCCATGAAGAAACTTATTAAAGTGCATGGAAAATTACAGACATGGGGCTGTGAAAGTGTTGCCTTGGGGAAATTTGAACCATATGGACATTGAAAAGAACAATTCTTGATTTCAAAAATCACTGGAGCGAGCTGTATGACCACTGGTAGCTTGCAAAGCCACATAGCCTAGCTTCCCTCCTTATGCCTCCCCAATGCCATTGTTCAAGTGCATGTGCAAATGCAGGTGCTCCTCAATTTAGGATGGTCTGCCCGTTCTTATTCTTGATTCTGGTATGAAAGCAACATGAATTTGGTGGAAGCCACACCTTGACTTTTGAATTTTGCTCTTTTCTAAGATTAGAAATAGGTGGTCTGACAGCTCTGGTGCACCCAGGGAGAGCCAGAGAGTCAAGAGGAGACAAGTGTCCCTCTGCTCTGTGCCGTGCTGCCAGGCTAGGAAGTGCAGGAGGGTTGGAAGGCTTCAGTGCACTTTCTGCTTAATATATTCCATTGATGATAGGTTTATCCTGCTGTAATCCCATGGTAGATTCACACACATTTTATATGGCTTTCAACACTCCCAAAAAGCCAGTCTGTTCTGAAGAAAACACAGACTGCGTGATCTGGTGTTTATGCTACTTACCATAGTAGGAGGCATTATTTAGACACCTGTGGGATTCTCAGAGAGGGAAGTGGCAGGATGTGGGGCTGAGGCAGGGAGGTCACTGCAGAAGAAAACACACTGGCCTGCTCGACTGCAGCCACCATTTCCTGGAAGCCAGGAATTACAGATGACTCAGTTACAAGGAAGTGACAAAGAAAAAGCAAACCATGGCTCAGCCCTGGCCTCAGGTCTACTGGTTCCCTGACATGAACAAAAGCCAGACAAACCCATTATTACAATAGGTTTTCCCTCTTTGGCTTGTTTAAATTCTTGGCCTAATTATTTTTTAGGGGAAAAAAAAAACCCAGAATACATTGAAGAAAGCTGGTCTCATTTCCGCATCCTTCCAAATTTACCTCCTACCATTTCCAACCAAGTAAAACCTGGCATTTTACAGCAGTAATCCTCCTGTTGTCTCTCTGTTTTAAAGCTTTTTTGATCTTTCAGTGGAATTGATTTCCATAATAACCAGACTGCTCCGTCCATGCTTCATGGCCTTGCCTGCACTGTGTTGCCTACTGCTCATCCACTCTGATCCTTTCAGGATGCTTGAAAAAAACACAGATATGCCCTTTGTCAACAGCGTAAGCTGCTGCAGCAGCAAGTCTGTAAGTAGCAGGAAGAATAGGAGCCATTCCTTCTTATCCAAGCCTAATTATACAAAGCAGGCCTTTTCTTAACTCCCAGAAATAAAGGCAAATACTGGTAGAAAGAAAGAACTGTGTGCTGTCACACTTACACCCTCAACTGGCCCTGCATTCTTGAGAGTGTTTCTGCCCAAACTCATCTGACCTGATCCAGGGCAGCCTCCTCCCTCCCCCAGCTTCCTGTGCGGCCCCTTTTCCCACCCTGCACGCAGTGCTCCCTGCAGAAGAACCACACACCCCCCACCCCAACACATGCTTAAAACTGAGTCTACCTTCCTGGAACACTCACCATCTCCAGCAGCTAACTACCATCTAAGTTCTGATCAGTGACTTTGCCCTATAGCTGATTTTTGCCTCTAAAATAAAGGTGTTTCTGTAGCTTAGCTTAAAACTCTTGGGGAAACAAAATCTGCTGTTTCATTTAGGGAGTAATGTTCTACAATTCAGCTGATCTCCTTAAAGAAAAAATAAAATGATAGTGGTTTATAGAATTTAGATGTTTGCTTCATTTTCTAAAATGGAATGAGTGATCCTGGGTTGGAGCAGTAGCTCACAGAAGTGGTCAACTATCCACATTTCAGCTACATCCACATGCAACTTGACAAATGTAGCCCTCACCTTAATGGCCCAAAATGGAGGTTTGAGATCAAGCCTTCAAATACACATTTCAGACAAGCTCCAGAAAGAAGGAAGGGTACTCTTCCACCTCTTTTGGTTTGGGCAGATTATATTCACTTATGTGCAAAAGAGACTATATTTAACAGAAATGTTCCAGCTAAAAATCAGAGCTCATGTCCTACCAATTTGATTTGAAACTGTCTCATTGCTAG
>NW_004524651.1:5912752-5915869 GCF_000260255.1 Octodon degus
AAAATCGGAGCTCATATACTTAAAAGGGGGTCATCGATATTACAAATTATGCAACATTTGTTGTATGCCTCTCGAATTGGTTTGGATAATTGACTGTTAGCCGTACAGTCATCTCCACCCATAGTAAAGATGGCATGCGCTTTTCTTTCTGTGTTAATTCCTTTCAGTTTAGTTCCATTTAACCTCACCCCCAAGAACAACAAAGGCTGGGATTATTATTAGTCACATTATACAAATAAAAACAATAAGTGTTGAGAAGTGCAGTAAGTCTCCCAAGGTCATGGTGCTTATAAGTGTCATTACAGGAAGCATAAGCCTAAATCTTACGTAATTTCAGAACCTGAGCCCTTCGCAAACTATCCTGTGTCACACAGCAGTTCCTACCCAAGTCACAAGGACACTTGCAAAGTCAGTGGAGATCAAAGACAGTGGCCAATCTCCTACAGTATAGCCAAAGTAAACAAACATTAATTTATTATATTAACCAACAACAAAAACAACAATACATCTTAATTAGGAGCAGATGACGTGTAAAATAGCAAAGCCTGAAAATACAGTGTCATCAGGAAATGAAACTTAAAGTAACACTTAAAAGCAATAAACAGGAGAGCAGGGAACAGAAAAGAATTTTCAGAATCTGTCTTTCCTTATTTGTAAAATAATAGGCATTTAGATTATTTGGTAAAACAATGTTATGATTTTTCAAAGTGTCAACATTATTATGTTTTTGTGTAGTCAAAACATTGAGATAAATTGGTATTACGATTTTTTTTTTGCTGCCCTCAGAATCTAAGCATGACAGACATGTTAAAATTGCTCCACCAAATTCCACTGAGTAGATGCAAGATTGCGTATTTAGCATTTAGCTTAGTTCTAATATTTCACTATTCTAAATTGCTCATTATAAATTAAGTACAAATTAGAAGAGTGCTAAGCCAACTTCCTGTAACATTTTCCTCTGTGTTAGTGGTGTAGTTTTCATCACCAGGGTTACCAGAGGCAGCCCTGGCACCAACGAGCCATTGAGACAGTGCAGGCCAGCTGATATTCAGGGAAGCCAGGCACCAGACATTCTCAGAAATGATGAGAACACACCCCAGAGCAGCTCGGAGGCCAGAGGTGGTACAGCCCTGTGAACTGTAGGCTGCCACTGGAGCTCACACTGAGTACACAAGAAGGTGTTTGATCCAGCCTTGGCACCAAAAAACCTACATAGCAAGGAACTTCATCACACACATACACATACACACACATGCATGCACACTCATGTGCATGCTCACACACATGCATGTGCACACACATGCACACACATGCATGCTGGCATGTGTGCATGTGCACTCACACCTACACATGTATGCAGAAACAAAGACATCCTGGGCCCAGCTTTCCAGTCGAGGCTCCCTGTGTGCCTCGGTGTGTGCAGTCTGACTCTCTGCTTCCCTGTCACTGCCCAGGGAGCACTGGACAAGAAGAGGCACATGATCCAGGGGACAGCTAGCTGCCTAGTATGGAATGCCACCAGACTGCCCAAACTTCTAGGCTGCAAATCTATGACAGTCAATGAGGAGAAAAAGTAGCATGCTTCTTACTGTAGCAGTGGTCTGTGAGAGAGAAGCCAACACCTCAGAAATGGTGTCTGAGATCTACTGTCCCAGTTTGGAAAGAGAATGAGGGGAGCTGAGTCGATAGAACACAATCCGGCTGACGTCGATTGTGAGAGATTAATTCATCCCTAACCTACAGCATCCTTAACCTTAACTGAAATCAAGGGATCAAGAACTCCTAAGTTGGCTTAAGTCTCCGGAAAGATAACCAATAGATGCGTGAGACAATTTCAGTCACTTTGCCTCCTAGATCGCCTATGGCAGAACTACCTCGTGACTGCTGGTGAAACACAAATATCTTTATACCAATAAAGATAAAAGACTCACATTCTATAGTTGGAAGGAAAGCAGGGAACTCATTCACATTTGTGAAGGAGTTCACAAAAATTTGAACAAATTTTGTGTAGCACTGAATTCAGACTATGTGAGGCTGCTCTCCAAGCATACATGAGTGTCTATTAATATTTTCAGGCCAATGTCACTTACTCAATGTTACCATTTAATAAATCACTACTCTTTGAGCAAGGATATTATGCTTTGGGACACCAAGCTAGTATTTCCAAATTGCCAGTTCATACATGTTATGAGTGTGTGTCTAGAGATTCTGACCTTGTCTTCCTATAAAGCAGAAAAGCATGAATAAATATCTTGCTTTAAAGAATTTTATAAAGGTTATATTTTCTGTGTACTATTGAATGTAGCTTAATAAAAATATGTGATTAAAAATAAGTTTAAAATATGTTACAGGGACTTCAGAGATAGCTCAGCAACATCTAATTGCCTGCCGAGGCAAGCACAAGGTCCCGGGTTCCATCCCTCATACCACATGCTGTGCTGGCCCCGCCCTGAGCACACTGAGCCAGTGGCTGAGACCAGGTATGGTGGTGCATGCCTGTAATCCCAGCTCTGGAGAGGCTGAGACAGGAGAATCACTACAAGTCCTAGCTGCATAATGAGACCCTGTACCAAATACATAGGACTTTTTAAAAATGTGTTATAATAGAGTTTTACCCCTGTGAGACACCAGTGAAGAAAAAATTATAAGCGTTTATTTCAACCTCAATACAAAATAATGTTGAAGCTCGAGATTGACTCTCAGCAGTTCAGACAAAACCAGATCAGCAACTTTGTCTACCACAATAAGCCATAAACAACACGACCTTAAAGAACTCAAAGGATTTTAGTTATCTTGTTCTTCAATATGTTTAGTCAGTGTGTTTATGACTGCAGATCTTAGGAAACACAAAGACTTCTGTGGAAATTTCAAGGCTGAGGCCTTGAGGAGCAAGGCTAGAGGAAGACAGCCTATTATTTTAATGCCTGCTAATCAGAAAGACCTAAGGGAAGACTCTCTTTAGCTACGATAGTTGGTGCTATTCCAGTTTCCCATTGCTGCTGTTACAAACAACCACAAACTTCACTTGATCTTAGCCAAAAGGCTGAGAAGCAATAAACAACCACAAACTTCAGAGCTTTATACCACACAAGTGCAATGCACTACTGTTCTAAAAGC
>NW_004524651.1:5916104-5918086 GCF_000260255.1 Octodon degus
TATTCAAGGAACTTGGTCATCACATCAAGATTGCCTTGATAATCTAGGATAATATCCCTATCAGGACAGCCTTAATTTAACCACCCCTGAAAATGTCCTTTGCCAAGGAAGGCACAGGTTTCACAGATTAGCATACAGGCAGCCTTGAAGGCCCAGATGCCTTCCAAGGCCCTACAAATGCTTACATAACTGAGGTGTTCCTCCACATTCAGATGGGGAGAAAAATCAGAGCTTTTTTTGAGGTTCAGGGTCAGCCAAGAAGCTAACACCTCAGCAGTGCCCCACCAGTGCCCCAATGTCAATATGGCACTCAGCCCTGCTGGTCACCATGCCTGACGGGGTGAAGGGTGCCACTTCCAGCAGTGCTTTGCTTCTGGTTTGTTGAGAGATGCTGACACTGTGTCCGCCATCTTGATCTGAATCCATCCTTATACAAGATTAAACTGCACTTCAGTGAGACAGCTCTAAGAAGGAAATTAGAAAAATACAAAAAAAAGTAAATGGAAAGTTCTATCTCTGATTTCAGCTTTATTACATTTTCTTTTCTGACTGCATTTTGTAAAAGAGGTTTTTAATCAGGCTGAGTCTACTGGCTTCCTTGCAAACCAAACAGAACCATTCTTCCTCATAAAATCCAATCTAATAAAATTTCTTCATGAATTCACTCTACCGGGAAAAAGCTTGCCAGCATCTGAAGAAGGTATGAGAATGCGACAGCCTAAGTAGATGACTGCAGGAGGAAACTGCCATCTTCTGAGTGTAGTACTTGAAAAACACTCATCAGGCCAGAGTGTAGAGTAGGCGGGGACCCAGGGAGATGTCCAGAGATGAGCAGTGAAAAGCCCATTCCCCAAAATGAAGAGGGCAAGTTAGGAGTTTCATGGAGGAAAATAGCAGTTATGCACAGAAGGGTCACTCCCGAGTGGCAAGGACTCGCTGCTGACTCTCCTGTGAATTTGTGGAACTGTATAATCCTCAGCAGTCCTCCTGAGGTCAGATTAATAAAAGAGACAGAAAGCATGCTGCAAGCACAGGCATGAAAGAGGCAGAACAGGAAGGAGAGGCCTCAGAGCAGGAGAGCAGAGATGATGATGTCCCGTCCTCCTCCAGAAAGAAAGCGTGAAGACCACTGCCTTAGAGTCGCACTGTGTTCTTCCCCAAGGACGAGACCCTCACTCAGCAAGTGACATGAGCTAAATCACCACAGTGTTGCCAACAGACAATGGCAAAAGATGAACCAGGACAGCACAAATCCTGCTAGGGCACAACAAAGCAGTCCACTGTACCTTTATGCCTTCTGAGTGCCCCAAGTTGCTTTAACATGTGTTTGCTTCAGCAGCACATACACTAAAAAAAAAAAAAAAGAACCAAGTTGCTTTAACAGCCTTTACTAATTTGAGATGTGTTAAGTACTTTAAAAATACCTTAATGGTATGTTAGTACTTCAATAGCTTCTGTGTTCACATTACAATCTTGAGCAGTGTGCAGAGCGTGAGCTGGTGAAGGGACCTGATCAAAGATGCAGAGCAGAGCATCACAGTGTAGAAAAGATAACAAGGAGACAAGGCAGTGTCGAGAGTGACTGTCGCAGAGGGTGGAAGTGACGTGGGCACAGCAGTATGATGGTGAATGGAGAGAAATCCAGGCAGAGCTACTGACAGCTGGATTCATTTGTACTTAGCAATCAATTGAACAGAAAGGGCAGGGGTAAAAAAGATACTCACTTTTTTCTATTTAGGCAAGTAAAAGATCATAATTTATTGAGAAAGCAGAGAATAAGGAGTGATTTGGGGAAGATGTCTTATACGTTCAGGTTTGGACAAAGTAGGAAAATGGAAAAGCATATTGGAAAGTAAATATAAGTATAGCTTGATATGTAGCATTGGTAAATTAATCAAGGCTAGAGTAGAGCTATAACTTAATTAAAATATAGTTGAAAATTAAAGACATAGAAGTAAATTAAACTACCCAGGGAGGGCCTT
>NW_004524651.1:5920221-5930916 GCF_000260255.1 Octodon degus
TTTTTTTTCTTTAAAATAAAAATAACTGATGTCAAAAACTACCCAGGGAGAGTGCATAAGAAAAGGAGCCACAAAAAATACAGAAGTCAGAAGTGAAATAATAGTACACAACTATAAATATATCCAACCTGTCATTATGTGAAGCCACCTCTTCTTGTCAACTTTGCCCCCATCACTGATGGCAGAACCATCTCACTGCAGTCCACTATTGAAGATTTAAATGGTTGAAGAGCTATGGATCAGGAAAATCATCACCATCCTCACGGGTGACAATTCCAAATGGAAGAGTCCTACACATTTTCTGCCAGATTTCTGATAGCAGCACACAGTCAGCTCAGGTATTGAGCCAAGAAATATTAAAGCTCAGAAATTACTTACCTTGTATAGATTATCAGTAATAGATTATAATAATCTAGTAGAATTATGATGGGAGACCATGATATAGAGGCTCTTATCAGGATTTAAATGAACCAATTAGCTTTCCATGTTTACTTGTAAATCTGTACAAGTCCCAAGCCCCTTGTCTAGACTTGGACAATGGACACACAGTAAGTGAACCTTGGCAAGTCAATGGTCCCAGCTGAGTCCTGTAATGGCAGGTGAAACAGGGACACCTCAAAGGAAAATACAAGGCCCCAGTTACTTAGTTTTAGTTTGAAAACTAAATAAATAGAGCCACTCAGAGAATATCATTGTTTTAGCCCACAGAGATTCTCAAATTCCATTAGAGAGTTTTGATCCTCCTGGAACCCTAAAATCAAACCACTTGACTCATTTATTTAAGCCTTCACTGCCCACTCATTTGGGGAATTGTAGGCCTAAACAGTCTGCAATAACTGAGGGATATTAATATGATAACTGGTGCCCCAGAACAGAGACATATAATCTTCGGATTGGAAATTTTTAGCCTGAATGAGTAAGTTTACCTAGAATGGAAAATGTGGGAGAGGGAGAAGGCCTTCACAGGATGAAAATGTCACTGGGATGTCTGGAAAAAAGGAATCAAGAGAAGCGTTCCATGAGGAATAGGGGTAAATCTCCCCAAGTGAACAAGCCATTTTTATCCAGGAGGAGAATGGGCTAAAGATTTTCAGCTGAGGAGCAAAAATATATACAGCTGCCCCCAAGGTTTTAACTTTAACTGCTCAGGGGCTTGTGTGCCAACAAAAGACCTAACAAAAATGTTACTAGAAGTATCTAGTTAGCCCCAGTGGTCTAATGCATAAGGCATTGGCCTCCTAAATCAGGGATTATGGGTTCAAGTCCCACTCGGGGTACAGGGGTTAAGTTTCCTTTGGGGCCGGGGAGATGGCTCAGTGGAATAAGCGCTTCTCTGGCAAGTGCAAGGGCCTGAGTTCAATCCCTGCTTCCACCAAAAAAAAAAAAAAAAAAAGTATCTAAATACAATCCACATTTTCCTCAGACAGGCACCACAGATACTGACATTTGGGGGAAGAGCTGTAAAAAACCTTTAAAAGATATACAATACAGGAAAGTTCATTTCCCCTGAGACATTCTCAACTTAGAACCCAGCTCATTCAGTTTTAAGTCCATTGCAGTAGTGAAACTGTCTTAATGAGGAGGTTTTTGTTCATACACCTGCTGAGTCACAAAGCACAGGCTTAGCGCTGTCCGAAGCTTGCAGGGTCGCTCTTATTGGAAGTAACAAACTTGCCCCCAGTTTCTACAGGAACTTGGGGTCCCACACCTGAGGGAACAGTTGGTCTTGTACTGGGAAAGGCTAATGATCTAAATTTAAAAGAAAGAACTATTGTACCTGGTGTGATTGATGGTGACTGTCCAGATGAGAGGCAAGTTTTTGCCTGTGCTATGGATCTCTGGGTTTTTGAACAGGGCCGTGGGTGCAAGCTTGCAGCACACAGTGCGAACCAAGGAGCTCAGTTCAGTCTGAGCCAGGCAAGCATAAGGGAGGTCGGAGGAACCAAAATGTCCACTTTGTCAAAACATTAAGTCAGTTGGAGCAGGGAGCAGAGGCAGCATCCCCGGGCTGAGGGCACCCATGACCTCTGTCAGCGCAGGTCAGCACGGAGCTCACCAACTCCCACTCTTTCTTGTGTTCAGACATCAGAGATAGTTGTAGCATCTATAGCCAGTAGTGAATGCTTTGGGTGTTATAATAGCAAAACAGGAGCCACATACAGGCAGATTCAATTCACAAGTGGGACACAAAGTTTTGGACAGGACTCCAACTGACGAATAAAGAAGCAGTTACCTGGAAACATTCTTCCAGTCCTCGTTCTCTAATGGAGATCCCCAATAATCTCCATAGCCTTATGGGAGATACCCTAAGTAAATACTGCCCAACACATATTATTATGATATTTTTACACTGATCATCATCAAAAGACTAATTTTTCAAAACATAATGGCATAAGTTTTTCCAATTAAAAGATACTATTGGTACAAAACTAAATTAAGAAACAAAGTAATGACAATTTGTTATTGCTAATTTCATGGTGTATTAAAAGTATTAATGCCCTCAAAATGTGCATTATTCAAAAATGTACAGTGGACACATATTATTGTGATATATTTACATTGGTCACCGTCAAAAGATTAATTTTTCAAAAAATAATACCATAAGATTTTCCAATTAAAAGATGCTATTGGTACAAAACTAAATTAAGAAACAAAGTAATGACACTTGTTACTGCTAATTTCATGGTGTATTAAATGTATTAATGCCTTCAAAATGTATAGTATTCAAAAATGTAAAACTGGGATAGTTTATACTGATAGACATCTGCTTTTCTCTTGTGCCCCAAACATTTGTAATGAGTGGTCCATGTCAAGCTAACATGAGGTTATCAGTCAAATGATAATGTTTAGCAAAAAAACCTATGTGATGTGCATGCTATGCATGTGCCGCTGCTTTTAGAGATACTTAGATATTGAACAGTCCAGGCAATGATACAAACTTCTTCAACGACACCCTATTAAAGGACAACAAATTAAGTAAAAACTTCTTATGTAAATGGTAGGGATGATTGACTAAAAAAATTATTATATTCAAATGTAGAGATTTAAATGTGCTATGAAAATGTCATCATGACTGTTACACCACCCTACTATGTATTTTTTAATCTCAAATATTCTCTGTCAAACTACATAACTGTTGTCTGTTAACATTCTATAGGGATTCACTAGAACATCCACAATTAGTAAGAAATAAGAGCTACCCAGCTACACTTTATATTTAATTAATTATATCACTGCTTCCACCACAATATAGTGTCATTGACCTTCTCTTCTGGAAGTTCAACAGCTGGGTTTTGTGGACCAAAAATTAGAAAGACAGAGAGACTAAGAGAGCAGCCAATCTTTTGCCCTAGCCCTCTGATGTCAGTGAGGACCCAGCACACAATAGAAACTCTGCTGTAACATCCTATAACCTGATTGAGTCTCTGATCTTCAAATCAAGGAGATTATGGGACCACAGAGGAAAGTATTGATTCTAGGTTGTATGGTGTGCCTGAGTAGAGTCACCCAGAAAAAAATAGCTCCCAAGCGCTCACACAAATCAGCTTGGTCAAGAAATGGTTGAGATTCATCCAGATGGCTGACACTACCAGAAGTATTGAGAAGCATTGTACATGGTTCTAAGGTAAAACCTGAGAAGATTCAACTGACCTTGATAGATAGCAAGAAGTTCACTTTAATAATGCAGGTCTCACTTTAACATGGTCTTGAACATCCAGCAGAAAAGTATAACCACAAGATTCATAAAACAATGTCACAGCAATACTAATTTCTCCAAATATTTGTTTATTCTTGCGTAGAGACTGTCAAACTCCAATTTTGACCATATAGATTAAACCAACAATAAATATGCTAGATTCCTTCTACCAGTATCCACCAACTCCACCTCACAAAGAGAGTTCATAATGAGTAAACTATAATAGGAACTTTTTTATTTTTTAAAGAGAGTACAAATTAAAATTAAAACAGAAAAAATTACAACTGATACAGATTTTCACTTAACAAAGAAATATGAATTTCACAGTATTTGTTGTAATACATAGCATTGTCTTGCAACCAGTTATTCATATCGCCAGATCTGTGCACATGAAATTCAAAGAAGAAAGAAAGAAATGTACAAGAAATTAAGAGGAAAAGGAGAAACAATTGAAAAAAAAGAGACAAAACAAATTAAAGCATTAGTTGCATCTTTCCATAGAGCAGCAGAAATGCACAGTACAGCTGTCCAAATCATCCTGCTTACATACCTAGATAAATCTCTTTCCCCCACTCCCTCTCCTGTCCTCCTCAACTCAGTATCTCTTTGTTTTTTGAATAAGTTCGTTCCCTTTTCTACAATAGGACTTCTATCTGAGGCCATTAGATGTACTTCTCTAGAGACGAGTCCCTGACTGCAGGCATCCTTTATATCAATCCTTCTCAAATTGAAGCAGTTAAAATGAAAACTACTCCCAGTCCTTCCTAGCTGCAGTTAGGGATAGGTCTTCAGAGAAAAAGCATTACAGACAGCTAAGTTAGTTACAAATATTACAGGCAATTAGACAAAGCTGACAAAAAAATGGCATAAATATATAAATATATAAATAAATAAATAAGACCCAGTACAGTTAATATCATGGGGTTAAAGGTATGTTTGTATATTAAGAGACCATAAAACTTCGCACATAACTTGGAGAAGCCCTTGAGCAGAGTTAAAAGGTCCTTGAATGCCTTTGACATGCAAGGCAGATCCCTGCATTTGTTCAGTATTCTCCTCTTTTTAAAAAACTAAATAAGCATGGGCCACTCAGAAAATATATTTGTCTTAGCACCCAGAGAATCTTGAATTGTGTTAGAGGGCCTTGATCCACCTGGAGCCCTAAAACTGTACCACTTGACTCATCTACTTAAGCCTTCACTGTCCACACATTTGGGAGATTGCAGACCTGCCTGGTCAGTCTGCAAAAACTAGGGGATAACATTAATGTGATAGAATCATACACATTTTATTGGATTTCTAGCCTTAATTCCTGTTTATATACATCCCAAATTAAATATCTTAAGCATTGTTTGATAATTCAATTGAATTCAACCATGTATTAATTGATTTTCACATATTCAAGAATCCTGGAGAACTAGAGAACTGATTTGTCCATCTAAAAAATCAGCCATAGCAAATAAATTAATTTTTTTCTGAATTAGCTTGAACATACATTCCCATTAGAAAACTGATCAATCACAGTGTTATAACATCTTACCCCTTTTTACAGTTCAAACTCTTTTCAATGGTTCCTTGACTCTGTGCCCTGAAGTATTATTTTTCTTTTTAATTTTGTCCCTGTTACAATGTGATTATGAATATTCAGAATTACAAGAACATTCAGAATGTCATGAAAGAAAACATTTCATAATATTTCTAGCAGAATTTTTTCTTTTCATTTTTCCTTCTTTTTTCCCAAAAAAATTTGGTAGCTCTCTCAAACCTTATAGTACTTCTAAGACCTACCCAAATCTCACCATTCTATCAGTCTTTTATGTTTTTTTCATCCCTAAAATATAGTGGTGTAGCAAATCTGCACATCTTCTACCTGTCTTTGCCATTTTCATCATTTTTTTTTCTTTCAGATAATGCAAATTCCAAATCCTTCTGCTGTTCTTCCTCCCTCTCTGAAGATCAACAAGAAACAAAGATAAAACTGCCTTTTGCCAGAGGGTTCAATATAAAGCAAATAAAAGCAGACATCACATTACTTTTATCAAATGCCAGCAATAGAACTTTTCTTTATACTTGCAGTAAGAGGAAGAATACATGCAGTAAGAGGAAGAATGATTTTGACACATCTCAATAGACAAGAGAAAACAAGCTTCCTTCACATATCAAAGAGATAACGCGTCCCAATGTTCTTACTATAACTTTTGACATTTGGTTAAGATATAATAAGTGTTTGTAGAAAGCTGACCTCTGTCTTATCACCTATGTTTTATTTGTTTTCTGACAACCTTGAGAAGTTACGAGCCCTCTGGGAGGGAGCCAGGGTCTATAGGATTATTGGATATAGCCAGGCCATATTCAGGTTTGCCTCATTTTCATTTATACATTAAATTTCAGATCTCCCACTTTGGCTACAAGCACAATGTTTTTCATCCTTCACCAAGTTCCTCAGTAATTTCATTGAGTTTTGTGAGTTAAATAAAATCTGGAAACTCAGGTGTTGGCAACATAGAATTCAAAAATGTTTCAATTTCAAACTTCTAGAAATACTAGACAGAATGTGCATAAGTCATTTTAAATATCTGCACTTCACTTTGAAGAGATAAAGTGGGAGGCCAGGTGTTGGCAAATGAGTCATGGAAGCAGCTTCTTTAGGGTAAAATTATCAAGCCTCTCCAGTAAAAGACCTAAGAAGGGAGCATCAAATATGCAAATGAAAATATGGCACATGAGTTAGAAAAAAATCTACATTCCAAAAAAATATGCAAGGAAATACTGAAACATGCTCCCATGCAGCTGATTGGTCCAACGGAAAAATTAGTACAGGTAGAACAATCTGAGGAGTATTAACAAGGTTTTCACGTATATAAATCTAACATTTAGAGAATACATACTTTAAAGAAATAATTAAATGTTTATAGAGATTGGCAGCACACTTACCTTAAGTCATATTTCCATGAATACAAAAGAGACTATTTGACACCAGTCAAATTACATTGCCACAACCCATTAAGAGTGGAATGCCCTGAAAAGGAGAAAAAAAATCCGCATGCTGAAAACATAGCCACATACTGAAATATTAAGGAATCATATTGGAAACAATAAAATATGTATAGAGAAAGTGTTGATCAGAAACAGTGGGACAAAATGAAGTCTCTAGTAATCGAGAAGAGGAGAAATATTGAAACCTAATGCTATGCATCACTTTTAAATGTTTGGAAGGAGATACTGGAAACAATTGTAAAATAAATAGATATGCCTCAAAAGAGGAAAGGACAAAATAGGAGTTATGATATAAAGCCAGAATACCTGTCCAGGGAAACAAATAAACACTGAAACTACCTCAGGAATATACAAACCAGAGTTTCAGCTGGCTAAGGGAGCCACCCGTCTGAGCGAGCGCTATCTGCTATGCTGGCTACAGACCCTTTTCTCTAGCAAGTCCAAAGCCTGGCTAGCAGTGATACCGGAGAAGGTTGGGCTGTGCATGGGCAATTCCCTGAGAGAAAACATGAACAAGAAAAAAATAAAATCCAAGTCCAAAGGATGACAGTAAGGAAATTTTTCTATGCAGCTATCACTCTCCCTGGAGTGTTAAATGAATAACAAATAAGGGCTTCCTTAAATGCCATGCAAAGGAAAGACCCTCCATGAGCCTTAAGCCTGAATCTTGCATAGCACAAGATCCTCCTCCAGTCACCATTGAGCCACCTCATACAAACGTTGACATGTACTGTTTCCATTTCTGCCATAATCTAAGAAGTTTCTACTTTCTGCTTAAACTATTTGTAGTTTTTATATTTTTCATAGAACTTTTTATCGCTTACTGTTCATTTTAGATTTAATTGCATGATCAACATAAAATATATAGCAGTAATTCTTTAACATTATCTCCTAAAACAAGGTCAATTTTTATGAGTTATGCATGTGCTTACACAAATGTGTACTCTAGAATTATTTGTGCAGCTACTGTATATCATGACCAGTGCAGTCGATCATGGGATGTCAGTTTCATTCAACATTGGGGACTAGGCCAACGAATTCCCCAATTCCCCTGGACTAGAGTAAAGAAGTAAAACAAATTGTTTGGGAAGTTCATAAGAAACATTCTATAAATTTTAGCATCTATTCTTTATTTTTGGACTATCACTCAGAAAAACTAAATTGAAAGAAATTTCTATAAGTTTATCAACATTGTATTACAAGAATCTGCAGCAGACATGTTTAGTGAAGAAATATCCTAGGAGTCCTCTTCATTTTCAGGCACATCACCTATGATCCTCTAAGACAACTTCTCCACCTCCCCAACCTCAGATGAAAGCCATATTCACCTGGTTACTCAAGCTAAAACTCTGACGGTCACCTTTGATTTCTCTTTTTCCCCTGCATCTGATATTCAACCCACATGTGGGTCTCATCAGCTGTCTCCTAAGTGCACCCAACTCTTAGGTTTAATCCATCTGTGGTCGCCACTGAGGCTGCACCACCTCTTGCGTTCACATAACCTAACTGATATGTCCTTCCCTTGTAGCCCGTTTGCCACATACATGCTAGCCAATTTGCTCTAGATGTAAAGCAGCCTACAAGCCACTGCCACTCCAGATCCCTAAGTAGCTTCCATATCTCTTGCAATGAACTCAAAACATCTGACCAGTGCCTGCAAACCCTTTGCAACCCAGCCTGGTCCAATGGGCAGACTCTAGCTCTGACACTGTGCCTGCATTCATTCAGCACCAATCAAATGAGCCCTCTCTCAGCTATTTGACTGCTCTATGCTTGTTTTTCCTTTGGGAATTAACATTTGCTCCTCTCCCTGCCTCACATGCTCAGGTTTCCACTAAAATGTCACCCTTCTAATATGGCTTCACTGGCCATTACTCTATCTCATTACTTCCTCCAACTTCTCTCATCGTTCAAAGTGATGGTCTTTATTCAGAGTCACACTGTTCACGGAATTGTGTGCTTGCTTATTATTCACTTGTCTGGTAACTGAGCAGGCCCTTGGAGAGCAGGAAATCTATCTGTCTTGTTTATTGCTAAACACCCTGCACCTCAAACATCACCTGGAATACAAGGGAACCCTGCAAATATCTTTCGATGCATAAATGAGCCTAGCCTAGCACTCTGCAATGCCTGGTCTACAGGCCACAGCATTTTTACTACTGATCTTTCATGAGCTAAATGTAGAAAGTGAGACTAAACATTTAGGACTCTGACAACAATTTGATATGTGCTTGCTTGATCATTTCCCCAATGTTTTATTTTTGTAGTGCTTCTCAGAAGTGTTGACATGCATCAGATTAGAAATTTTAACATGGCTCTTCATCATAGTTTGAGAAGCACTAATGTAAACAGGAGTTTAGCTTTTTCCATCTGTTTTTGCATGATGGTATTTATTTAATTTCAATAAAATGCTGAGTGCCTAGGAAAGCAAGCTGAATGAGAGATGGTCACACCTTGTCCTCAAGAATCTCTTGAGGGAAACAGGTCCACCATGGTTCTGGACACAGCAGTGTAGAATCAGCTATAGAAAGCAAATAGTACAGTGGACCCTTGACTTATAGGCTCAGTGTGTTCCCAAGGGCGTTGTAATTTGAGTTCTCAGCTGAAGGCACAGGCTGCTCTGCACAACTTTCCAAGTCTCTCTCCTGCACACAGGCAGATGTCAGTGTCCTTAGAGAGACACTGGCCCTGGACTTCTCCATTAACCCCATATAGAAAAAGATGTTGTAATGTTCCTTCCAGAACTCTGTAAGGACTAAATCTTCACCTGAGACCATGTGGAAGCACAAGCAGCTGGCATTTGGGTCATAACTCAAGACTTTTGTCATAAGCTGAAACTAAAATTCCAGCCCTAAACCAAGTTGTTCAACTGTCGGTCTGGTTGCAACTTGAGGGACTGCTGTATCTCATTCTCCCTTGGAGGACTGGAAGAGACCTAGGAGAGTAGCTGCAGACAAATAAGAGAGAAAGGACATCCTGGGCAGGGGAAGTCAAATGGAAATCGTCAGAATACAGCATACCCATAAGCACTAGTGGACTGGGACATTAGAGTCCTAGAGGAGACTAAGGATGGGAAACAAGACTAGTGAAATACGGCTTGTGTTGGTTTCTTTCCTTTTGTGCAAGTATTTGCTGCTCTTCTATCTGGAAGAAATCTAATTCTCCCAACATTGGATCCATCTGGGCCTGTGAAACAGGAACTGCTTTTCAGCAGATGCTTTGAAAGCCAGCATGGCATCAGCTCAAGCCCCTTTCTCTCTATCATCAACCCAGCATGTTCCAATCAGGGACTCTCTTTCCCCGGGAGTCCTCACATGGGTACTTGTGCAGCAAAGCCACAGCCAACCTTCCACAAACACGAAAGGAGAATGGGAGAGAAACCTTGGCTCTCATCTGCACTAAACTCAATCACCACAGGGAAGTATACCCTAAACTGATGGGCCTCAAGCCCCTCCTGGCAGGTGGCACAGTAATGCTGTACCCAGGTGTACACACCTCCCCAAGCACCAATGCCTAGCTCTTCTGTACAGCTTAATGGTCCATTCTGAGCAGAGAGTGAGGATGCACTGCCTTGTAAGTTTGCACATGGGGCCCTGCTGCATCGCCCCATGGCAGACTGGGAGAGTGCCATGCTTAAGCTGCGGGATTCTCAGTGAATCTCGTGCATACCCCAGAGAGACAGTGTCATGAATGAAAATGACAGGCACTCTAGAAGGGAAAGGGGACCCTATTCTGGAATTCCAAAGCTTTTGCTATGTAAAATTTAAGCCAATCAGTTGAACAAATCCATGAAGGGAGCCATGGTGTGCCGATGGGAAGTCTTGGGATGCCCAAATCTGGATTTTCTGATGGCCTACGAGGTTTTATGTCACATCTCTGCATCTCTAAGAATATGGTTGATGTTAGTTTCTTTCTTAACAGCTGACCTTGCCATTTTCCTACCCAAATCCAAGTTGGAAAAACTGCTTTTTTCAATTTATGGAGTCAAAATCCATGATCCA
>NW_004524651.1:5931176-5935858 GCF_000260255.1 Octodon degus
CCCTTAATCCATCATTGTTCAAGGGGATCTTTCACATTTCAAAACCCACTGTAATGGACTAGATTTTTGTTTCACATGTCCATATTGTTCACATGAACACCCTTCATCTGAACAAAACTCATACCTTGCGATCCCAACCCTCACATAATCAAATCAGCCAGGAGACCCTTTGGGAGGTGCTCATGTCCTGCAAGGGGAGGTTGTGTCGATAGGACTACTGCTCCTGGAGGGACATGCATGGCAGTTTGCTTTCTCCTCTTCCTTCCACCAAATGAGAATACAAGAAAGCAGAAGACTGTGACCAAGGAGGGGCCTCACCAGACCCCAATAGTTATTCAAAGATGATGCTGTCCTGGTACCTAAAGATCATGCATTGCTGGTCCTCCGGGTCCCTTTGTTCCTTTATTGCATGTACTTCTGTGATTTCATTCCTGTCAGAAGCTAAATTAAATTCTCAGAGCCAGGAAATAAGAAGGATCTCCTCATGGGTTTAAAGTTGAAGACAGAAAGATATCATCACAACTACATGCAGGGAGAAATCAACACGCCAGGGAAGGAGTGGGACGAGGGCACACTGAGAACGGTGTCCTTCTGGCCTTCGCTGCAGAAATGTTTCTATGCAAGCCAGCGTTTGTTTTCATGAGACAAGACTAATATCTCCCGCAAGACCTGGAGTCCTCCCTGTGCCCAGAACCTAAAATATCTGGAATCACATAGAAGGAGGGCCCAGACTCGACTCTAATACTCAAAGAACTAAAATGCTAACAATTATTTTGTGAGCGTGAGCAGTGACCCAGGCCTAATGGGAAGGAACAAGTGTTAATCATAATTATTCTGTCTGAGGAAAGTCATTTGCATTAATAGAAACTTTTTATCTACTTTAGAATATCAGAATTAATACTGATTTTTAGCACTGTCTTCAAACCTTTAAAAATAATTTCTTAATCAGAATCTATGTCACAAATTTATTTTTGGTTCCCATATCCCTCTGCTCCTCCCCCCTTCCTCCATGCATTTGTGGCCTTTCTAGAAACTTAAGATCCATATACTATTTCCTATCATCTATCTTTTATTTTTCTCTTTATTCATATTTTGAGTTTCTCATATAAAAGAAACCATGCAATATTTAAGCTTGTGTGTCTGATTTATTTCACTTAAAATGATGATCTCAAGGTGAATCTATTTTTCCACAAATGAAACAAGTTTATCCCTCTTTATAGCAGAATAGGACTCCACTGAATATATTTTCTTTATCCATTCATCTGTTGATAGGTATATAGGCCTCCTCACAGACCTATGTGCTGCTATAAAACATGGATTTGCATGGGTCACTGTAACTTTAACTTTTTTGAAAGATAACTTAGAGGGGAATAGCTCAGTGAAATAACTTCCGCTTTTAGTTTTTTCAGGAAGTCTCTGTATTGATCTCCATAGTAGTGGTTGTACTAGTTTATACTCTCATCAATGAACAAAGATTCTACTTTTTCCAGGAACCTCGCCAGCATTTATTTAATTTCTTGAAATGAGCCAATTTTCTGGAGTGAGATGGAATCTCCCTGTTCCTTCAGTTTACAATTCCTGAAGAGCCGGCAACAATGACCCTTTTTTCATGTACTTATTGGCCACTTGTACTTCTTTTGAGAACTGTTTGTTCATTTCAATTGCCAAATTTTGATTGGATCTTTTATTTTGTGGAGTCTAACATTTTTGTTCTTTATATATTCAAGATATTAGTCCTCCCTTCAAGGAATACGTGGCAAGAGCTTCTTCCAGCTCAGAGGGTTGTCTCTGCACTCTGTCGGTCCCTTTGCCATCCAAAGCTTTTTAACTTAATATGACTCATTGGTTGGCTTTTAGTATTACTTCTTGTGCAACCTGGGTTCTGTTGAGAAAGTCCTGGCTTATGCCTGTCTATAAGAGGCTTACCTAGTTTGTCTTCCATAAGATTGTTTCTGTTTAAATATTTATGTATTTGACCCATTTGAGTTCAGTTTAATACATAAGAGATATGGGTCTAGTTTCAATCTTGTGCATGTGGATAATGAGCTCTCCCAGCACCATTTGCTAAAAAGGCTATTTTTTCCTCCAGCAAAAGTTCTTAGACCCCTTTCCCAAAACTGACATTATTGTCATCTACAAATAATGACAATTTGATTACTCTTTTTCATATATAGATAGATAGATATGAAGAGTAATTGACATATTATACATCTCAGTTGCTCTTCTCTCATTGCTGGGACAAAATACCCAACACCCAAAATGAAGGAAGTAAAGGTTTATTTAGCTCACAGTTACTGGAGATTTCAGTCCATATTCAGCTGGCTCCAAGGCAGAGGGGCACATAGCAGACAGCAAATTTTCATGGCGGCAGTAAAGAGCAATAGAGCAAAATGGAGGTCCGGTGAGTGGGTGGGAGAGCTTCCTGCTACCCTGTGCTGGCGGGACCTATTACTGGTCCCAGCCCAGGACAGCGGGGGTGAGACCATCTTCCGAATCCTTGGGACGCCCCCAACCACTCTGAGCACCTCCCCCACCCCACCCACCAAGTAGGAATTTCTGCCACGTTCGGGGAACCCGGAGACCCAGTCCTAGCCCCGGTCCAGTGAGTGTGTGGGAAAGCTGCCTCTGCCCCCTACTCCATCTTGTACCCTCCAGACTCACCTCAGGCCTGACATACAGGCCTGGGGTGAAACCCTGCACCTGCAATCCCTGCAGAGAGTGTAGAGAATAGAAACACCCAGCTAGTCCAGGACCAGAAAATCTTGCCAGAGGGGCACAACAGGTTCACCCTCAAGGGCAGCAGTGGGAAGGAGCTGAGCACAGCAGCCAGACCCAAGCGAGGCACAGCTGGATAAATCCAGACTTTGTAGATCTGAACCTGAACTTCAGTACGTAGTAAGGTTATAACTACAACGAAGATCTACAACAAAGGTTAGAAGACAGTACTACACAAAATGACGAGAAGGAACAAAATGCAACCTCAGAACCCAACCCCGCCTGTAACAAGTGCAGAGGACACTAACACAAAAAAATTGGGAATCACACAGCTGAAAGCAATGAATCAAAGCCTTCTGAAATAAAAAAAAAAAAAACAGCTGCAAAAAGGAATAGAGGAACTCAGATTGGAACTAAAAAAAAAAAAATTCCCTGAATTAATAACATCTGCAGTAAAAAATCAAATGCAGAAAAATATGGAGGAAACACTGTGCCCACCCAGAACAAGTGTGGAGGACACTAGCTCAGCACAAATGCATGAATTAACAGCGTCAATAGTAAATAAGCAACAGCAGAAAGATATAGAGGAACTCAGAGCGCAATTCTTTTCTGAAATAAAAAAAAAGAATTCTCAGAATTCATAGCATCTGAAGTAAAGAAGAAACTACAGAAATATAGGGAGGAAACCAAATCTGAAAAAAACACTACAGTAAAAGAATTTATAACTGCTTCTAAAGAAGTCATTGAGAAAAAAACAGAGGAGATTAGAAAAATGAGGGATTCCTTGAATGAACAATACAAGAAAGACATACATCGCACGAAGCAGAGTCAAAGAAATACAGAGGAAATTAAAATGTCAATCACAAGCTTGCAAAACCATTTAAGTGAATGTGAAGACAGAGTTTTAGATCGTGAAGATGCTGGTGCAGCTAGTGAAAAGGTAAGAAAGGATCTCTTCAAAACAACGAGGATGCAGGAAAGAATAATCCATCACCTGCAAGATGATGCAAAGATGAACAATGTGAGACAAATAGGCATCCATGAGAAGAAAGGAGTTAAAACAAATCACATTTAAAAAAATATGGGCAAAAGTAATAGCAGAAAACTTCCCAAATATGAGGAAACAATCTGACATTCAGGTAAACGAAGCATACAGAACTCCAAGTAACCTCAACCCAATGAAAAATACACCGAGACATATAATAGTCAAGATCCCACAAATTCAGCACAAGAATAATCTACTGAAAGCCACTAGAGAAAAGAAGCAGATCACATTCAAAGGAAAACCCATCAGAATTATAGTCACTTCTCTTCACAAACCATGAAGGCAAGAAGAGCATGGAGCAGAGTACTTCAGGTCCTCTATGAAAGCAAATTCCAGCCCAGACTACTATATCCTGAAAAACTCTCTTTCAAGCTTGATAGAGAAGTGAAATACTTTCATGACAAAGAACAGCTAAAGAATTTCATGATGACAAAGCCAACGCTACACAGGATACTGAAGGATGTCCTAGAGAGGGACCAAAACGATCAGAACTCCATGAATGAGATCAGAAGCAACCAACTAAATAGGGCAAGCAATTAAACACAGGACAAAAAAGAGTAAACAACAACAGGTAAACAACATGTTAACCATAAGTCAATACATCTCAAATCTAACCATCAATGTAAATGGACTCAACTCACCAATTAAGAGAAATAGACTGGCACAGTGGATTAGGAAACAAAATCCAACAATATGCAGTGTACAAGAAACACATTTAAGTCATAAAGACATTCATGGGCTGAAAATCAAAGGATGGAACAAAATACTACATGCCCCAGCACCTCAGAAAAAAGAAGGGGTAGTAATCCTATACTCAGACAGTCTCAACTTCAAACAAACAATGATCAAGCAAAATAAAGAAGGCCACTATACACTGGTTAGGGGAAAAACTCAAGAGGAAGAGGTAACACTCATAAATATG
>NW_004524651.1:5937913-5939825 GCF_000260255.1 Octodon degus
CTATTTTGAACATGCTAGGAAAGAACCTGTCAGTGCCAAGCTTGTTTGTTTACTGAGCCTACATGTGGAGCTTCAGCTCGGTGCTGTGTATGGGCTGTGAAAGGCGCCGAGAGACCATCAGCACGAAGACGAGGAGCTACAGCAGGCCCAGACCTCAAATGTTAATCCTTCTCTCCAATGACATGCACACACACATACATTCATCTCACCGCGCCATTCTAGACCAGTTCTCTGCCTTGTAATTCCTATCAGAACACCTGAGAGACAAATTAAATTTCAAGCAGAACCCTTTTTATATTGGTCTCAGGAGGAGCTTAATAAGAAATGATTAAAAGTACATTTTTACACTGAAATATTATTCTTATTTCAATTGTTCTTGTCTCAAATGTTCAAAGCAACTTGATCTGGGAGAAGAGTTGAAGTAGTCACAGATGGATTTTGTCTGCAGTGTAACTGGCAATGTAGGAAGGGACAGGTGGACACTAGCAAACCTGTAGTTTGCATGAGTCTGGCAGGGGCTTAGACCTGGACAGGGGACGAAGGGAAGGGAAGAGTCGCTCCACAGCAAGGCAAGGGCAGGCACAGCCACTCTCAGACCAGAGCTGACCATGGAGGCCCAGCTGGGCACACAAAACTCCAAGTTTAACAGCGTGGCCCTTTCTGCCAGTCAACAACAGGGAAACAAGATTGTAAAAGTAGACCATTTCCTAAGAAGTGTGTTTGTCTCTAAACTGAAACCTTCTAGCAAGATTTACTGAGAAGACAGTGTACGTTCCCAGTATTCCCAGCAGCTCTACTATACATTTAATTCTGCAGGACATAATTCCTGCTTTCAGGGAACAGCAACTCAAGGAGACAAACATACCATTTGAAAAAAAATTATCAAATATCAATAACTTGCTCGGTGTCGTGGTGCACACCTGTAATCCCAGAACTCAGGAGGCTGAAACAGGAGGACTGCTGTGAGCTCAAGGCCAGCCTGGGCTGCCAAGTGAGCTGAAGGCCAGCCTTACATGCACAGCAACACCCTGTCTCAAAAAGACCATTAAAAAAAATAAAATAAAATCCATAACTGTACAATAACCAAAAGTACCAATTACATTTTCCATTAGCAAACACAAAAGATAATAAAGTATTTTAAACTTCTGGTAAAAGCCACCTGCAATTTAAAAGTATCCCAGAATTGCCAGCTTTCCGTCAAGTAGAAGAGCTGACTGCACGCACTGCCCCTTCTCTGCTGTATCTGAGAACACAGATTTCTCATCTTGATGTCTGCTTATGATGCAGTCACAAGAGGCAAAAAGAAAAGGCTTGGAGAAAGAGAAAGCAGAAGAAGCAGAAAAAAGGAGAGGAAGAAAAGGTAAAATAGCACAAGTGTAATAAACATCCCTGAGAACTGGAGAGGAACACATGATAACCAATAAAAAGTGGACATTTAAAAGGCTTGTGAAAAATCTCAAAATTCAAAGCTTATGAACAGAATCAGAGGAGAAAAGTTTTCTGTTGGTTCTTCACAGCTGGAAGATATTTTCTACTCAAGGCAAGCAACAGACATTGGCCTAAGGCCTCACTCCCATCTGTGTATGTATATGGATATATGAAAGTATTTATATGCATGCATATGAAATGCATATAGCAATATAGGTAGTTTATATCAATCTATTCACTAATAAAGTTAACTGGAGATTTAAAGACAATAAAAAATAAAACAAGCAGTAAATTTCCTTTCTTTTGAGGGGGAGAGAGGGACCTGGAATTAAACTTAGGACCTTGAAATTGCCAGGCAGGTGCTTACGCCTCTCAGCTATATCCCCAACCCAGCAGTAAATTTCTTAATGTCAGTTTTTTTGAGTTTTATAATCCTACTACCATTACTATTCTTAAGTACAGAAGCTGTTATCATCTGTTTTTC
>NW_004524651.1:5939953-5944237 GCF_000260255.1 Octodon degus
ACCAAAAAGCTACAACTCTTGTTGCACAGGTCCTGCTTTACCATGGTCTTAACCATCCAGCCAAAAAGTATGAAGACGAAATATAGGAAGTAAAGCCATGTTGTTATGTTGAACTGTGGGGGACTCAGGTCAACAATTTCTGACATTGCCAGTTAAACAGAAGACCCAATGCTATTATGGGCTACTGGACTCTTTTAGAATATTGTGCTGAGTTAACACACCTATAATATTCAAATAATGAAACTTAACAAAAAAAAAAGGGTATATGGATGATTGTATCTGTGTATTCAAAGTGGTTTGGATAGATATATAGTTACATTCTCTTAATGAATAAAATGATTTGTTCTAATGGTGTTTGTAAATAGGATATCAAGTCTGCATCTTGTACAGCAATTAACCACTAGGAAGAATGTGTGTAGTATGTTAATTATTGAAACTGTCCTACTGATTTGATTTGCAACTGTCTCATTGCTATTTGTTTATCAATAAAATTATGGGGGAAAAAAGAGAGCAAAATGTAGGAGTAGCAGCAACAATGGCAGCATAGAGGAAGTCTGTCTCTCTTAAGTTGCATTCAGGCTATCCGCCCCAAGCTGAGGGAAGTACTCACACCCATAAACTCAGCAGTACTAAGACCCATAATCCCAGTGGATCATGAGTTAATCTCAAACTCTAGAAGTCCCCATCCCATGACTGCACAAGGCTTTGGGGGGACAACTAGATGCAAACCATAACAATATCCCTTTTATTTCTTTCTTTATCCTGATTGCTCTAACTAATGTCTCAAGAATTATATGAGTGATGAGAGAAGACATTTTTGTCTTGCTTATAATTTTAGAGGGATAACTTTCAGCTTTTCTCTATTGGATGGAATGCTGGCTGTTGGTCATAAATGACTTTTATTAGATTGAAATAAGGTCCTTCAATACCTATTTTCATGTTCCAATCATAAATGAACTTTGTAAAAGGATTTTTCTGTATCTATTGAAATGATTATATAATTTTATCTTTTCTTCCACTTATGTGATTAATTACATTTCTTAATTTGCATACACTGAACCATCCTTGAATCCCTGGAATGAGTCCTATTTGATGATTTGCTGTACTCCATTAAATAGTATCTTAACAGGACTTTTGAGTCTTCATGAAAGAGTGGCCCATAGTTCTC
Source organism: Octodon degus (assembly GCF_000260255.1). Classification (NCBI taxonomy): domain Eukaryota; kingdom Metazoa; phylum Chordata; class Mammalia; order Rodentia; family Octodontidae; genus Octodon; species Octodon degus. The sequence continues at coordinate 5,941,122 of NW_004524651.1, forward strand.
CTTTGTGGTAGGGCACTTTTCTACTTTTGAAGTCAAGAGTAATACTAGATCCCAGGAATGGTTCTGGAAGTACTTTACTTTTTGATTTACTAAATAATTTTAGCAGTATTGGCATTCGATCTTCTGTAAAATTCTTACAGAATTCATCAGTGAATCCACTGTAACCTGTGATTTTCTTAGTTATTAGCCATTTTATTACTTCTTCAAATTCATTGCCTGATATTGGATTATTTGGGAATTTTATCTCTTCTTGATTTATCTTTGGTAATTTATATGTATCTAGAAATGTATCCATTTCTTCTGAATGTTTCATTTTGTTAGTGTATAGATTCTCAAACTACCTACCAATGATCTGGATTTTGGCAGAATCTGCTGTAATTTTACCTTTTAATGTCTAACTTCATTAATTTGGGTCTTTTATTTCCTTTTTTGGATGTTTGCCTAGTAGATTACCTAGAAGTCTATCAGTTTTGCTTCTTCTTCAAAGAATCAACCCTTCCATCCATTGATTTGTTGTATTATTCTTTTAGTCTTGATTTCATTAATTTCTCATGTGATTTTTGAAATGTACTTCCTCATATAAGCTTTGAATTGGGATTGTTCTTGTTTTTCTAAGACATTATCATTCATCATTACATAACATTCATCATCATTTACTTGGGCCCTGCTTTTTGGTTTTTGTTTTTTGGGGGTTTTTTGGTGGGCTTTCACAGTTATAACCTGCCCTTTTACAGCTATTTTCATCATGTCCCATATACTGCTGGCACTATTGCTTGAGTCTAGGAACTATCTAATTTCTTCCTTGATTTTTTTGTGCCCACTGATTATTCAAGAGGGTACTGTTTGATTCTCATGTTTCCATAATTTCTGAGGTTTATTTTGCCGTTGACTTCTAGTTTCATTATACTATGATCTGATAATATGCATGGGATAATTTTGATAATTGCACATTTTCTTAAGAACGCCGTATGGGCTAGTACGTGGTCTGAAGCCCCATGTGCTGCTAAGAAGAATGTGTATTCTGTTGCTGTTGTATGGAACACTCTGTGGTTCATTCCTAGAGAACTGGGTGGTGGGCCAATTACACTGCATCTTTCCCTTCCAAAACAAGAGGAGGCCAACCGTCCAGGCAGAGGCGAAGAGCTACAGTCTGCACTGCTCACAAAGCATCACTGAAAACTGACCAGCAAGTGCTCCATACTAGGAACAAAGTCTTTCCACTGTAAGTACCCACAAGCCCCAGCATGAAACAAAAGACAGCAGACAAACAACAACAACAACAACAAAAGAAACAGGGAGCAACCCAAGCCAGGCTAGCCTCCCGTCCCAGGGTGGGTGAGGCATTGGGAGAAACTGTCCCTCCAGCCCAAGCTCAAACCCTTGGAAAGGGGGCTTTCTAGCTTAATCCCTACCCGAGGCTGTCTCCAGTGGCCTTCTCTCCCGAGTCACTGTACCAAGGAAACAGAAAATCCTGAAGTAAAGTTGTCTCCCAGCTGTTCTGAGTCCCAAAGTCAAACATTCAGTCCTTTCCTGAACGGTACCAGCACCATGAGTTCCTGCCACATGGCCCCACACCTGCTCTGGGATTCCTCTCTGGCTGTCCCTTGCCTGGTAGAAGAACTCCCATCAGAGCAGAAGCCTGCGCTGTCCCGCAGACCACAACCGCTGCAGATTCAGCCCATCAACACTCATCCCTGTGGACCCTGATCCCCCAACACTCACCTTCTCTCCAGAGTCAGGCTTCCTGTCCTCACAGCCACAGAAAGTCCAGAAGCTTCCTTCCCTTCTCTGCATTGTGGCCTGTCACGTACAGTCTTTATAGCTCTGAAATTTTCCTGTCAGCTCCTTCACGATTCACAGGGATCTGCTTTTCACTTTTCCCTCCCCAAGTTGTTCCCTAAGTTGTCACTTTCCATTGCCTGGGTTCTGGGGCCTACAGAGGCTGCCACCATTTTTCCATCAGCTGATCTGCTGGTAATCTCTCACTGTGCCTGGTTTATAAATTTAACTTCATCAGTCTATAGGTAAAAATGTATCTATAGTTTAGTACTCTCCAGGTCGTCAGCTGCGGGCCTGCCGGTTGGCTCAGTTGTTTAAGCGCCTACTCATGCAAATGCAGTCAGGCACAGTATACCGTGGTTCAAACCCTACCTCCACCTGCCTTACCAGACCCTTACGGCAGGCTGAGCCAGCCCCCGCCAAAAAAAAAAAAAATCCTTCCAGGTTGTCGGGCTGTTGGAACATATGCCCCATGAAGGCAGCACATGCATCGAATGTAAATCCTTCCCACCAAAGTACAGTGCCCTCCTCTTGGCATATGCCCAATAGTTACATCTTCTTCCCTCTCTCATGCTTTCCACCTTCACTTCCCTACCTGTTCACACACATTCACACTCACATCCAGCCACAGCCCTCTGTCCCGCAGGGATTCTGAACAAGCTTTCTGGCACTGCTCTTGGCCATGTCTACTGAGCATGCATCTAAGAAAGTAAGCAAACCTTGGCCGTGTCTAGAAACCTGTCCCCTCCTGGGACACACTCCCACCCCCAGCCCCCCACTGGAGGTGCAGACATGAGGTTTGGTATACTTTTTATTTATTGATTTATTATGTATTTGGCACAAGGACTCACTATGGAGCTTGGACTCATAGTGATCTTCCTGTTTTCAGCCTCCCCAGTGCTGGAATTACAGGCCTGCATCACCAAGCCTGGTCTCGGTGGCCGGCTCAGCATGCCCAGCGGCGGGGCTGGTGCTGCATGTGGGGCCGGGGATCCAACTGTGGTCCCTGCGCTTGCCTAGCAGGCCCCTCCTCAGCTGAGCTGTCTCGCCGGCTAGAGGTGAGGTTTGGCCCAGCTCCCACAGAAGGTGCGACCCCGACGTCCACCCCGCAGCTGCCTCTCTTCTTCCACTCACAGAACAGAGAGGCACTCTCCCACTTTCAACCGTGTTCTGATGTTTTTGAAATGAAAGATACATATTAAATTCTCCTGTTTAAAATTATATAAACAAGTTGATACAGCCTACAAATCTGAAAGAACATTTATGAGAGTTTTGTTCTGAAAATCTGAGCTTTTTAAACACAGTAAAATCTATTGGTCCCAGAGAAGGTGTCCACA
>NW_004524651.1:5944652-5945578 GCF_000260255.1 Octodon degus
AAAGGAAATCTGAGAATACTTCCTTCTACTGTGAAAGATATATATATACAGAGAGAGAGAGAGAGAGAGAGAGAGAGAGAGAGAGAGAGCCTTCACAAATTCTCCTCTAGGAGGATATAAAAACGTGTGGAGGACCACCTGAGCAGCTCTCCTTGAAAGAAGAGCGACTGTCTCCATTTTGACTGAGCCTGACCCTATTTCCTCGTATTGTTCTGAACAGAGCTGGCCGAGACTTCTGTTTATCCTTCAATTGGCCTTAAGCAATGTATACTGGTCTAGCTGAGGTGCTGGTGATAGTCTTTGAAGGTAGCGTGTGTGTTTCCCTGGTAACCTACACCTGCTGCTCTTTAATGTGAGCTGGGTCAAGACAGGACAGTAGAGCTAATGCTCTGTGGCACCAGCTGGGATCGAGCCTCGAGACAGAGGCCATGACTCCCTGGGGCTTGAAAGGCTACATCAAATCTGAAGCACCAGACTTACCAAAATATTAAATACTATATAATGCAGATTACTCTCTCTGCATGTCCTCTCTGCATATGGTGGAGGTAAATGTAGGCCACCCACCTAGCGCAGCTCACAATGATCACCTACTTCCCACAATTCTCAGTCAATCCTCCTCAAGCCACTCCTCCGCTGAATAAAACTGGGTGAGGCCCTGGATCGCTCTCTTGGTTCCAGAAAGCCATCTTCATGGCTGGACTTAGATCCCCTTCACTCCTCGATGATTGAAAATATAATTTAGTGCCTTTATTCTCACTGTGGGTTGCATTGAAAGTGGGAGATTGGAATCAACTTGATGGGATTCCAATAACATAACTTTGGGATTACAAATATTGGCTTCTCGAATCAAGACGAGGATCTGGAAGTATCTCCTACAAACATATCTCAATATATAGAATTGAATTTTTTTTTAAAGTCCAAAGAAA
>NW_004524651.1:5945678-5982036 GCF_000260255.1 Octodon degus
AAAAAAAATAAAATAAAATCCATAACTGTACAATAACCAAAAGTACCAATTACATTTTCCATTAGCAAACACAAAAGATAATAAAGTATTTTAAACTTCTGGTAAAAGCCACCTGCAATTTAAAAGTATCCCAGAATTGCCAGCTTTCCGTCAAGTAGAAGAGCTGACTGCACGCACTGCCCCTTCTCTGCTGTATCTGAGAACACAGATTTCTCATCTTGATGTCTGCTTATGATGCAGTCACAAGAGGCAAAAAGAAAAGGCTTGGAGAAAGAGAAAGCAGAAGAAGCAGAAAAAAGGAGAGGAAGAAAAGGTAAAATAGCACAAGTGTAATAAACATCCCTGAGAACTGGAGAGGAACACATGATAACCAATAAAAAGTGGACATTTAAAAGGCTTGTGAAAAATCTCAAAATTCAAAGCTTATGAACAGAATCAGAGGAGAAAAGTTTTCTGTTGGTTCTTCACAGCTGGAAGATATTTTCTACTCAAGGCAAGCAACAGACATTGGCCTAAGGCCTCACTCCCATCTGTGTATGTATATGGATATATGAAAGTATTTATATGCATGCATATGAAATGCATATAGCAATATAGGTAGTTTATATCAATCTATTCACTAATAAAGTTAACTGGAGATTTAAAGACAATAAAAAATAAAACAAGCAGTAAATTTCCTTTCTTTTGAGGGGGAGAGAGGGACCTGGAATTAAACTTAGGACCTTGAAATTGCCAGGCAGGTGCTTACGCCTCTCAGCTATATCCCCAACCCAGCAGTAAATTTCTTAATGTCAGTTTTTTTGAGTTTTATAATCCTACTACCATTACTATTCTTAAGTACAGAAGCTGTTATCATCTGTTTTTCATTGCTATAATAAAATGTCTGCATCTGGTAACTTATAAAGAAAAAGGGATTTTGGCTCACAGTTTTGGAGGCTGAAGGTCCATAAAGGAGGGCGTAAGCTCCAATGAGGACCTCGTGGCAGACGATGGCGAGCTGGATACACACGCAAGACACAAGGCGCAAGAGGCTCAGCCCGCCTTTCCTGCCAATGCTCTGGGAGGGCCCACGAGAACCACGGCAGCGTCTTCTGGGGCCAGCACCACTGACAGCCAAATAACTCTCCACTCCACCTCGGACTCCTTGAGGTCTGCATTGCCTTTCACACGGAGGTCAAGCTTCCCTGGAGCGACCCTCGAGGGACAAGCACAGAAAAGGCCATTGTTGGGAAACTGACAGCGGAGCTGCATCAGCTAGGACGCAGCTGAGAAGGCTCAAAGCCAAATAGCCAGAAGAGCCAAAGAGGTTAAACCAAGCAGAGCCGAGGCAGCGCCAGACCAAGACTCAGTGTCTCCGCTGATCCCGCCGTTACGCCACGCACCGCACACAGAGCCTCCGCTGCAGTCTGCACACACGCAGATGTGTTTTTGCTACCTGTTTGATTATCATGTATAATTCGTAGCTAAGTACGAATTCATTATTTGCACTAAGTCTTGTTGTTGTTATAAAACTTGCATTTAAAGAAAGCAGTCAGGTACTAGTGCAAAATACTCTAAGCAGTGAGATTGCAGGGATGATTCCGCACCTAGCATCACCCAAACAATTACAACACGAGTTCATAGAAGGATCCTGCGGAAATCAATTGAGGTTCACCCAAATAAGGACAAGCAAAGTGATTTCGTTAAAGCTCACTACAGCCACCACCACTTGCACTTGGCAGGGACGCAGAAGCAGGTAGAGAAGTAGGAAAGCAGTGCGGTGGAGAGGGAGAAAGGTGCGACGTGGGCAAGGCAAAAGTAGGGCACCATTTGAAAACGGGCGTTCCAGGTCATGGGGAGCTTATTCGGCCTTCTCTGGATAGTCTTACACTGGAAGTTTGGAGAGGACTTAGAGAAACCACCAGTCATGACTGAGCCGTTGTCCTCGGGGGACCACTGCTGCAGAGGTTGTGGCTTGGATGCTGTGTGCTGTGGTTTGACTCCCTGAGAGAGCTTTCTGCAAGTTTCAGGCCAAAATTCGGCTTTCATACCGTAGCCTTTCCCAACACTTGCCTGCAGTTGATTTCATACAGGTTTTTTTTATCCACAATGAAATAACCTTCTCTGACAGAACTAAACAAAAAAGGGATACAAATGAAGGACCATTTATATCTGTATATACAAAATAGAATACATGAGAAGAAAGATTTGTACTAATAGTGTTTGGACAGGATATCATGTTTGCATCTTGTACTATAAATAACCACTATGAAGACAACAACATGCAATGTATTAATTACTGAAAATGTCCTATTAATCAAATTTGAAACTGTCTCATTGCTATTTGTTTCTCAATAAAATAAAAAAGAGATTTTTGTTATCCACCAGCAACTGAGGTTCAAATGTATTAACTAGAAAGTTCCAGAAATAAATAATTCCCAAGTTTTAAATTGCACACCATCCTGGGTAATGGGACAAAATCTCATGCCACCATGCATTGTCCCCTCTGTCCTACCCAGGATATTATTTCCTTTTTCCATCTGCATGCAGTATGCTCCATCTGCCTACCGGTAACTTAGCAGCCACCTTGGTTATCAGATCAACTTCTGCTGCATCAGGCCATTTCCTACACAGAGCATTTGAATGCACCTGTGGTTTCAGGTAGCCACTGAGAATCTTGGAATACAGATCTCAAAATTACTTGTACATTCAGTTTCCAAAGCTGTTGGGGGTGATCCAAATCCCATGCTCAGCTGGACCCATCTGATGACCACATTTATTTCATTTCCACTGAGACAATGATGACTTATTGTTTTTATGGATACCCAAATAATCCATCTTTGCCTGTGTGAATTCAAATGATATGATCAAAATGAATGAATGAATGCTGAGATCAATGAATTATTGCAGAAGAAAACTATAGCATAGCTCCAGCAAATGAACATGAGGTCCACTCTACAAAGTGGGTACTATGCTGGGAAACATAAAAGACAATTGGAAATAACCATGATGATCTCTAAATTGCGCTTTCTTTTATTAGAATTGATAGGAAAAATTTAATTAACACCTAACCCCAACACTATTTTTAAATGTATGATTGTGCTACTGTATTTTCTCTACTAATGAGGGACTCAACGATAGATCTCTGTCCGCAACAAAATTCATTCCAAAGTCCTTAGTGTGCCTGACAAGTCCTCTCCTGATCTTCTAGCTCTCCCTGCATCTCGTTTCCTTCCCTAAAACTCTCTTCTCCCTCCAGCTCCTCCTCCAGCACACACACAGCATGAGCACGATTATGCTAACTTGCTGGCAACCCCCTGCACACAACACACCCTCTCATGCATCTCTGAATCTGAGAATAATTTCCTCCTCCTTGAAATCTTCTCTCGATGTTTGCTTGGAAATATATTCAACCTTCAAGACCCAGTCTACTCTGGCAGGGATTTTGCAACTCCACACATTAGAAAGAAGAGACCAGGGAAAGGAGAGGTCTTTGAATGTATTAATTGCATGAGAGTGTAAATTACCAAGTGGTGTTGAACAGGAACACACAGGCTTCAGAGTCAACCACATCGATCTACCAAAGTGTGACTCTGAGCAGATTGCTGCACCTCTCAATCTCTTCGACGATAAAATATGCAGAACCACTTTTGTCGCTGGGGACTGTTGCGATGCAGGCCAAGCATTAATTCAGTTACACAGATGGTGCTTAGCATAAAGTTTTTCCTTCTCTCCCCTTACCCAAAAGACCAGCATTATTAAGGATTAACACTCATGTAATATAATGCAAATTTTAGAATTTACAAGTCCTTTTTCAACAATTGTGTCATTTCATCTCTCAGTCAGTCCTGCAAAACAGATTTCATTTATTATCCTCAGAAAGAGAAAGTAGGTCAGGAGGGCACATTGTGGCAAACTTGGACTCACATCAATGTCCTCTGACAGAAACTCCACGCTGTCATTTAAGCTCATTCTTTTGACTGGAAAGGCCCTGATACTTTTACACTAAAATTTTCTCAATATTGAGTTCATATATTACATAAGCATCATCAAAACCTTTATTATTAATCATGTTGTTTTCATATAACAGAGCATCAACTAACCAGAAGCAGAATCTCAGAAGTGAATTATATTGTATGTTACCAGCTTTAGTCTTGTATATGAACAATGCTTGTTTAAAAATGGGTGAATATCTAAACTTTTCCACTGGGTAAAAGTTCGTGAGATTTTATTGTTTAGTAAGGAAATACGGACTGCTAAGAATTACATACAACAAGCCACTGAAGTGGGGAGAAACAATGCATATACATTTGTGTAAATTATTAACAGTTTCACACAGTAATTTATTAAGTGCTCTGAATTTTTAAGCTACTTTAATGCAGAAGTCTACAACGTAGCATAATCATGTTGCTAAACAAAAGAAACACCATTTGCAAAAGGGTCCAAACACACTGAAAAGTCACTTCAAGTGACCCCCCTCACATGACCAACAGCAGTATTCACTAATTTATTCTAGACTGCTTTCTCTTCACATTTCCAATGAAAATAAAACAGACACATTGATTATACCAATTTTCAAAGCACATAAAATCTTGTTTTATGAGATCTTCTCTAAGAAGAGTTCTATTATTATGGAAAGGCTAACCAAACACTAAAATGACTGACTATTAGGCTTGAGTGACAGAGGTCCAGCCATTTATTTATATTCATCTTTTTTTAAGGCTACAAGAGGGACACTAGATCAGTCCATCCATCTTATGTCCTCCACCCTGTAATTCTTTATTGGCAGAGAGCTCTTGGAAATTGCCTGTTATTCAAGGCAGGGCCACAGAGAAGTTCTGTAGAAGCCAAAGCAAGGTACAAGGAGGTCAATGTATATACATCTAACTGTCTTAAAGTTTTATTTATAACTAATGAAACTTCAGACAGAATAGCTTCCACCATCCCACCTTCTGAAACATAACAACGTAACAGTGTCAATACTAAACAGCATTGTTACAAAGAAAATAAGAGTCAGTTCTAAGCCACATATGAACAACCAAGGCCTAGGAACACGGACTCAGATTAATTTGAAATTGAAGATGTAAGAATATTGATAATTGTAGAACAAAAGAAATTTAATAATCAGTGCTTTTCCCAAACACATTGGTGGAAACACTGGGCAGATGGGTTACAGCAAAGCAAAAATCTCTTCTGCAGATATCAGATATTTTAGCATTCTTTAGTTTCAGGGTAAGTAGAAACCAGAAGTTAGTGGAAAATGAACTCCAAAGTAATATTCCAAGAGTTTTACCTAGTAGCCACTAGAATGTTAGGTCAGATACAGACATCAAAAGTAAATGGATATTAAAAAAACTAAAAATAGCCCTAGAATGTTTGGACTCTCTGCCTTCGATATTCCACTTCCCTACAATTATGATGTTCCAGTCAGCCGAGGTCAAACAGTCTGCAGGATTTTTAATATAGATGCAACTTCTTCAGAGAATTTCAGTTTACAACAGGCTGGGTTTGAATGAAACATTCCCAGAGTCCCACGATAGGGCTCGGTGATGTGGGACAAACAAGCCTTGTCCTGCTCCCCTGCTGCTCAAACTTAAGATGATGGGCCTGCCTCTAGAAACACGCAATCACTTCGGGTCTCAAGTTCGAGCTCTGTCTCCAAGCAGAGAACGTGGACCACAGACCTCCCCAGGTTCACTGTGTACATCCAGCAGTGTTTCCTAGGACATCAGTGGGAAAAGGAGGCCCATGGAGGCCCTGGAATCAATCGTAGGGCCATTTGTACAGAGATCCTGAGGTCCGGGTTACCTAGGACACGTCTGGGGTGGGGTGCAGTCCACCTGGGCCTTGATGTGAAATATCACCAGAAAGGGAGCATAGACCCTCAAGAGCTATAACTCAGTGGTACAATGCGTGACTAGAAATGCATGAGGCCATGAGTTCAATCTTTAATCTTTGCATAGTAAAAATAATGTTTCCTCTCAAAAGCAATGGTGCATATACAGATGTCCCAGATTTCAAGATCAATACTTGTCCTCCTAAACATCCCATTACTACACTTTTTAATAGTAATTGAGAAACAAAGAATAAGAGGCACTATTATTGCTTTACTTCACACATTCTTTTATTGTTGTCTTTTAAAGCAATTCTAAGGGGTCCAGCCTGATAGCTCAGCAGACTAAAGCACTTGCTTAGGCAGAGCGCAGCTGCTGGGGTTCGATCCCCAGCATGCCATGCCGGCCCCACCTGTGGTGCGCTGAGACAGAGATTGAGACTGGGCATGGTGGCACGTGCCTATAATCCCAGCACTTAGGAAGCTGAAAACAGGAGAATCACCACAAGTCCAATCTACGTACTGAGGTCCGGTAGACCTTATAGGCCCTGTCCTAAATACAGAAATAAAGCAACTCTAAGGGATTATTTGGTAAAATACCTGCGATTTATTCTTTTGTTTTGTTTTCTTTTGGGTACTGGGGCTCAAATTCAGGACCTTGCGCTTGCCAAGCCAGCGCTTATGTCACTGAGCTATCTCCCTGGCCTTGAGATTTATTCCTAAACTAAGAAGCAGAAATATTCACATCAATATATATTTTGTTGTTGTTTTATTTGTTTTTTGGCAGAAGCAGGGATTGAACTCAGGCCCTTGTGTTTGCCAGGGAAGTGTTTATTCTACTGAGCTATCTCCCTGGCCCACATCAGTATACGTTAACAAGAATCCAAAGCTCATAAATTAGCAAAATCACATTTAAAACATTTTCCTATATAAATAAGTCAGACCTCCATCTCCAACCAAAAGAAGACAGCGCAGACCAAATTTACTTGCTCACCTGCAACAAACAATCACAACTCTACAATCAAAAAAGGAAGGATCAGGAGTTGAATCCCCGGGACTGCTCTGTTAGCCCTGCCCCTGGGCCTGGCCCCCCCGGGCACTCTGAGACAGCAATTGAGACTGGGCATGGTGGTGCGCACCTGTAATTCCAGCTCTTAGGAGGCTGTAAACAGGCAGATCACTACCAGTCCAATCTAGTAATGAGACCCTGAACACCCTGTAGACCCTTCCCTAACACACACACACACACACACACACACACACACAAAAGGAAGGATCGTGATCCCTGAAAGATGCGAAAGAAATGAAGTGAGCTTTATAATATCTCTGACCATCCTGAGATCATTTCCAGGCCACACACGGAAATGGGAACCCAAGAAGAGCTCAACAGACTCCTTAAACTGAGGAGAGGAAGTTGATATTACAAGAAGACCAAGGACCCTCAGTGCATAGGACAGAGTACCAGGGAGCACAAAGTAAAGATTCCAGTGACCCATGAGAGTTCCTCTCAAGTATTCTACAAGTAATTCACAGTCTATTCATGTACAGGAACCTCCTCCATGAAAGAGACAAACAACCAAAGAAGAAGGAAGAGTACCCAGGAGTCATGCAAAGCCAGAAATGGTGCCATGGAAAGGGCCTCTGAAGGGTGAGGATCCATTGCTGATGAAAATGATTAGAATCATTTCCCAGAATAGAGAAGCAAATAAAAATTTGTTTATTGATTATGTTGGGGACCTTCCAACATATGATGAAGAGAAGAAGAAGTTTGTGAAGGAATGTTTGGTAACTCTGGGAACTCTGACCATTCCAGACTTTGACTAGGAACTGGTTCTTAAGGAGTAACAAGTTGCTTCCATACTTCAAGGATAAACCCAAGTGCTGCAGAAGGTAACCTTGTTTTAGATGTAGTTATAATGATTGGAACTGTATCTATGGATGACTGTGGTGCTGCATTACTAGTTAAATCTGAAATGACCCCTGCCCTTATTGAATTGCTAAATGCTCAACAATAAGTAGATGATATTTATGTGTTAAATAACTTATGTCTTCCACCAGATGGTTTTCCAACAAGCCATGACAGATGTGGCATATCTTACAGATCTGATGTATGATAAAAATAATGAAATCCAAAAGGTTTGTGATATTACAATAAATAGTTATAGTGGAATATAATGAAAAATAAACTAAGAAAATCCAGAGGGAACAGTTTTTCGAACATAATTCAACAGCTAGAGATGGTAGACAGTTGTCATGTGGATGAAATTGAGCAGTACTTGTTCAGTGATGGTCGAACTGAGCCGTGTATCCGTGGAGGTATCCTCACAAGACCCAGCCTTTCCTCTGGGTCAGATGGATTAATGGCCACTGGAGGAGCCAGGTGTCCAGACTCTTTCAGTGACTCTCACCTTCAGAACTGAGATGTAGTTGACAGCATTTATTTCCCAGCAGCCTTGGAATGAATGGCTTTGGCCAACCAGTGGGTGTCCTCAGACACCTGCCACAGTTTATGAACTGCACCCTGATGAATCTTCCTGCTATGGGTCTTGATTAAAAAGAAAATCCCTTGATTGTGCACCCTCAGGTCAGAAAAAAATCTGCATGGGCTGGTTGAACTTTGACATTGGCTTAATACTGTATGTTCATACTTTTGTAGGTCTGTGTTTCTTATTTTTCTGTTATTTGCTGTAAAGTCCAGCCCGTCTGTCTTCTGTTGAACACAGGAAATGCTAATATTGTTCACTCATACAACCACAACTTGATACTGAAAACCATTTCCTATGAGACTCAAAAGTGCACACTGAAAAGCTATTAGACTGAAAAACAACTTATACATTTACATGCAGTTCTGACCTTGAGAAACTGGGTGGGCTTCCACTGGGGAAATCTGACCATGAGATTCTCTTTTCTTTTTCCCCTTTTTTTTTTCTTCTCTGTATCTCTTTCCAGAAGTACACAAGGAAGATTGTAAAAGTATGTCATACATCTTAAATGATGATGGGAAACTCAATGTCTACCCCAGGAAACATCACTGCCTCCAGATTAGAAGAGATAGACAGGCCAAAATGCAGGGCAACTCACCAGACTTGACACCTTGACAGAAATCGGTGCTATCATTCTTCCTTTTCTTTTTCTTAAACAGTACAGAAATGTAAAGGGCAACCTGCTTCAGTTTGGTGCAAATAATTTTGTTGATAACATGGTCATATGGGGACTATACTTTGCAGGCATTAGCTCTAGGGGCTTGACTAGATTCGTGAAGAACAGAGAAAGTCATTCCTGCTTGGAGCAGGGAGCAAGGAAAGTAACTGTGAAATTGGCCAAATCATCCCTTGCGGCCCAATAAGGCCAACCCTCATGAGAAACCAGTTGAACAAAGCTAACCTTTTAGGTTTTAGCAGAGCCCACTCGACATAGCGAAAGGGAAGAGAACACATCCAGCCTACCCAACTTTAACTCACATAGAAGGAAAACACCCACCTCCAGCCTCCTGCAGCCACCCTACCCCTAATAAGGTGGCAGGAAGGGCTGAGAAATGCTTGTGAAGTCCTCAAAGGCAGAACTTTACTAAAGACTAGACCTCATCGTAGGACTATAGGACACTTTCCCTGCCCTCACACCTTAACACACATTACTGAAGGCTAACTGGCCACAGTTCTTTTGTTCTTTTTCACACAAAAACTAACCAGAGATAGATACATCAGTTTAGAAAGACACAGTAAAAACCAGAATCAGACACTACAAGGAGGTCATAATAACTATAATTAATATACTAAGAACTGTAACATATAGACAACATGCAAACACAAGATGTAAGCAGAAGTATGAAATCTTAAGAGAAAACCACAAAGAAGTGCTAGAGATCAAAAGCACTGTAACAATAAAGAAGGATGCCTTTGGTAGGCTTCATTAGTAGGACTGGCACATCTGAGGAAAGAATCTCTGCACTTGAGGCCCTAGGCATAGTAACAGAAACTTCAAAACCTGAAAGCTCAGAGAGAACAAAGACTTAAAAAGACAGAACATCCAAGAACTACAAGATAACTTCCAAATATGTAATATACACATAATGGGACTATGATAGCAAGGAAAAGAGAAAGAATAAATATATGAGAATAAATATTTGAAGCAGTAACAACCGAGGATTTCCCCAACACTTAATGTCACACAGTAAACTGTACATCCAGAGAGGTGAGAGAATACCAAACAGGATAAATGAATGCAAATATATAAAAAGCCAGTCACCTCCATTCACATTTTTAAACTACAGAAAATTCAAGATAAAATAAAATATTGAGACAGGGCAGGGCAACGGGCATCTTACTGGTGGAGATGAAGATAACAATCACGTCTAACATCTCCAAAATCATGCGAGCAAGAATATGTGAAATGAAATATTTAAGATGTTGATAAAAACATCAACCTGGAATCCTACACACTGTTAAATAATACTTCAGAAGTAAAGGAGAAACAGAGACTTCCTCAGACAAATGTTGAAGGAAATTATTGTTGATATAACTGCCTTGTAAAAATATACCATAAGAATTCACTGAAGAATAGAAAAATAATATGTCAGAAATTAAAACCTACATAATAAAAGGAATAGTAAAGATAAAATAATTGAAGGTGAAATAACTTTTATTTCTCATATTCTGAAAATTACCCAGCAGACAAGTTTACCCAAGATAATACCAACAATGTACCAAATTAAGTAAGCTTATGTCATAGATCTCTGTGCTTATGGATGCTTAGATACAAGAAATCAATGACGAAGCATTTTTACTCTTTATTTATTTATTTATTTTTTGCAGTACCAGGGATTGAACTCAGGGCCCTGAGCTTGCCAGGCAGGCACTTACTCCACTGAACTATCTCTCCGGCCCCATTTTTACTCTTAGTACAGTTTTTGTACTACACATGAAGCAGTACAGTGGTACTTGATGAGATCGGGAGTATTCAGGGTGGCATGGCCACAGTCTAGTGCTATTTTAAAATGGGCTTGGATTAGTTGTAAGTGTACATTGCAATCCTAGGGAAGTTAAAAGGTTTTTGTAAGTATAACTGACATTAACTGCTATGCTAAGAAGGAAGAAACATGAAATCATATAAATGCTCAACTCAAACCACAAGGCAGAAAATGGTAGAAGAAAAAGGTATAGAATAAGGGCAACAAATAGAAAACTGTAGCTAATGCAGTAAAAATCTAATTATACTAGAATCACATTGAACATCAATCTTCTAAACACACAAATTAAAAGACAGATTATTCAGGTGAATTTAAAGGCCCAACTATATGTTTTTATAAGAAATTCACTTTAAATACAGATACATACACATTAAATGTAAACAGGTGAATACACACATACCATATTATCACAAATACGTAGAAGTAACTGCACTAAGACAAGGACTGTCATCATAAAGTGTTATTATATAATGATAAAAAGATCAGCTGTCCAAGAAAACACAGCAAATCCTTAACATGTGTATACCTCAAAACAGACCATCACAATACATGAGGGAAAAACTGACAAGAACAGATGAATGCCTTATTATAATCGAAGATTTCAACTACTCACAATCCAAAATGACAGATCTGGCAGGCATAAAATAGAAATGACAAAATTCAATTCACTAATACCATCAATCAACTGGAAATAATTAACATCTATAAAACTACTTCACCCAACAAAGCAAAAAACACATTATTCATCCAATTTCTATTCTCCTCTTAGACCACAATAGAATTAAAGCAGAAATAAATAACAGATAACTGTGAAATCCCTAAATACGTAGGGATTAAACACTTTTAAATAAAACACTCCACATGGGTCAAAGACAAAACCTCAGGAAGTTTAAACTTAATTTGAGCTAAATGAAAATGAAAACATATCATCAAAATTTGTGGGATGTACAGAAACAGTGCAAAGACAGGACAAATATGGCAGCGCATGCCTGTGTTAGAAAAGGAGAGAAGGTTTTAAAGCAATCATTGAAGCTCCTACCTTAGAATCTAGAAAAAGGACAACCAAAATTAAAATCAAAGGAAAAAAAATTTTGAAATCAATGAAATTTGAAACCGTAAATGAAAAATGAATACAGAAAATAAACTAAATGCTAGTTCTTTGAAGAGATCAATGAAATCTATAAGCCTCCAGCCAGTCTAAGATAAAAAGAAACAAGACACAAACACTAAAGCATGAAATGAAAGCTATCACTAAAGGTTCCATGAATATTCAAAGAATAATACAGGTATAAATGGCCTGAAAAGCTCTGCATGCCCGTATTCGATAACTTGAAGAAACGACGTCGATTCTTAAGGGCCAGAATCTGCCCAAATTCTCAAAAGTAGATGAAGACAATCTGAATTGGTCTAAATGCACAGCAGAAAAGTATAAAAATGAAATATAGGAAGTAAAGCCATGCTGTTATGTTGAGCTGTTGACTCAGGTCAACAATTTCTGACACTGCCAGTCAAGCGGAAGACCCAATACCATTATGGACTACTGGACTCTTTTAGAATATTTTGCTGAGTTTACACACCTATAATATTCAAATAATGGAACTTAACCAAGGAAGGGGATACAGATGAATGTCCATTTTGTATCTGTGTATTCAAAGTGGTTAGGATAGATATATAGTTACATTCTCTTAATGAATCAAGGGATTTGTTCTAATGGTGTTTGTAAACAGGATACCATGTCCGCATCTTGTACAGCAATTAACCAGTAGGAAGAAGGTATGCAATGTGTTAATTATTGAAACTGTTCTACCAATTTGATTTGAAACTGTCTCATTGCTATTTGTTTATCAATAAAATTATGGGGGGAAAAAAGATTGTGTGTAGAGAATAAGGCTCAGAGGGAAGCACATAACTGACCTCAAAAGTCAGGCAAATTTTTCTCCCAAAGAAAGGCGATAAAGTCTCTCAATAGTACCTGCAATCAGACAAGAATGATCAGAATTAAGATTTACTTGTATTTAAAACATTTCCCAGGATAACTAAGGAACACCTTGATTTTTACATTCTATCAGCATTGTTTCTACATTATCTTCAGCAGTATAAGAGCCCCCAGCTGCATTATGACCCAGTGCTGTGATATGCTGCATTTTACAAAATGCAATTTTGTATTTGATTGTTTTTTGTATTTTGTATTCTGATTATTTTTAATAATCAGAAGCTTAAGTTTTTCTTTGGGGAAATAGGATAGGTCATTATTTTAGGATCAGAAAATGGAAATAACAAGTTGGTCCCCTTCCACTGCAGGAATGGTCACACCTATAATCATTTCATCTAAGGGAAACAGGCCTAGGCTAATGTTCCCTAGTGTCCCCAGGACAGGAATGTTCTTAAACATGGTGCACAGAACTAGTTTACTGTGTCAAAGAGGTCCCCATTCCACCTGTGGACTGACTTCTGAGTTCCCAGGAAGACCTGGAGTCATGGGCCTGAGCCAGGGGTGATGCCCAGAGTACTGAAGCTGAAATGAGGTCATACTGAAATAGGAAGAACACTTAAACCTATATAGCTTACTTATAAGAGAGAACAGAAACACAGGCAGGAGAGAGCTGTGTGAAGATAGAGGCAGAGAAGAGCAACGCATCTGCTAGCTGTCACCAGAAATTAAAAGAGAGGCCTGGAACAACACTGTCCTTGGGAGACTCCCAGCTTATTGACAGCTTGACTTCAAACTGTGAACTGTGAAAGAAAAAAATTGTTGTTGCTGTTGTTGCTGCTGCTGCTGCCATTGCTGTTGTAAGCTATCTAGTAGTGTCTATCTGAGTAGTAATTGATTAAAACACCCCTAAGAAATCAATAGAGTAATTAAGGAAGATTTTTGAGAATTAAAGGTTATTTTAAACAGTGAAGAAAAAAAAAAGAAACTGAATCAAAATAATGAACAATTTTCTAAAACATAAAATGAAATACCAGGCCCAAATGGGTTCATTGTTGAATTCTTTTAACATCTGAAAAAAGAATTATACCAATTCTCTGCGGTCTCTTCCAGAAGATACACTCAGACAGCATACTAACTCATTCTAGCAGTGCAACACCGCCCATCTATCAAAACCCAGAGCAAATACAGTGCACAGAGGGAATCCTTCTCAAATGCTGGCAAACCAAATCTAGCAAAGAGCCTGGAGGGTGAGCCCCTCACTTGTGATCACAACGCACACTCATCAGCCTTCTTAGCCTTCTCCCCTTACTCCTCTCTGGACCCTCAGTCTTCTCCTTCCTTGGGCTCCTCTTGCTCTCCCCCAGGCAGTTCCAGCCAACTTCCACTTCCGGTCCTTGGCAGTCCTTTGCGGAAGTGCCTTCTCCCTCGGCACTTCCTGTCTGGGTCTGCAGTTGGTCACCTGCACGTCACAGGTCTGTACCCCGGGTCTCAATGGCGACGAACTATAATGTCAAAGCCGAAGTGGATGGCAGACCCCCAAGTGCTCCCAGGGATGCCCCTAATACGTGCATGCCGTACAACACGGCCTTCAAACAGCAACGGCTGCCCGCCTGGCAGCCCAACCTTACTGTGGGCACCGTGATGCCCTTCTTTTTCCTCATCGGCCTCATCTTTGTCTTCATTGGCATCAGCATCTTAGTCACTTCCAACAACATCCAAGAAATTGAGATTGATTACACTGGTACGGAGCCTTCCAGCCCCTGCAATAAGTGTTTGTCTCCGGTTGAGACACCTTGCGTTTGTACCATTAACTTCACTCTGGAAAAAGGATTCAAGGGCAATGTGTACATGTATTATGGACTGTCTAATTTCTATCAAAATCATCGCCATTATGTGAAATCCCGGGATGATAGTCAACTAAGTGGAAATATTAGGGCTTTGCATAATCCTAGTAGAGATTGTGAGCCCTATCACAGAAATGAAGGCAAACCAATTGCTCCTTGTGGAGCTATTGCCAACAGCATGTTCAACGATACATTAGAGTTGTTTCAGATCGCCAATCAATCTGACCCTATACCTATACCTATTCCCTTGAAAAAGAAAGGTATTGCTTGGTGGACAGATAAAAATGTGAGATTTAGAAATCCTCCTGGAGAAGGAAGCCTGGAAGAGCGATTTAAAGGCACAGCAAAGCCTCCAAACTGGCATAAACCAGTATATATGCTGGGTTCCGAAGACGATGATAATGGATTCATCAATGAGGATTTTATTGTTTGGATGCGGACGGCAGCAATGCCTACTTTTCGTAAGTTATATCGCCTTATAGAACAAAAAAACGATTTATGGCCAACGTTACCAGCTGGACTATACGGTCTGAATATCACATACAATTACCCTGTACACTCTTTTGATGGACGAAAACGAATAGTCTTGAGCACCATTTCATGGATAGGAGGAAAAAATCCCTTTTTGGGGATTGCTTACATCACCATTGGGTCCATCACTTTCTTGCTGGGAGTTGTAATGTTAGTAATTAATCATCAATATAAAAATAATAGTGACACTGGCATTGTTATTTAATTTTATTTTCTGAAAACACACCTGTTTTATGTGTATAAAGGCCAGACCTACTGAACCTTACTTTCAAATGCTGATGTCTGGTTAATGTGTTATTTTGAAGTTACTACTTGTTTTTAAAGAAAAAGTCTTTGTCCCTTGTTTTTTCCTTATGGATACATATAATGAGTATAAAAATTAGCTATATGGATTCATAACAGCTCTGTAACTGCTAAACTAGCATTTAATATGTGCTTATTATTGGTCCAGATCACATAACAAATAGAGCCACTTTCATGTGAAGTGTGTCTACTGCTTGAATGTTTATGCTCTGTTGATATTACATTGAAATACGGTGCTGTATACGCACCCATTGTGTGCAGAAAGGTGTCCCAACCTGTGTACAAGTAACTACTTGCTAGCCTTTCAGGACTAGGAAAAGAGGGAGAAAAACCAAATTTAAATAAATCACTTCATTGTTTTCTTGTGCCGTGTGTAAAGGCTTCAAGTGCCATCTTCATTAAGGTAGCTCATGTATTGTTTATCTCTTAGAGTTCTTCATTAAGCTTAGCTTTGATTTCAGAAGTCATGTTTCTCTTGTCTGGCATACAAGATAATGCTCATGTCCAAAGAGGCCAGCTATGTTCTGAACAGGAGAATTGAGAATTCCTCCTTTCATCTGGCTAAAACATGACAGTCAGGAACCCCAACTCAGGTGTAATGGTTTTAAAATATGTGATCCTTGCCTTGAAGTTTAAGTTTTGTTTTTGTTTTTGTTTTTGTTTTTCTTGTTCCTCGAATGCCTTCAGGGCACTTTTGGCCAGCTGGAGAGGTGTAAGATTCAAACTCCAGCAACCTGAGGCTGACAGCTTTGTGGAGGCAGCCACTTAAAGGCCTGAGCTACGGCCAGGCCCCCTGCCTTGAAGTTTAGACTTCATAAAGGAAGAAAAAATACAGATAGTAGGAGGACTCTGTGGAAGACCGTCTCCTGCTAATTTAAAACAAGATATAAATGTTCAGAGACAACTGTTTACATTTTTGTGGTATTTGACTTTGAGAAACTTCCTCCAGCATTAGAAATGTGTCAAGCTCTTCTTATTTGGCAGGTGTTTAAAGTACTAATATATCTTCCAAAATTTTTTGAAACTTTAATTTCATCTATATCTTTCATTTTTTACACACAGATCAAACATGATGTATATAAGCATTCTTTTTAGTTAGTATACCAGTTTTTTCCTAAGATGTACTTTAGTAAGATGTTCTATAAATTTTCTGTTTAAATTGTGGAGATCTTTGAATATGTACATGATAAATTATATATTATTGAAGTTACTTTATTTTCTACTCACTGGAATTATTTTGCTATTTCTTATTGAATAAATTTCATATTTGTTTGCTTTGAATATATTCTTGAATGTGAACTTATTTTCCACATACATGCAAATGGATATAGTCATCAAAGGTGACTTAATTGCACCAAAATTGAATTTTTGTACTAAACTAACTCATGCTTATGTAGAAGATATTTGTTTAAACAAAAAAAAAATAATAATTGTTTATTCCATTTATAATGATTTTCTTCAGTTCTAGTTGAAATCAGAAGGTCTGGGTAATATCCTAATTTCTATTAATGTATCCTTCAATAAACAAAAACATACTATAATAGTTAATAGAAATATTTCACACTGTTTTATATAACATGAAACTTAGTTAAAAGAAAATATAATTCATAGTGATATTTAGCTCAAAAAATATTATTTCCATAAGTTACTGAATACAGAGTTATAAATATATTCTTTGTCAATTTACCAGAATGCTGTGTATACTGAAAATTGTCCTTCTTGAACATGAAATTTTGTATTCTGGCATTCATCGTGAGGGAAGGACATTTCTCTTTCTTTCCAGATCAAGTCTGTACTGTTTAAGGAGCTCTGCTCCCTGCATCTTTCTCTAACTGGAGACCAAGGATTCCAGTAAAGAAAAGCTGAAAAGCCTTTCCAACACATTTATAACTCTAGAAAGATGAACTCTTAGAAAATAGAATTTCAAAGCAAGAATAGCTAATGAACAATGATTGATGTATTATCTGTTTTTATTGTCAAATCTGCTGCTCAGATTAACAGATATATTTATGAAGATTGGACATATGATTGAAATTGCTGCTTGCTGTCAAGAAATCTTAAATTTTTGTTCTCGCTTTTGTTGTTATTGTTTAAAATAAAATAAAAATTAAACTAGGAAAAAAAGACTCAAAAGATCTAACTTCTAGTCCTGGCTCTGTCCCCAGGCTGTCAAGTTACTTTATCATCCTGAATTGGCTACTCATCTCTCAAAATAAAGAGTTTAGCTAAAAACAAACAAGTAAAATAAGATGATTGGAAATGTACCCATTTGACAAGTGCATTGCTAGCCTGAGGTCTTCCCTGTCTCCTGCCATCTGAATTATAAGGCATTCCTGTTGCTCAGTAGAAGAAAATGGAGTATATGTATGGCTGCTGTGGAACCTGGGTTCGTGGACATCCCTTTCTTATTGGAGTCCTGCTTGCGCTTGCAAACATGGACAGCACACTCAAGTTGCAAAGCATCTTACTCCATTTTAAAGCAAATAGGTTAAGTAGAAGACTTGAAAAACTGTATTAATATGTGGGAAGTATTTTCACATGAAAAGTTTCTCAACTGAAATCAGTAAATAGAAGCTAAAAATTTTCATTGAAATTATAAGGCAATTTAAGAATAAGTGGGAAAGAATAATTGTCCTACCCAAAGACAATGATTCAATCAAGTGAGATGAATAATATCTATTTTTAACCTTGGGAAATGATAGTTTATTTTTAACCTTGACTGGATAATGATAGTTTATTTTTAATGATAGTTTATTCACTGGATAATGATAGTTTATATTTTACCTTGATTATATGAAAAGAAAGCGTTCTGTTAGTATGCTGTATATTAATAAAAATGAACTGTTTCTATAAATCCAAGGTACATAAAGAACTAGAAATCACCATGTATACAATAGCTACAAAAAGAAAGCCATAAAATTTTGTTGGAAAGAAACAAATAGAGACCGCTCCAATTCTAGATAGGATAACTGAACCTGTGTGAAAAAATAATCAGCTCTCCTATTTAATCAATACATTCAGGGCAATGCCCTGGCAAGTTATTTTGTTAATATCAACAAATTAATTCTGAAGAGTCCATCAAGAGGCAAAAGACCCCATAAAAGCCAGCAAAATGTTGAAGGAGAAAAATTGGAGGATTGACACTGCATGACTTCAAACCATAAATCTACAGTCAGCATGCCAGTGAGGCAGTGGCAAAAATAGGCGAAAGGAACCCAAAACCAAGGTGTAGATGCCATTGTTATACTCAAGTAATCTTTGACAAAAAAAGCAAAGGCAACACAGTAGTGTCACATTTTATTTATAGTGAAGACAGTCATTTCAACAAATGCTGCTACAACAAGGGAACATCCACATTGAAAAAACCAAACCAAGGAGTCAGAGGCCAGCATTTCTTTGGTTTGTAGATATTGAAGAGTAATAGTCACAAAATCCCACATTCCTAACGTAGAAATGAACAAAATGTCTCGACCTGTGTCTGTCTGTCCCACTTCATTCTGCAATGTGCTCGCTAGTTGAAAGCAACTCCTCCAGAGCAGCTATTTGGACAAAATGAATAAAATTAGTTGCTTTCCCCCATTTACTCATTTTATTATGGGAACTTCCAGCAAATACATACAATGACAGCTCCATAAACAAGTTATTTTCCGAATCTTATTTCAATTTCTTCTTTAAAAAAAAATTCCCTAGAGGAGCGTTTCCTGCCAACCTACTTCCTAAAATTGTCGAACATCCATTTCTGGGGGACTCCTTGCTTTCTTTCCTTTTCTTTTCTTTTCTTTTCTTCTCTTTTCTTGCAAGGTAATGGTGCTTTGTTCTCACAAAAAGTGATTTAAATATCCTGGCACCAAAATTGCAAATTAGATTCAGGCCCACCAGTTGTGAACAGAAAAGCCAGATGATAGAATATGTTATTAAGTATTTATGAAGTAATCTAGGAGAACATGCAGCTGGTCCCCAGCTCCTTAATAAATGTTAGAGTTGACAGTATATTTTGCTGATGGATTACATGAATTCCCTTGTTACAGTGGTATATTAGAAAGCAGGACTCTAATCATTGGATATCTTTTCTCTGAAAAACTATTGTTCTGGAATAATAGGGATGCTTATTTTCATACAAATGGCAGAAATAACATGTTTTGCCTACTAGAATTTTTTATTAAACTTGCTCCATTAAGGTCTTTGTTCGAAATGATTTGTATTGTCACTGTTATTATATGTAAGTTGAACATAGCTATTTCACATATGGAGAAGGTATTTAGGTTTTTTCCTCAAAAATATCATTATATTTTCCCTGATATACTACATAAGATCAAATGAAAGAACACAGTTACCTTATGATGCTTCAGATAAACTCACTCTGAAGCTGAGAAGCGATCCAAAACATGTTAGTCCAGAACTGAACAATCTTAGAACATTCCGGTGGCTATAAATAGAACTTCTAAATTGGAAATGTCATTTCAACCTTGTCCTCCACCTCACTGCTGTGACTCTAATAACCACTCTTGTTGCCTTAATTTCCTTTGGTACAGTGTGACCATTTCCTAGGATTATTGCGTACTACATGATCTTTTTTGGATATATTCAGTAGCATCTTATGAGGATTATCTAGCCTACTCCTGAATAACTCCCCATAGGTGACCTTTCCAGCCATTGGTTGGCTTTCTAAGACACCAACACCTCCACAGTAGTGTTATTCTTGCAGCCACTTCGGGGTTCATTTCTATGA
The DNA here is from genome assembly GCF_000260255.1 of Octodon degus. NCBI lineage: Eukaryota > Metazoa > Chordata > Mammalia > Rodentia > Octodontidae > Octodon > Octodon degus. The sequence goes on from NW_004524651.1 coordinate 5,965,797, forward strand.
TCATTTTCCATTGCACCTATTAGTCTGATCTGCATGGTCTTTTGGCAAGCAGCCTGCAGCCACAGCTATTAACTATTCTGATGCTCAGCTATGCAAATAGAAATATAGACATAAGTTTAGTACTTCGAATGCACCTGGCTTGCTATGTTTTCTATTGCTGTGAAAAACTGAGGGCAGGAGATATAGCTCAGCAGCATAAGCACCTGCCTGGCAAGCACAAGGTCCCAAGTTTGATTCCCAAAATTAAAAAGAATACCTGAGGCCTGTTAGTTTATAAAGAGGCAACTCAGGTTCACGTGGCCTAGAAGGCCGAGATTCCCCAGCACTGGTAGTGAGTCTGCTTCTGCTAATGGCCTTGTGCTGTTTTGCTTCATGGTAGAAAGCTGAGGGCAAATCCAAACAGAAGATGGAAGCTAGCAAATGGGTCAAACTCTTTTTAGCAATCCCCTTACAATGAACCTTACAGGAACTACATTAATTCCTTCATAAACATGGAGCCCTGTGACCCAATACCTTTTCCATGTCCCACTACATTGCAACACTTTACATTGGAAAGTAAATTTCAGTGTGATTTCTGTTAGGTGCAAATCATATTCAAACCATTCAGTAACCCTAAATGCAATCATATCAAACCATTTCACTTAGCAAAGCAGCAAGCAAAAATAACTGTCCCCAAACTATGGGACTCTTTGGTTGCCATGCCTACAATAGAACTGGAGTCTCACTGTACCTAGACAGGTACAGCAGATGGTTTTGACTGATACTAATGGAATACATTGTTCCAGAAACTTCTTGCTGTCATGACCATGTTACCATCTTGAATACATACCAAAAACAAGCATGAATTTTCCAAAAAAAAAAAAGAAAAACAGGAAGATAAACCATTCACCACTTACTTCCTGTCAGCCTGTAGCCCTATTACTCAAGTGCATAGGTGTTAATATTTTTGAATATGTGTGAAAAGTCTGAGCCCTCCTGTTCCACAGAGAGATGAAGCCAGCATACTACATATCAATGGAAAAGATAAAATACTCAGTACATTAATGTATTTTTCTTAAAAACTGTATCAGACAATGACTTTCTCCTTTACAGGTTTTAAGAATCTACTGAAAACAAGAGGACCAGGGCCATTGAAATAGCTCAGCAGACTAAGTACCTGCTTAGGCAAGCATGGAGACCAGGGTTTGAGCTCCAGTCCTGCGTGATGAGCTGCCCACAGAGTCCAGGGGTGGTAGTACACACCTGTAATCCCAGTGCTGGGGAGGCTGAAAACAAGAGGATCACTATAAGTCTGAGCTTAGTGAGACCCTGTGCCAAATATATAAATTTTTTTAAAAAACAAGAGAACCAAGTAAATTTGAATAATGTATTTAGACAGCACTGTACACTCGCTCATGCTCAGCAGTGCCTTGGGATTGTTGCTATTTCCAGCTGTTCCGGGAAGGTGGGGCAGAATGCAAGATACACTCATTTATGGCAGCCTCATCCTTTGTTCCTTAGCCCTGTACTCTTGAAAAAAAGACCAAGATAAGATTCTCTTATAAATGAATTTCTTTTCCCTCATCTCATAAAGGATGAGTTTACCCAGTAGTTTATTGCAAACATCAAAGCTACCAGCATTCCTTTCTTCATCTACCAATCATTCAGCCACACATACATTTATTTCATTTGAAAATACATCCTCTGCCTCCCAGGGCTCACCTCTGTTGCCCTGGCAGCCTCCTAGCTCTGTCTTCTCCTACTTTCACCCTCAGATCATTCATTCAACAAACATCTGTGTTCAGCCTCTCCATGAGTTCTTCCCCTCAGCCCCAGTTACTCCTCAACCTTTGCTTGACCCTAATGTCTTTTCCGGACAAACAGTACATCCATGCAGAAGGGTATTATAATGGATTACTTAACATTCAGGTAGAAATGTTCAAAGTGAATTTTAAAGGCAAATACAAAACAATAAAGACTACATGATTCTAATTTGTGAAAATAATGTGTATGTTTGCAAAGGAAAAGGTATGAGTGCACAACTTCATAGAGGCAAAAATGTTTCACTGTGTGATGAAATTATGTGACTTTATCTGCTTTCGGTAGGCCCCTTTTACTATTTGCTGAATTTTCTATGACTTTGTAAGGTTTTCCAGTTTTAAAGAATTTAAAGCGAATATTTTTTTCTGGATGTTTAACAACTAAAATCTACTGACCAAAAACTAGAGAAATAGAGGGGCTACAAGAATAGCCAACATTTTGGCCCTAGCCCTTCAAGGTCAGTGAGGACCCAGGACATAAGAGAACCTGTGCTGTGACATCTTATAACTCAGTGGTGTCCCAAATTTTCTGATTAAGGAGATTATGAGGCCACAGAGAAAAGTGATCAATCATGTAGAGTGTGCCTAAGGAGAGTCACCTAGAGAGAAGAAAAGCCTCTCAGGCTTTCACAGAGAGCAAATTGGTCAAGCAATGGCTTTGCTCATCCACATGGCTGACACTGACAAAAGATCTGCAAGATGCTGTACAGGGTTTCAGGGTAAATCCTGAGAGGATTTAACTGACCTCGACAGATGCAAAAGTTACATTTTTAGTTATATGGGTCTTGCTTTAACTTGGTCTTAACCATCCAGCAGAAAAGTATAACAATGAGATATAAAAAGTAAAGCCATATTAATATGCTGAACTAAAAAGGCTCAAGTCAACAACTTCTGACAATTACCAGTTCTGCTTATCAGCAGAACTACTATTATGGACTATTGGAGTATATTGGGTTATTTTGCTGAATTCAAGTATCTAAAATATTTGAACTGGCATCAAGTATGAAAAGGTCCTTTAAAGACTTCTCCTATTATAGCTTCTCTAACTGCAAAGCAATACCCATCTCTGACAAAACAAAACAAAAAAAGGGGGTATAAATAAAGGACTGTTTTGTTGTGGAAAAGATATATATATATATTAGTTAGGATAGATATACAGCTACTTTCTCTTAGTTCAATGAGAAGAAAGGTTTGTACTAATATTGTTTAGACAAGACATCATGTCTGCATCTTGTCCTCTGAATAACCACTACGAAGACAACAATATGCAACAATATGCAATATGCAATAAGACAACCGTACTTATTATAACTGTCCTACTAACCTGTTTTGAAACTGCTTCACTGTTATTTTATTTTCTCATTAAAATGAATAAAAAATAATAATAAATAAAATGAATATTTTGGCCATTTTACTGAATGAACTCTGTCACCAGTTGATTCCTTGAGCAAGCTGTCCTTCTGTTGGGGGACTCTGAACTCTGAGTCCTCCCTTCTATGCTCACCTGTCCCTCTCCCTGTCCCCAAAGTGAACATCCCAGCCAAGCTGCCTGTCCTCAGTATTTGTTCTGTCATTTTTTGCTGAGCTGTAGAGAGCTCTAAAATTCTGCTGTCTTCTGTGGCCACCATCTCAATATTTGGACCCTAAGCATCCATTTCCACAGTGGCCTGCAGAAGCCCTCTGAATGCCACACACTGACCTCAAGTTCAACATCTCAAAATCCAACCATCCCTCCCCTCCCCCTCAAGCTGGCTTTCCCCCTAAATTCCCTATGTGTGCACAGGCTGTCGTCCCTCACTCCATCACAGGTGACTTGGCACCTCTTCCTTCACCCTGTGTCATCTGACCAATTCCCACTCCTTTTCCCAGGAGCCCAGCGGCTCTTCACCTTTGCCCTGGCCCTGCAGCCACTGCCACAGACCATGCTGCAGACTCAGGAAACAGTCCCTCACATCCTCTGCATTTTCCTCCACACAGGGCTTCCATGACAGAAGTTGCTCCTTCCCTTCCAATTCAACATAACCAGATGTCACCCAGCACTCAGAAAGGGACACAGAATCTTGACTTCCACCCCAGCCTATGGAGTCAGCCTCTGCGTATGGCAGCCCTGGCCTGTTGGCACCACTATGTGCTCAGTGCCAAACCTTCCAGATTCTGTGGGCTCCTTCCTTCTAGGCAGCTGCAGCCACGCTGTCTCTGTCCCTCCTAGCAGTCTGTCAGCTTTCCCAGCCAGGCAATAGCTACCTGGACACAGGCTTGATTTTCTCTGCCCTTCCCCACCTGGGTAGGTGATACCATGTCCATGGATCAACTATATTGGTTCAATACTCTCTGAGTTGAAGTTCATGAAAACATTCTCATGTTTTAGAAACACTTGGCTTTATTTCTTACCATCCGTATCACACTGCCTCTTAAAAACATATTCTAGATAGAAACACTTTGTCTGAGGGACACTCAGCTAAAATTTTTTCCCACACTGTGAGTTGCCTTTTCACTCTGTTGGTGATTTCTTTTGATATGCAAAATCTTTTCAATAAGATGAGGCCCAGCTGTTGATTTTTTGAAGTATTTCCCATGCAGTTTGGGTTTTGTTCATGAAGCTTCTGCCTACCCCCATGTCTTCAAGATTTCTGCATAATTTCACCTCCACTTGATTTTGTGTTTCTCAAATTTTTGATCCATTTTGACTTTACTTCAGTGCAGGGTAAAAAGGGGTCTAGTTTTAGTCATTGGCATGTAGATAGTCAGTTTTCCCAGCACTACTTATTAAAGAGGCTATCTTTCTTCCAGTGAACATGTTGGGCCTCTTTGTCAAAGATAAGGCAGCTGAGTGTGTTTGTAGTTGTGTCTGCATCTTCTAATCTGTTCTATTGATCCTAGGGTCTGTTTTTTAGCCAGTACCACACTGATTTTTTTTTTTTTTTACTTTTTAAAGAGAATTAAAAAACATTTTAAAAACATTAGACACAATACAGAATTTCACTTAACTAAATAATAGGAATTCAACAATGGTTGTTATATTGCATAATGTTGTCTTCAAATTAATTGTTTAGATTACCAGTTATAAGCATGCAAAATTGAGGAGAAGAGGCCAAGGCCTGGGAGATAGCTCAGTTGCATATGTGCCTGCCTGGCAAGTGCAAGGTCATGAGTTCAATCCCTAGTATCCCCTTGCCAAAAATAAAAAGCAATAAGAAACTGAAAATTAGAAGAAAAAAAAATTAAGCATTAACCGCTTCTTTCAATAGACCAGCAGAAATCAGCAGTACAATTGCCCAAGCCATCCTGTATATATACATAAATATATATATATATATATTTTCCCTTCTTTCTTTTGTCCTTTTCCTCATCCAGTGTTCCTTCCTTTGAACAGATGCTTTTCCTTTCACAATATTTACTGTGCCTTTTAGGATTGGAGGTCCTATTCAACCCAACTAGTCTCCTGCTGGGTATTTTTCCAGAAAAACTGAAAGCATCCTACCACAGGGATACATGGGCACCCATGTTTATAGCAGTACAATTTGGCATAGCCAAATCTAGGAAACAACACAAATGCCTATCAACTAAGGAATGGATTGAAAAGACATGGTATTTTTACACAATGGAGTATTACTCAACTATAAAAAAAGATAAAGTTGAGGCTCTTCTAGGTAAGTGGATGCATCTGGAAACCATACTCATAAGCAAAATAAATCAGATCCACATGTGCAAACACCATATTGTCTCATTAATGTAAGAAACTGAAACAGTAAATAAAGCCATGCTAACTTTATCACAGCAGCTTTGTAGCATAATCTTAAATCAGGGACTGTGATGACCCTGCCTTGCCTTTGCAGCCCAGGATTGCTTTTACTATTCTAGGTCTCTTATGGTTCTAAAAATATAAAACATTTAAAAGTCAGGTATGAAAAGAAAAATATTCTGTGCCTCAGAAGAAATCAACTGTATGTTTCCCTAAATAAATGGAAACATTCTTACTCAAAGCAGATTTCCTTAAAAGAATAGCTGATATTTGCTGTTTTGTGTTTATTTGGTACCAGGGATTGAACTCAGGACCTTGTGCTTGCCAAGTAGGCACTTGTGTTAGTTGATATATTGTGTCAACTTGGCTGAATCAGCTCGGGCAGCATGGGGGCCTCGCCCTGCAGGTGGGCAGGGCCCAGGAATTGAGAAAGGTTTCCTGCAGCCCTGCCCACCTCCCTGCCGCCCTCCCGCTTCAAATGTCTTACAGCATGATAATCTTGCCATCTCTTGACTTTTCTGCCCCGCTTCCATGGAGAAATCTCAGTCTTCGGAGGAGCTTGATCTTGGCAGCCAGGCCACTTTGGAGGAGCTCCGATCTTCACTGTGGAGCGCTGGTCTTCACAGTCAGCGCAGAAGGAAGAGAGAGGTTTGATGGACGCCGCCGAGCTGCTGCTCCTCCTCTGCTCTTCGTTGTTTTCTGCTGCATGAACTGCTCTTGTTTGCCTTGGAGCCAGTAGAATATGGACTGAATCCTCCAGTAACTGTGAGCTAAATCATTCCTTCCTTCATTCTGAGTGTCAGGTATTTGTCCCCACAACGAGTAAAAAGTAACTAAGACAGCACTTGTGACACTGAGCTATATCTCCAGCCCCTGATATTCACTTTTTAACTTAACTGTGTTTCAATTTTGCTACTCAGCTTTGAATGTGTACTGTTGTTGCCCAGCCCTGGTTTGTGGATGGAGAAAGGGGAGCACAGAGAGTTTACCAATTTTGCCTGAAGTCATCCAGTGATAGGCAAGGGAGCCTCGCTTGAAACTTGTGATGACTTTTCTTCACCAGCTATGCTGTTTACTTAATTTGCCTACATAACTAATATGAATGGCTAATTCCAATTAATTCCAAGAAATAGGCAAAAGTCAAGAGATGGGAAGATTAATTATCATGCTGTAAGACATTTGATTTCTTGAAGAAATAAAGTAACTAAGAAAAAAGACTTTGCTTTTGGAATCACTCCATATCATTCTGACACCTCACTCCTGACATACACGGGTGGACTTATAATAATGCCTCTCATCAACTTTCATCCATAACTAAAGAGTTAAATGGCAGGCACTTATTTGTGGTCTTCAAACTTGTTGTCATTTGGACATATGTCAAATCTTTTGCTTTTGGATAACTGACTATTCTATACACTATATATATATATATATATATATATATATATATATATTATACCAACTGAAGTTAATATTATACAGCAATGCTGTAATCACCAGGAAATCTAAAGGAACCCAAGGCTTTAACAACAAAATTAAAGTTGGCAACAAAAAAAAGGAAGAACAGAGTAAACAACATCTTGATACTGAAAGCGTTACTGAAGCAGCAATGAGACAGATAGCTTCTCTCAACAGAGCTTCAGATGAAATATAGAAAACCAGCCTCCTCATAACCACCATGTTTTAATAATATTTGTTCTCTCCCAGAAGACCACTCCACAGCAGCAAAGGATAGAATAGAAAAAGCAAGAGCCCAGCCAGGCAAGACTGAGATAAGATTCCAGCTGATTGTCAACTTCAGGAAAATTCTGAGACACAGACTCCTCATCCGGAAGGTAAAGGCAAAGGTCCCTCTAGCAAGGATGACTGGAAGTGCACTACAAAGTGTGTGGACTTCCTCACTTCCTGTACATACACAACATATTACCGCTAGCATCACCACTTCACGCACAGTAGTTAGCAGCTATTTGGCAAGGATCACAAACAGAGCAAATAATGCACATAAAATGTATCTATGGCAAACTTTAATAATCAAGTCTCTCCTTATCTGAAAAACAGGTCATTATAAATAGGCTAAGAAGTTCTTTTTTTGTTTTGTTTTGTTTTTTGGTGGAACCGGGGATTGAACTCAGGCCCTTGCGCTTGCCAGACAAGCACTTATTCTGCTGAGCTATCTCCCCAGCCCCGATAGGCTAAGAAGTTCTTAAACAAAGAAACTGGTGGCAACCAGGAATTCTCATCAACTACAGTTAAAAAGGACTAGTCTTAATGGTTTATGACAGCACAGGAGAACAGGGAGTCTGCTTTCTTCCACAAGCTCTTCTCACTTTCCATCTTCTTTTAGAAAAGTTATTATCATGGCACCAAAATCAAATTTTTAAAAACCTTTAAGTTCCCTGTACCTTCTTTGGAAACTGTAAATATTTTAAATAGGCTCCATTTTTTTTTTATTCCCATCCAATCTTATGTTCCCAGAATGGTGGGCTACAATGACTGCTACACCAAGAGGATATGAAGCCAGGCATAGTAGAGCCTGCCTGGAATCTCAGACACTGAGGAGGCTGAGGCAGGAAGATCCAAGATCAAGTCAGAGGAGGAGATGAGTGAGACCCTTGTCTCAAAATAAAAAAAATAAAGGACTTTGCAAGATCCTGTGTCAAAAGTTTTAAAAATAAAAAGGAATAAAGAAGTAAGTGGTAGAAAAATCTGGGTCAATCTCCAGTGTTGTCCTTCCCACCCCAAAAAAATCAGTGTCAACTGTTTGAATGGTGATGCGATTTCCCATGACGTAGGGACCTGGAAAGTATTTTTGTCCTCATGGAGCCGACAACAGCGGTTAAGATATCCACTGGATAATGGACCAGTCGGCGTAGGGCTCAGAAGTCAGACTTCTGGATTAACACTTGCTTAAAGTCTTTGAGGCTTAGGGAGGCATGACCTTGTTTCATGGGAGACCACAATCTGCTATCCCAAAACACTCTTTTTGCTAAGAGCAGAGGGTAATGAAGAAGAAGCAGTCAGAGCAAACCTCTCTGCTCTTCTCCCAAAAGCAGGAAATAAATTCACAGACAAGAGCCATTTCCCTTCCCCCCAACCCAAAAGAGCAAAGGTTCAGGCAGCATCAGAGTCTCCGGAGCCTGGGAGAGCACAGAGGAGCTGACAGGACCGACGCGCTGAGGACCCATATGTGCCAGGGTCCCATCCCACAGGTTGTACGTCCCATCCCACAGGTTCCCAGCACACCAAACTCAAGGACCTTTACCTTTTCCCCTTCTCTTAATGTTTCCTAACCTCAGTTGAAGTTCTGCACAAGCTGTAGTCCCACAACCTTCTTTGAGAACTGCACATTCCCTAGCTGTCTCTCATGTACACATGAAATGTGCATGTTAATCCATTTCTGCTTGTTTTTCTGTAGTTAACCTACATTATAGGGCTCTGTTCCAACCAGGAACTTATGGGAATTGTGGGAAAATACACAGCTTTCCTCACCTACACTTCTACTGATGTACCTACAAGACATTTGTGTGTGTCTTATTAGGAAAAACTCCAGGAAGAGGTGACAAGAGGAGCAGAGGCTGCCAGAAACTTTGCAGCAACTGCCTGCAGGGTTCAGCTTGATATCCTTGCCAGTGGAAGCCAGCACAGGAGCTTCTTGGCCACAATATCAATAATTTAATAATATTAAAAGAATTGTGTAGTTACATTCTGATAAGTGGGAATGTTTCCTGTCTTGTGAGACTCATCTGTCAAGTGTTGGGTCTTAGAGTTCGGCTCTTAGCTTTTATATGCTATGAAAATGGCCAAGGGGTAATGGAAAATGAATGGGCAGGTTTCTGTGTCAATCTTCAACCCAGTGATCTGATGCCGATTTCCATCATGTCGGTGGGAGCTAAAGGTTATCAGGCCAAATAACTTCTTCTCTGAGACAAACACTCCTCCACTGCTAAATTACAGCTATTTTTGCAGTGTCACTGTGTAGCTTTCCAACAGAGAATCATTTCATAAATAGTAATCTTGTGTTTGTGTTGATTATCAAACCCATTTATGAAAGCTAGAGGAGCTCAACAGGTAAATTGGAAGAATTTGTCAAAGTTCATACCTCCCCTACAAAATAAATTTAAACATGAGCGCTGCACACAAACAAGTGTGTAATATACAGCAGCCAAATAGCAGGCTTTCCCTTGCAGGTGCCAAGTGTCCTGAGTGCCTGTGATGTGGAAAACATCTGTGTTAGTTGATACATTGTGTCAACTTGGCTGAATCAGCTCCTGGCAGTTCTCAGCATGGGGGTCTCGCCCTGCAGGTGGGCAGGAAGCTGCCCTGCCTGGTTTCCTGCCCTCCCGCCCCACTTCCGCCCCGCTTCCCTGGAGAAATCTCAGCCTTCCGAGGAGCTTGATCTTGGCAGCCGCGCCACTTTGGAGGAGCTCCGAACTTCACTGTGGAGCACTGACCTTCGCAGTCAGCGCAGGAGGAAGAGAGAGGCTTGATGGACGCTGCCGCCACTGCTGCTCCTCCTCTGCTCTTCATTGTTTTCCGCTGCGTGAACTGCCATTGTTTGCCTTGGAGCCAATGGAATATGGACTGAACCCTCCAGTAACTGTGAGCTAAATAAACCTTTCCTTCCTTCATGTTGAGTGTCGGGTATTTGTCCCTGCAACGAGTAAAAAGTAACTAAGAAAACATCATAGCAGAAATGGGAGCATAAACCAGAAGATGCCGCTGTCACCCCCAGGTAGGCTTGTGTCCAGAGAAGTGGCTAGAAAGGAAAGGGTCATTTATTAAAAACAAAAAGAAGACACCACATGAACAGACTGGTGTGATCCCAGCAGGATTCTGAATAGTGTTTTAGCTGAATTTTGAAGGCCATTGTTTAAATAGGAATTTTTTCTATCCACTGGAATAGATGACTAACAGGGCTATGGCCACTGGCATGGGCACTGCATTTCATCCCATGAGGCCAACACTTTTATATCTGTCTTTGAGAAATTGAGAAACTGGGATGTGGAGGAGGTAGATGCCCAGAATCCTAAAGCCAGTAAGGGAAGAGCTTGATGGGACCCGGGTTGCCATCTTTTTGAGCCTGCTTCCTGTCCATCTCTAGGAAGCTCATCTCCTCTGGGTGGGAAGGTAAGATGGGTGACACGGGCAGATGAGGTGAACCGCATGGAGCTCTGGTCAGCTCACACTGAAAGTCTACCTGGTTAGGGGGTGAACCTGAAGCCAGTGAAGTTGTGGGCTTGGTGCTGAGGAGCAGACCCATCCTGTTAGAGGCAAGCCTTGGCCTGCCGTGTCTGTGGGGAAGTAGGTCTCCTCACAGAACTGGAGCCCTCTGACTTCCAGCAGCAGCCGGGGACCCACCATCACAGGTAGAAGGATTACCCTTAGTGCTTGGTAGAAAGAATGGATACATCCAGGTCTACAAGCCCTAATTGAAAGGCATACACACATTCTGCTGTAGATCTTTGACCCCAACTGGGCTCTTACCCTGCTCCTACAATGAAGTCCTCGCATGTATGCATTTCTGGAAACAGAGCCCTAATGTTTCCATCTTCAGTGATCCAGACTAAGATATATACCCCTGTCTCTACTCCCCAAAGGGCAGTAAGCCTCGCTGCCTACCTGCTGGGCACTCTAACATCTCCCAGGATTCTACCAAAAGTAATGGTTTCCTATCCATCCAATTTAACTCAGAATCATTTATCTAAAGCAAAAGTGATCCACTTTTAATTACACTATGGACAGGAAATCTAATATTGGTGAGAGAACATAATAAATTTGAAGCATTAAGCCTGGCATACAGTGACACCTAAACAAGTTTGTATTGATAATACAGACATGATTTAAAAAGTAATAATCACAGAATTAAACTATATATTCATATAAAGTTCAAGAACAAAGTCAATTTATCACAATCCATGTCAAAAAATTAGTGAGCTCTTGGGAGAGAGACTTGTTGACCAGCAAGTGCAAGGAGGGGGCTTTGAGGGTGAAAATGTCCTATGCCTCCTCTTGGGCCAGCTGGTGACTACACTCAAGATACAAGCATTGTGCTGAACATTTACTAAAATCCAAAAATCAAAAAGGGGGCACAGGGGCTGGAGAGATAGCCCAGTAGAGTAAGCGCTTGCCTGGCAAATGCATGGTCCTGAGTTCAGTCTCCTGTACTTCAAAAAATGGGGGAGGGCACAAAACTTTGAGAGCTGATTGACCTTGTTTATTTCTACTTTTTTGGTGATTATTCTTAGCCATAGAAGACTGAGAAGCATTTGTACAATTTTTTTCTTGTACAAAAGCAGATAGTTCTGCCTCTCACAATCTAGCTCTACTGATTTTCTTTAGCAGGAAACATAATTATTTTATTTAATGTCAAAGATAAAATTTTCAAAATACCTTTCTCTGTGATTTAAAAAAGCACAGGTGCTAACAATCAGAAAAATTAAGTTCATCAAATGTTTGTAATTACAAATCTGACCGGGTTCACTTAGCTACACTAAGCCACCTACGTCGGGCTGTCTATAGCTGAGCCTGTTTAATAAAAATTGTTTGGGGAACAAAGTTATCTCATTGCTACTGTCTCTTTATGCTCTTTCAATTTTTTTCCTCATGCTTTTGTCCCCCACCTCAGGCTTTATAAGTACAGCCCATCCCTTCTAATGGAAATTAATTATTGTATCTTTACCTTTACATCATAAACTATTTTTGAGAATTCATTTAAGTCATTAAGAATAATTTCTAATCATAAACTGTCTTAGCTGATCACCTTGTAGCTAGGAGCATAAGATCAATTGGCTGAATTTCTTGATGGGTGTCATTCAGAAATGTCATCCTGGACGAAGACACAGGAAGCCAAAGTAAACAGAGACACTGCACGTGTTAATAGCATTTGAATAGAATTCTCCTTGCCCACCTCAACAACTTGTCAATCTTAAACTTTTCTAGAATCACGGAGGTGTAATTCCATTACCTGACACAAAATAACTAGAAAAACACCTATCTAATTTTTTTTTGTTTTCAAATAGCTAAACAATTGAAAATTGAAATGAATTTTCACTTATTCTTAAGATTGGATTTTGTCACAAGGTGACAAGTTCCATTTAAAGTTTAACAAGCCATCACGGGGCTGGGAGAAGACTGTGTCAGCAATTACTAGATTTAATTTTATAGGGCTTTAGTCTCGCTGTTTTGCCTCTCTCTGAAAAAAAAATTAAAGTAAAGGTTAGTCCTACAAAATAAATTTGACATTGCATGCTTTATTAAATTAGCAAATAAATTTAGCCACTAAAATTCTATTTCAGAATGTTTTATAGGTTTAGGGTTTCTCACAGAAACTAAGGAGTAAGCCCAAGTTTATAAAGTTAGAATAGAATGTTGTATTCAAACCTCCACAAGTTTTCTGCTGTCTAAAATTGTATGACTTAGTAATGAGAGCACTTGTGAGACCTCTCTTCCAATGAAACACTTGTATATTAGATACTAATTGTTTGCTAAAGTGTAATTCCATAATTGGATTATTTGCCCCTCAGAGAAAGGGATACTACTTTTTACACTGATGTGTTCCGAATGCCTACCTGTCTAGCACATAGAGGACTGCGAAGGAATATCTATTAGAATGAATGAATGAATGAGTTATTCTTCCTCTATTCACCTATGGCAGTATCTGATTCTCCCCATGCAATATATCACTGCTTCACAGTTTTCCCATAGTGCCTCCTCTCATGTGTTCTATAATATTCTTGGGCCCCAGAATCCACTTTTATTAGGTTCTGCTTTTAATCCTATACGAGTTTCCACTAGTCTCTCATTTTACTGACTTTCATGAAGGTAGTCTTGAATTTGGAACCATTAAGTCAAAATTGTTTTCTCAGAATTCTAGACCTTCAGGACTGCGCAGGCCTCAGTAACCACATAGGACTATCACCCCTTTGTAGCCAGGAGAGGAGACACAGCAGCTTGTCTTAGGACACCCATTGTTTCTTCTCAATCCCACTTTCTGGTGTTGATACTGTACTTCAGCACTCCTGAAGAGCAATTTGTCTCAGTAAAAATCACTGTAAGACAGAATAAAAGAGGACATGGAATAAAACCAATAGAAATTATAAAAATGGACAGGCTTATTACAGGTTTAAAGGGACCCACCATATACAGTCTTGAGGATGACTGCATCCTCCATGGCCCAAGGTACACCAGCAACAAATTAACTCTTTATCAACTTCATAATATGGAATGTAACAGAACTTATCATTTCTGTCATGGTTTGGAGTTTTTGTAAGATGAACAATATAATACAAGACACATTTTATAAGATTATTTTAAAATCCTGAGGGGATTTCACTGACCTTATCAGACCCAAAAGCTACAACTCTTGTTGCATAGGTCCTGCTTTACCTTGGTCTTACCCACCCAGCAGAAAAGTATAGAAAAGAAATATAAGAAGTAAAGCCATGCTGTTAAGTTGAGTTGTAGGGGACTCGGGTCAACAATTTCTGACATTGCCAGTCAAATGGAAGACCCAATACTATTATGGACTACTGGACTCTTTTAGAATATTTTGCTGAGTTTACACACCTATAATATTCAAATAATGGAACTTAACAAAAAAAAGGAGATACAGATGAATGTCCACTTTGTATCTGTGTATTCAAAGTTGTTAGGATAGTTACATAGTTACATTCTCTTAAAGAATAGTGATTTGTTCTAATGGTGTTTATAGATAGGATATCATGTCCGCATCTTGTACAGCAATTAACCACTAAGAAGAATGTATGCAATGTGTTAATTATTGAAACCATCCTACCAATTTGATTTGAAACTGTCTTACTGCTATTTGTTTATCAATAAAATTATGGGAAAAAAAGGTTATTTTATAACCATCCAAAAAATCATATACAAAGAGTACAGGAAATCTGTCTACACCCTAGAGAGCAAAGAATCCATCTGAGGACCTGGGTCCCACAGTAATGTTCTGCATGAATCCAGCTGAAAATCTAGAGCCCATAACAGTGCCTCTCACAAATCCAACTGAAGGCCTAGAACCCATGACAATGTCTCATGCAGGCCTGTTCCACAGGTCTGCTCTAGGAAGGCCCAAAGGTCAATGGTGTAAATTAGAAAGTTTATGCCAGCAGGATGAAGGATCTGAGCTAACAGTCTGAGGCTCTGAATGGAAGCCAGGAAACAATTCTCAAGGTAAGAACCTGAGCACTCTGACAAGTACCACAGCCATCCTCAGCAACAGTGAGGTTCCAAGCTCTTCCAGCAATGAGGAAAGCTGAGTTTTCATCAGGAAAGCCAATGCAAGAAGCTTCTCCAGGAGACTGAGCAGTGCACCATCTTCCCCTCTGGAGCTAGGAGGCAATGCTCAAGATGAAGACCAGAGCTCCTGCAAAAGGAGCTCCTGAACTATAATGATTCTCAGCAACAACAAGATCCCCAGCTCCTCCTCTGATGAAAACAACCAAGTCCATCAGGAGAGCCAGCATGACAAGGTCCTCCAGCAGAACAGCCCAAGAGCACCAGAAGCTTCCAACAGCTCCAACAACTGCTCCAAACAGCTTCCCTAGCAAGCTCGCAACAACTGCTCCAGTTTTGCCTCTTAAGGTGTTGGCAACAATCCTCAGGTGGGCCTCCTACACCCAGCACCACCTAGTTCAGTTCAGCTGGGTAGAACAAGTTGACCACCAGGAAGCAATCCACTACAATTTCCTTCTTTCTTTTACAAATTCTCTATCATCATACATTATTCCATGACTAGATTTTTTGATTGACTCTATTTTTCATGGACCATATTTAATTTATATTTCAGAATTCCCTATTAAGTACAAGAATTACTTGAATAGGATAAACCTCCCAGAAGGTATAGAACAATTTGTCTGGCAATTTTCCAACCTAGTCTATGAATGGGAGCCTGCCCCTGAGGAAGCAGAGTGTAGAACAGTGCTGAGGACTCAGAATGCCAGGAAAGGCCATGAGGCCAGCTCAGAGCAGAGGAGACACAAAGAAAGGGCCTTGTGCAATCCAGAGCTTGGCCTAATGGAGGGTGTGGCAAGCACTGCCACTGGAAAACTCAGCCACACCTGCCTTTGTACCTAAGTGTGCAGCCACAGCCGCAGTATCCATTCTCTATGGCAAATTCACTGCTCCAGCTGCAGGGTTAAGTCATACGGAAAGAGACCATATGGCCCATGCTTTCTAAAAAGGCCCGTGAAGTCACCATCCATAGGACTTAGCACCTTCAAGGCCACCCCATCCGCGGGCGTGACATCTCCACATGCACACAAGGCATGCTGACCCAGAGCTCCCCTCACACTTCCAATGTCATCCTTCCTTTTCAATGATAACCTAACTGGTACACTAACAAGCAGGCTGGCGAAACTAAGGACAATGGTGTATGACTTATTTATATCACAATGATGCTTCAGAAATAAAAGAAACCAAGGGCTTGCTTTCTAGAACCATGATTGTTTGTATGTTTATCTCAGGTCTGCACCAGCTATTCTAGAACTTTTTTTTCTTTTTGTATTTTGAGGGAAGGGTCTACAGGGTGTTCAGGGTCTCACTAGATCGGACTCATAGTGATCTGCCTGCTTACAGCCTCCCAAGAGCTGGGATTACAGGCACATGCCACCACACCCAGTCTAAATTGCCGTCTCAGCACACCCCAGGGGCGGGGCCAGCACTGCAGGCCCAGGGATTGAACCCT
>NW_004524651.1:5985378-6012369 GCF_000260255.1 Octodon degus
AAGAAGAAGAAGCTTGCTGTAAGGGGCCTGAATAAACCGCTGAAGGAAGAGCTGGGTGTTGCGTCTTCCTTGCTGGCGAGGTTGTGCACAACACCCATCTGATGCTGTACAAAGGAGACAAAAAGATGCTTTGGAGGAGAAGCAGCCTCTTTAGCAAATAGTGCTGGGAAAACCAAATATGTTTATATAGAAGATTGAAATGAGATCCCTTTCTCTCTCTCTACAAAAAAAATCACTTCAAAATTAATCAGCTACTTAGATATAGATCTGAATCTCTGAAATGCTAGAAGAAAACACTTCAGGCTATAGACATAGGCAAAGGCCTCCTGAGTAGGAATCCAACAGCACAGGAAATAAAGCAAAAACTGACAAATGGGACTACATCAAGTTAAAAAGTTTCCACACAGCAATGGAAACAATGAATAGAAGCAGCAGCCTGCAGAATAAGAAAAAACTCTTTGCCAGCTACCCTTCTGACAAAAGAAAATAACAAGGACCTATGAACTCAAAAGCCTTACCACCCATAATATCAAATAGCTCAATCACTACATGGGCAAATAAAATGAATAGTCACTTCTAAAGAGACATACAAATAGCCCTGAAGTATATAAAAATTGTCCAATATCTTTAGCCACTAGGGAAATGTAAATCAAAACTACAACTCAATTATATTCTTAGCTTTCCCACATTGTGCATACTACCCACCTGTTGCTTAGCACTCATCTTCATTGTCAGCAGAGCTGTCACGTTATCAATCAACCCCTTATTTTATTTAAAAACGACCCCAACTTCTACACATCTTACGGAGCCAGCGCCAGCACCTGGGATCGGGCTGCAACCTCCTTAGCAGCCATCTGTGATCTACTGACCATGGATCTTCACAAAGTATACGAGCTTCAGGCCTTTGTGAAAATGTGTAAGCAAGATCCACGCATCTTGCACACTGAGGAAATATGCTTCCTGAAGGAGTAGGTGGAGAACATGGGGGGCGGAGGGGTAAAGTACCACCTGCTACTCAGAAAGCTAAATCAGAAGAAAATATCAGGGAAGAAAATGCAGATAGTAAGAAGATGGGGAAAAACATAAAGACAGATGAGCCATCAAGTGAAGAAAGTGATTTAGAGATTGACAATGAAGGTATAATTGAGCCAGATACTGGCACCCCTCAAGAAATGGAACATGAAAATGTAGAGATAACTGAGGAGATGACGGATCAAGCAAACGAAAATAAAGGAGCTGCCCTGGATGCTCTATATAGTGGTGAACTACAGAAAGCCGTTGACTTGTTCACAGATGCCATCAAACTGAAGCCTCACTTGGCCATTCTGTACGCCAAGAGAGCCAGCGTCTTCATCAAATTGCAGAAGCCAAATGACGCCATTCGGCACTGTGACAGAGCCATTAATACAAATCCTGATTTAGCCCAACTGTACAAGTGGCAAGGGAAGGCACACAGACTGCTGGGACATTCGGAAGAAAAAGCTGTGATCTTGCCCTTGCTTGTAAACTGAATTATGATGAGGATAAAGTGCGACACTTAAGGGTGTTCAGCCACGGGCGCAGAAAATGGCCAAACATCGGAGAAAGTATGAGTGGAAACGTGAAGTATGAGAGGTCAAAGCAAGAATAGAAAGGGTTAAGAAGGCTCCAAGATTTGACTACAAATTATGCTGCTATAAACGTAGGTACACATAGATCACTGTCATACGATGTTTCTGTTCTTCTGGGAAAATTCCCAGTAGGGGAATAGCTGGATTGAATGGGATTTCCAGCCCTATTTTTTCAAGGAGTCTCCACACTGATTTCCATCATGGTTGCACCAGTCTACATTACCACCAGCAGTGGAGAAGAGTTTCTTTTTCCCCACAGCCTCTCCAACATTTGTTGTTGGGTGATTTCTTTATGATAGCCATTCTTTCTGGGGTGAGATGGTATCTCAGTGTTATTTTAATTTGCATTTCACGAATGGCTAGTGATGTGGAGCATTTTTTCATATATTTATTCGCTTCTTTAATTTTGTTTTCTTGAAGTGTATGTTCATCTCAGATGTCCATTTCTGGATTGGGTCCTTAAATTTTGGGAGCTTAATGTTTTTTAGTTCTTTATAAATTCTAGAGAGTAGACCTTTGTCTGAGTGCTTATTAATTAAGATTTTTTCCAAATTTGTGGGTTGCCACTTCACTTTGTTGGTAATTTCTTTTGATGTGAAAAAACTTCTCAATAAGAGTAGGTCCCAGTTGTTAATTCTTTTAAGTATTATTACCCGTGAGATTTTATTTTTGTTCATGAACTCTTTGCCTACCCCTATGTCTTCAAGAGTTCCTCCTACTTTCTCTTCGAGGAGATTTAGTGTTTCTGTTTTAATGTTTAGATCTTTAATCCAGTTTGACTTTAGTTTAGTGCATGGTGATAGACCTGGGTCAAGTTTTAGTTTTTGGCATGTAGAGAGCCAGTTTTTCCAGCACCATTTGTCAAAGAGGCTATCTTTCTTCCAGTAAGCATGTTTGACCTCTGTGTCAAACATAAGGTGACTGAGTGAGTTTATAGAGTCTTTTGCATCTTCTATTCCATTGATCCTCAGGTCTAGTTTGTTTCCAGTACCATGCTGATTTTATCACAGTAGCTTTGTAGTATAACTTGTCAAATACAAAAGTTACATTTCTTGTTATATAGGTCTTGCTTTATCTTGGTCTTAACCATCCAGCAGAAAAGTTTAAAAACAAGGTATAAAAAGTAAAGCCATATTAACATGCTGAGCTGTGAAAGGCTCAAGTCAACAACTTCTGACATTACCAGTCTTATGGATAACCCACTACTATTATGAATTACTGGACTATATTGGATTATTTTGCTGAATTCACACTCCTACAATATTTAAATGGCAATGGAATACCCATCTCTGACAAAACTAAACAAAAAAAAAGAGGATATAAATGAAGGACCATTTTGTACCTATATATACAAAATAGGATATATATATATATACTTTCTCTTAATTCAATAACAAAGATTCGTACTAATAGTGTTTGTGGACAGGGTATCATGTCTGCATCTTATACTATGAATAACTCCTATGAAAACAACATGCAATGTATTAATTATTGTAATTATCCTACTAACCTGTTTTGAAACTGTCTCATTGCTATTTGTTTCTCAATAAAATTAATATAAAAAAGAAGGCTCAAGAGGAGCATGAAAACACCCAGAGGAAGAAGCCAGAGGACAATCAGGAGCTCAGTATGGCTCTTTTCCAGGTGGCTTTCCTGGAGTGATGCCTGGTTATTTCCCAGGAGGGATGCCTGGGATTGGAGCAAATAGCAGGAATGCCTGGGTTTGGTGAGATCATTAGTGACCCAGAGGTCCTTGCAGCCATGCCAGACACAGAGGTTATGGTGGCCTTCCAGGATATGGCTCAGAATTCTGCAAATGTCAAAATATCAGAGTAATCCAAAGGTTATGAATCTTATGAGTAAATTGTCAGCCAAATTTGGAGGTCAAGCATAAAGCTTATCTGACAAAGCCCTTCCTAAAAGATAAACAACCTAGACTACCTACTGGATGTCACAGTCATACAAACCAGTGTATCTCTGACCTCGTCCGGAGATCTGGGGTGCTTTGAAGACAATCCCTTCCCCTCCTCACCAAGTGGAGCTGAAGTGTTTTACAATGGTTTTCCATTAGGGTATTCATTCAGATAATGTTTTCCTCCTAGGAATTACAAACCTTAAACACTTTTTTTTTTGGTACCAGGAATTGAACTCAGTACATCACACTTGCCAGGTGGGCACTCTGCCACAGAGCTATATCCCTGGCCCTTACACAATTTTTAAACTTTAAAAAATATTTAAAACATTCAAAAGGTCTACTAATCCCTACACTTTTCTCAATCATTTTTAGATTTTTTTCCCTTTGAATTACTGGGCAAGAAAGATACTTATGTATGAATATTTATGGCTTTAGTAGGAATAAAATGAAGTTTTTGGGGGTAGGAAGCAAATCTCATTTAAGAAGATAAAGTCTGAGTTGGCTATATGGTTGCTAAAGCATTTTGATTTGGCTTTCAACAAAAAATAAATATAAAAATAAATAAATGATAAAAATGACCCCAAAGTGCAAGAGTTATGATTTTGGCAATTCAGATATGAAGAAGGAAGCACAAAACACTTCTTTAAATGAAAAAGTGAAAGTTCTTGAGTTCAATAAGCAAAGAACAAACACATATTCTGGGATGTTTATTGTTGCTGTTATTTTGCTTTGTTTTGTTTTGTTTTTTGAAACAAGATCTCACTATGTAGCCCAGGCTGGCCTTGAACCCACAGTGATCATCCTGCCTCAGCCTCCGGAGTGCTGGGATTACAGGCGTGCACCACCACACCCAGCTCAAAATACATATTCTGAAGTGAGTCTTCTACCCATGTAATTGTGAAGAAGAAAAAATTCATGATAGTTTCATTATTGCACTTTCAAACTGAAAAAAATTACGTATATATCCACAATGTATGACAAGAGCATACTCGGTTGAGTTGCAGAAGGCATCAAATCCATATATCTGTGGGGGAAACAGCTTGCCAGGGTGCAGTAGAATTCACAGCTTCAGGTGCACCAGGGGTCTTGGAGCACATTGCCTGTGGATAAGGAGTGGGGTGACAACTACCATGTTATACTTCAACCCACAAATTCTAGTTCTAGGTAGAAAACCCACTGTACACTTGCAAAAACACATTGCACACTTGTGACTCACCTGTTGAATGGTCATCAGTGGCTGATAGCACAATCACTGGGTGACAGCCCAATGGGGAGCTTCACTGGAGAGGGATAAAGCTGCAGCAGCAATCAGTCACTGGAAAGCCACGGCTGACCCAGTGACTTGGGGATGCTCTGCCACCAACAAGGATGACAGGATCCGCTGGCATCCATGCCAGTTTCTACTGCAGACTTAGGGAAGTCAAAGCTGGGTGTGTTTGGATCCCAGTAATGCTAAAGCGAGGCAAACTGCTTGTCATTCCCTAATATTAAAGCGACAGATAAAAATACACATTTATTGATTTCAACTACTTGAAACTGAGCTTTAGGACTTTTACCTTTTAAAATAAACACTAAATCTTGACCAAAAATAAAAATTTGTGCCTTTATGGATATTTTTCGCAACAGTGGAAGCATGTGCTTTTATGTTTTAGCAATATGAAAAACTCTACAAGGTAACATAAATTTAAGAAAAAAGTGCACTCCTTGAAGCTAATAAAATTACAAAATTTGACTGCATCATTTAACATGACCCAGATTATCACCCCACCTAGCAAGTAGCTAGAAAACGCTGACAGCGTACGAACAGTGAACTAGAAATTCATAGCCACTTTCCAAGGCAGAAATGTTTATCAATATTTAAAAAGTTTTCTGAGTGTGGTGCCAAAAACCTATAGTCCCAGGGAGGTTGAGGCAAGAGGATCACAAGTTCAAGTACCACCTGGAAACTTAGCACATGAATGAGACCCGGTCTCAAAACAAAAAACAAAACGAGCTGGAGATATAACTCAATCTGAAGCCAGGGGTTCACTCTCTAATACCATTAATTAATTGATTAATTTTTAACATTAACTGTGTATTACACTGCTTAGATCCAGCACTAAAGGCAGATAATGAGAAACAATAAGTGGAACAGGACACATTCCAAAGTCTACCGCGGATGCCTGAAACAAGACATGATGAACCCTATGTATACAGTACCATGTTGTTCTGTGCATACATGCTGATAATAAAGTTTAAAACAAAGAATAGGTTAGTGTACTGTTTGATACATTGTGTCAACTTGAGTAGTTTAGAAGTTTAATTAAATGATTCAGCAGACAGCCAGGATTCTTAGTTTGTAAACACCCTCATCCTGGGCAAGAGAAGGGCATGGACATTGTGTGAGTTCTACACCCCCAGCCCTGGGTAGCTTGTTTATTACATAAGGAGAAGAGAGGGGCTGGCTAGAAGCTGCAGTCACTTCCCTTCCCTTTATTCTTCACTTTTTTTTTCATAACTGAGGATTGAACTCAGGCCCTTGCACTTGCCAGAGAAGCGCTTATTCCATTGAGCCATCTCCCTGGCCCTTCACTGTTTTCTGCCATGAACTGCTGCTCTCTGCCATATGCCATTCTGCCTGGGAGCCAGCCGAGTTACAGACTGAAACCTCCACAAACTGTGAGGTAAATAAACCTTTCCCTCCTTAAAGTTGGGTACTGGGTATTTTTTCCCAGCAACCAGTGAAAAGTAACTGAGACAGTAAGAGATTAACATCAATAACTAGTAAAGAATGAATAGTGAATAATAATATAATGCAATAATATTGATAGCCTCACTACTTTGCTTATTAGGGCCTTTATCAGTAAAAAGAGGATACAGGAACAGTAACACTTTCAATCCTTTAGCTGAGAAGAAGGCGACCAATGGATGGGTACCACACACAGTGTGGCTATGCTGCACAGCAGAGTGATGCAGGTCGCTGTGCAGCAAGGTAGGAATTTTCCATTCCATATTTTCAGACCACAGTTGATTATAGTAACTGAAACCAGAGGAAGCTAAGCCATGGATAAGAGGGACTGTTGTATTTGGAATGTTTTTGCTCTGAGGTAAGGGCTCCTCTCTTATTGCCTTTCTACCATCTGTTTATGTGCTCACCACCTAGTTTACTTGATAGATAAATTGACATTGGGCTGGGGAGATAGCACGGTGGTTTAAGCACCTGCCTGGCAAGCGTGAGGATCCGGGTTTGATCCCTGGTACCGCATGATGTACTGGCCCCAGAACCCTAGGCACATCTTACCAGACTTCAAAACTGGGAGTGGTGCCACGCACCTGTAATCCCAGCACTGAGGAGGTTGAGACAGAAGGACCGATGCGAGTCCGAGCTGCATAGTGAGACCCTATACCAAATAAACAAATATTTTAAAACAAAACATGTTAAAATGAAAGCATCAAACGGAGAATGGTTGTGTTTGCATTATATTATCCTGAAGTAAGGTATGCATCACGTGGTACTAAAAATAAATATATTGAACTTAGAAAAGCATTTCATGATGATTTTCTTTGTTTACTATTTCATTTTGAGATCAATGTGTGGCATCTTACTGTATGATAGATTTTTTTTTTCCAAATAGTATGCAATAAGGAAGAGCACTTCATTCAAAAATAGGCAATTCAAGAAAGTATTAAAAGAAAAAAAGTATGATCACAGCTAAATAAAACTTTAAACAAAGCCCACACATTCTTTGGGCGTCATCTGCACTCCACAACCTACCCCAAATCCCCACATCCTCTCCTTTCGTTCTGTCCCGCGTCTTCCCCAGCAGGGATTGGTGGTGGCCACGCGGCTCTTCCACAGGTTCAGAATCCTTCGATGTTTATGCTGTTTTTTCGAGAAATCACCCAGTGCCACGCGGGAGCCATGTTTTCATTATGGGAACCCGCATCACCCCAAGTTGAGGAGTGCGGGCCGTCCCGCCGCTGCTGACATCTCCGACTCTGACTGCCTTCAGAGCATCAGCGAGGCTCTTGTGGACTAAATGCATTTCTAGTTCCCTCTCTATCACTTCCTTCTCCCACCTCGCTTTCTCCTGAAGGACTGCCTTCCTCTAGTCACAGTCCTGAAATTATCAGCTGCTGTTTTCTGATGGCCTGTGCAGCACTACACAGCATTTATAATGTATGGATTGCAATGTCTCCAAATACTGGGTGCAGCACTGAGCACGACCCAGCTTCCGCTTCTGCACAGAGGGCTGGAAAATCCCTTTCCCGTCTGCTCCTCTGCCTGGCCTGAGTGCAGCAGTCCACCCTCCACCCCCCGACGCTGCCAAGAGACACTCGGGCTCTGCTCATCATTTGACACTTTACTGCCAAGGCAGGAAAATCCTGTCAAAGCTTTCAGAGGTCTCAACATCCACATAGGATTGTGGAAGAGCCAGGGTATCTGTTATGTGACCCTGCTTGCCCTGAAGGTGATTGACAGTGCCTGGAATTGAATCCTCTCCCTGAGCCAGCTCGTAACCCACCACACGTCTTCTGGTGGAATCAGGTAAAGCTGTCAGCACACAGCAGCGCATCAGTCACTGTTTCAAATACCTTGTAGGTTGCCATAGAAAGTTGTGTTCTAGGACCTCAAGGAACTGTTCTTGGTTCTGAAATGTAGCCTGCCGTTAGCATGCAAAGTTAAGTGTTCCCTCCTCAGATGCAAGAGGACACGGAACACACTGGTGGGAATCGTAAACTCGTTTCACAGCCATGATGCACTCTATTAACGATGGAAAATGGTCACAGAAGACACCATAAATAGAAACTTTTCTTCCATAACATCCTCACATAATCTCTAAGTGCAAATTTAAAATAAATGCACTGGGACAAGGAAGAAGCTTTCCCAGTCCCAGTTCTTAAAAGTTACCAATAAAATAAGAAAGACAACTGTAAAAGTTTGAAATTCAGCTACTCATGGGGAATTCTGAAAGGTACTTAACTTTCAAAAGTTAAATAATTTTATAATTCATTCAAGACTATTTTCTGTTTTCTCCAAGATTATTTTCTATCAATATTTTTCTATTAATTGTTAGGGATACATGAAGGCAATCAGTAGTGTGCCTTAAGAACTCAAAAACATAGAAATTAGCCTGTAGCAAACCAGTAAATGCACCCAGAGCTAGACAGAAGTGAGCATCTACTCCATGCCTCTATGAGGCATACAGACATTGGATAAAAGCCTCACTAGAGACCTGGCAAACACCCAACACACAGTCCAAGCAGACAAGAGGGAAGGTCACCACAAGTGGACTTGAACGTGCCTGTTCCTCTGTAAACGATACAAATTTCATTAAACAAAGTAATAGGAATTCAACAATCATTGCTGTCTGGCATGATGTTATCTTCAAATGAGTTCAAGTTAGATTACCAGGTATAAAACTGTTTAGGAGGATAAATCCTGAGGGGATTTCACTGACCTTCTCAGACCCAAAAGCTACAACTCTTGTTGCATAGGTCCTGCTTTACCTTGGTCTTAACCATCCAGTAGAAAAGTATAAAAACGAAGTATAAGAAGTAAAGCCATGCTGTTATGTTGAGCTGTAGGGGACTCAGGTCAACAATTTCTGACATTGCCAGTGAAGCAGAAGACCCAATACTATTATGGACTACTGGACTCTTTTAGAATATTTTGCTGAGTTAACACACCTATAATATTCAAATAACGGAACTTAACAAAAAAAAAGGGGATACAGATGAGTGTCCATTTTGTATCTGTGTATTCAAAATGGTTAAGATAGATATATACATTCTCTTAATGAATAGAGGGATTTGTTCTAATGGTGTTTGTAAATAGGATATCATGTCTGCATCTTGTACAGCAATTAACCACTAGGAAAAATGTATGCAATGTGTTATTTTTTTTTACAGCTCAACATAACAACATGGCTTTACTTCTTTTTTTTTTACAGTTTCAACAAATAACACACTGCATATATTCTTCTTAGTGGCTAATTGCTGTACAAGATGCAGACTTGAGATCCTATTTACAAACACCATTAGAACAAATCATTCTATTCATTAAGAGAATGCAACTATATATCTATCCTAATCACTTTGAATACACAGATACAAAATGGACATTCATCGGTATACCCCATTCTTTCTAAGTTCCGTTATTGAATATTATAGGTGTGTAAACTCAGCAAAATATTCTAAAAGAGTCCAGTAGACCATAATAGCATTGAGTCTTCTGTTTAACTGGCAATGTCAGAAATTATTGACCTGAGTCCCCCCCAGCTCAACATAACAGCATGGCTTTACTTCCTATATTTCGTCTTCATACGTTTCTACTGGATGGTTAAGACCAAGGTAAAGCAGGACCTGTGCAACAAGAGTTGTAGCTTTTTGGTCTGAGAGGTCAGTGAAATCCCTTCAGGATTTATCCTGAGATCCTGTACCTCAGATTGTAGAACCTTTATCAGTGTCAGCCATGTGGATGAGTCACGGCCATTGCTTGGCCAATGTGTTCTCTGTGAAAGCCTGAGAGAGTGTCTTCTCCCCATGTGACTCTCCTTAGGCACAATGTGTTAATTATTGAAACTGTCCTACCAATTTGGTTTGAAACTGTCTCATTGCTATTTGTTTCTCAATAAAATTATGGGGGTAAAAACTGTTTAGGTTACCAGGTATAAACCTGCAAAATTGGGTAAAAATGATAATAATAACAACAACAAAAGTTATAATAAATTAAAAAGAGACAAAAAAAATTAAACATTTACTGCTCCTTTTAAAAGACCAGCAGAAATTGGCAGTACAATTATCCAAACTATCCTGCATATATACATAAGAATATCTTTTTCCCTTCTCTCTTTTGTCCTTTTCCTCATCCCAGTTTTTCCTTCCCATTGAACAAATTCTTTTCCTTTCACAGTAGCTATTCTACTTTTCAGATTTTATTTACTCTTCCAGGTTCTCACACTAGCAAAACAATACAATGTTTGTGAATGAAAACCTGATTTATTTCACTTACCAGTACAGCCTCTAGTTGATACAGCCACTATGGAGATCAGCAGGATTTCCTCAAGAAGGAGTTCCTCAAGAAGCGAGGCTTGGAGGTCCCATTCAAGCCAGCTATTTCCCTCCTGGGTATTTTTCCAGAAGAACTGAAAACCTCATACCACAGTAATACGTGTGCACCCACGTTTGTAGCAGCTCAATTTGTCATAGCTAAATCTTGGAAACAACCCAGACGCCCATCAACTGAGGAGTGGATAAAAGAGATGTGGTATTTTTACACAATGGAGTATTACTCAGCTATTCAAAAAGATAAATTTGAGGCTTTTGTGGAAAATGACTACTATTTAACAGAAAACTTCAAGGGCTGATACCCAGAGGCATCTTGTGGGGTGCTGAGTTGGGGTGCAGGTATCCTTTTTCCTTTATATTACCGTACCTATACACTTTTATAAATTTTCCATTTTAATGCCTGTGGATTCACAGACTGAGAGTCCCAGCCTTCTCCTTCTAATACCTGTCGGCCACCAGCTGCCTTCTGAGCAGTCACTTTACTTCTGCCACCTGCCCCTGCCATCGTGCCTCAGCAGATTACTCTGGACAGCGATTATCTTTTCCTTCAGCACTAACATTCTCAAAAATCAAAGAAATAGCCTCAGTTTACGCTTTGTACCTTCATTTTACAACTTAGAATTTAAAAATACACAATCTAAAACAGCCTTTGCAGATCTCTGGTTGTCTTCAAATACATTGTCCTCCTTGGCCCTCACCTCACCTGGGAGGTAAACTTCACCCCTGCAAGGCAAACCTGTGCGTGTTCTCCCCGCAGGTACAGCAGGCCAAGCAAGGCCCAGCCTGGCCCAGAGCTGGCTGCCCAGCGAGGACTGAGGAACGCGAGGACTGAGGAATGCGTGGGCTGTGCGCCTGGCCTCATCGAGTCCGGGGCCTGCAGACTGTAGCGAGCTCACGACTGTACCCCTGCAAATGTCTCTGTCCAGCCTGGAAGCCCCGTTGAGGAAGCCCAGTCCAGCCCGTGCCTTTACAGATGGAAGTCCAGAGGTCTAGACGTTACCCCATAAACACAGGTCAAAGCTCTGTCTCTCCTAATCCACGCGGCTTCTTCCTCAATCAACTGTGCCCTTCTAGAATGAACGATTTCTTCTAGAGGCCAGGGAAATGGACAGCGTAAATTCCACCGAATCCCTCTGTAAATGGTGTGCAGTTTATCTGGTTGTCAGGTCTTTCCTTTTAAAGGTCATGCTTCTTTGACAAGAAATTTTCTGATGTTCTTGTTAGAAGTAAACTGAGTTGTTCAGAGAATAAGAAAGATGTTATTGTGCATGAATGTTTTTCCTGGGTAGTTTTTCTTCAGAATTTGATATCTTAAGTATGTGCATAAGAGTTGGCTGAAAAATGTTTAAGCATAGAAAAGTATGACAAAATAAATACAGCTTGGAATAAGCTATGAATAAGTCTATTAATCAATATTTTATTATATACAATGTGTTCATCTTGTGATTAACTTTGTAGTGTCTTTAATCTTTATTTTTATTAGTATATGTTTGTAATATAGGAATACATTCATCTTGGGGCATTGCACACGTACTTAATTCATCTTAATCTTTTTAGACCCTTAACTTTGTAGTCTCTTATCTAGCAAAGGTCATTTCCAAAGTTGTTCTTAACTTAAACACCAAGACTCTTATCCTGGAAGCTGAATCCTGGCTCTGGTCTTTCCTGTGTCCTCACAGACAGCAAAAGAACTTATTGCCCCAAAGCACTTGAACAGATGACAGTGACTGACAGAGAGAATGAACCCCAGCCCAGGAGAAACAGGCAGACAAAGATGACAACTAACAGAGAGAATGAACCCCAGCCCAGGAGAAACAGGCAGACAAAGATGACAACTAAAATTTACCAAGTATTTAATGCCAGGAAATTGTTCTAAGCAACTTAGATTTCACCACAGCCCTAGGAGCTGGGTATTCCTTCAGAGGACTGGGAGTATGCCCTGACAAGAGGGACACACAGGGCACTGGAGGACACAGAAGTGCCCGTGTACCAAGGGGTAGGAAGCAAGGCAGAGAAGATGTGAATTCCCTTGCACCCTTCACCAAGTTTCCATCCCCCTTAGGCACCCTACAAAAGCATGGCAGAGCCC
The DNA here is from genome assembly GCF_000260255.1 of Octodon degus. Taxonomy (NCBI): domain Eukaryota; kingdom Metazoa; phylum Chordata; class Mammalia; order Rodentia; family Octodontidae; genus Octodon; species Octodon degus. Next base: position 5,998,043 of record NW_004524651.1, read on the forward strand.
CTGACACATAGTAAATGCCCACTAAAGTAGAAGTTGAATGAAAAACCAGGTAGGGACAAAGGTCCCTGTGTGACCCGTTGGCAGAGGAGCTAAGGTTGAGAGGACTTTCCCGGTCACTTGATACAAGCATCCTTCCATGAGGCACCTGTCTGCGCTCACCCCAGCTATGCCTGACCATCTCTAGAATATAAATAAAGAAATATAAACAGAAGCCAACCCTGTCCGAAGCCCATGAAGTCTGGTTGCTTTCAAGTTCCACCTCCATTATCTGTGGTGAGATCATTATTATGGCTCTCATTCTACAGATGAGGAGACTGAGGGCGGCAGAGGCTAAATAACTTCAGCCGGGCACGTGTACACAACTAACAGAGCTGTCTGGATTCAAGCTTCAGGACCAGCACTTGTTCCACTAAAGCAGACTTTGCTCTTACCATAGAGCGCAGTGTGCAACCAAAGGATACAAAAAATGTACAGGATTCTTTGAAATAGTCATCATCTCATTATGTGTATCTCAAATCTAAATAATTTCAAAGTGTAAAGTATGAATTTGGTTTTAACTTGGTACATAAAAATATAAAACAATAGTTCTAAAGGTTTTATATTACCCAATTCCTCTAAATATCTCGATTTAATTTACTTAACAATAAATGTATTGTTACAGCCTATGGTCTATAGTCAGAGTCTTTTTTCCTCTTTTTGTGTATCTTAAAGCTCAAATAAAACATACTAGGAAAACATGTAAATATACAAGCCCAGAACTCTTGGCCTAAGTCACAGTTCGTAGAGCTCAGCCACCGCCAACACGTAGCATACTTCCCATGCATAAGCTTCTGTAACTATCATCCTGGGAAGAGAAATCAAATTTTTTCATAAGCCTTCCATATGACAATGGTCACTGTTTAATTTCTGAACACTTGGCAGAAGTTAGTAGGGGTTGCAAATATCAGTTAACTTTTCCCCTAAATATCAGCACAACTGAACAGAGTTTTCACTTTTTCCTTTGCCATAACTTCAGTAAATCTAGGAAAAGGGCAGGGATTTCCCAGTGATTCATAAATGAAATGCAGTTTTCACCATAGGGCTAAAGAGCATGTGGTTTGCAATGTTTCCAGGAGTCATGGGGTGATTTTTGGTTGTCCTAGGTATACAGGTTCTGATTCCTACACTAACCACAGAAAGAAGCGGGGTTTTCTAGTGGCTTTCCCCATAAAGCTATTCTTTTGGAGCAGATTTGAAAGCCCAAATATTTTCAATTTTGACCACGTTATAGATAGAACTGACCTTCCTTCAGGATTTTTTTTTTAGGGAAGGGTCATTTCGGATTGATTTAGACATAATATTCCCATTTGGCTGCAGCTGATTCAATTCTGTGATTGAAATGTCTTAAGTGTGGGGTTGACTGCTCTTCAGGCATATTTTTCTGTCTAGACATAACCTAAATGACAGATGGCAGAAGTTCTGTAAATAGCAGTTGTACCTGTGAACTCAAAGGTGGTCTTGCATGACATACCTGCCATTTCTGTCACTCTCACAGGGACAGCACATCAGTCTCAGCCTCCCTCATCCCTGCTTAGCATCAAGACCTGACCAACCTCAGCTGCAAAAGGTAACTACAGTAGTTTTTGTGTCAACATCAGCTAAATCTACAAGGCTATTTCATGCCTCACCTTCTCACAAGAAGTGAGCCAAGTGTTTATGTTCGCACTCCCAGAGAAGCTACAGTGTCAGTCTCCAACATTTTCACTGTTCCTGCGTATGTCCATGCCATCACCCTGGACTGGAAAAGGAATTTCTATTTGGCTGGAGTCCCCCAAAACCTGCCCCTGACAGACCGCTCTTCATGTTCTGGAGTTTGTAGGTGCTCATCCACAGCACAGGACCGTTTATCCAGAACTTTACCCCGCCCTGCCCCAAGGGTGCACTGACCCTACCTCCCTGCAAGGGATAAGATGTTCTGTAACCGGAGTCATACCTCATTGATCAAGAGCACTTCCTGGCTCTGTGATCCAAGGGATGGGGCTAATCCTCAAGTTCTTTATTCCTCATTGTCATGTACAGGGATTCCGAGCTCTCATACTGTTTGAGGGGGTTGACTTGGATTAAAGCTGCACCCGCAACCCCACCCACCCTCTACCTCAGTAGTCAGGGAAGGAGCACTGACTGTGCTTCTAGCAGAAGTAACCATAGCTGCCTCCATGCTCCTCCTTTTATGGAACACTGTTCAAAAAATGCTTTATTCTCTTTTTTGTCTTCTCCACCTCCTTTCCAATGGGCAGGACAGGTCCCATCCTCCCCTTCCACCAGCAGTGGTAGCGATGGGAGCCTGCTCAAGCCTCTGATTTTGCTGCCCTGTGCTTGCCAGCCCTTCTGACAGCCAGGAAACACACTACCAATTCAGCAAGGTATGAGAGGAGCTCTACTTCTGTATAATATGGCCATTAAACTAAATATTTATACACCCCTATGGAAACACGATCTTTGGTGCCTCAGCTCGCAGCCGATAACGTGATATGTATGTATATGCACCCCCCAGTCCCAGCTTTATGAACTGTATTCCTCAGAGAGAGAAGCAGCTCCAATAACTAGGTACACGGTCAATAATTACTTTCATCTTTCTCCTTTTATTTACTCTTTAAGAGATTCATTAAAATGAAGAATGACAGCGTAGTCTTGCTAAGCCGTTTTGATTGCTTTCCTAATTCATTTATCATGACCTTTGGAACTATTAGTTTGGTTTTCGCCTTCTAGCCATGCAGAATCTTGTTTTATTAAAACTAAGTTCCACATCCTCTCTGGTTCTTTCCAGATGGGCTGTCTGGCCTACACACTATTTAACAGAAATGACATGCGGCAGAACTTTTCCCTAAGGAAGACACACACGTGTGTAATACACATGGTCTCCGAGCATCGCTATGAATTGTTAAAATTGTTACTGGATCACTCATAAAAATTTTTAAATGCCAATTTCTTCCTTAGGCCTGAATCTTTCCACAAAGGGGAGACCTGAGAGGACGAAAAAGCAAGCGGTGACGAATGCAAGGCGCCTGTGCAGCGCTCGGGTACCCGAGTGCCCTCCACGTCACATGCTCCTAGCTGCCAACTCGGAAGCAGGGACGTTGAAGGCGTGTTCCGGGGAAGAAAGATGTGGGTGCAAAGGAAATAAGAACTTGCCAAGGCCGGGCAGCCAGCGCGGAGCTCGCGCCAACCACAGGCCAACCACAGGCCAAAGCAGAGGGTCTTTTGTTCTGTTTCCGTTTCCTTTCTCCGTTCTAGCGGGGGATGCTGCAGCAAGTCGCGTGCTCCAGAATGAAGGTGCCAATCTGCGTTCCTTCCTTGTCCTTCTCCTCAGCTTTTCCTCAGAAGACGCCTCCAGGCGCTTGTTTCTCTTACATTCACACTGATCTTTGAAAGACAGAAGGCTGACTCCTCTTGCGGCTGCCTTCAAGCAGGTCTCCACGACTGAAAAGCACAGGTTACCGTGCTCTTGGCGAGATGCCGGCAAGAGAATTAGGAGAAGGGCCAGGCAAATAGCTCAGAGGATCAAAGCGCCTACAAGCAGGCGCAGGGGCCAGGGTTCGATCCCCAGGCCTGCCAGCCGCCTCCACCCCCGCCCTCCGGGCACGCTGAGATGGCAGTTGAGACTGAGCATGGTGGCACATGCCTATAATCCCAGCACTTGGGAGACTGTAAACAGGCAGATCACTATGAGTCCGATCTAGTAGTGAGACCCTGGACACCCTGTAGACCCTTCAGTAAAAATACGACAGAGAGAGAGAGAGAGAGAGAGAGAGAGAGAGAGAGAGAGAGAGAGAGAGAGAGAGAGAGAGAGAGAGAGAAAATAGGAAAGAAGCCAAGGACGGGGAGACAATATTTGACTTGCAGCAGGGGTCTGTCCATGTCCCTGGCCTCTTCCTTCTCTTTCCTCGCGGCCAGGTGGAAGCAGCTTTGCTCCCGCCAGGCCCTTCCTTGGAACCAGCCTACCTCGAAGGAACTATGATATTACAAGCGCAAATAGCCTTCTCCTGCGTTAGGTAACAGGTGTGGAGATCAGAATAACTATCAAACACTAATTATTGCCCATCAAATTATTCCTTCAAAGGAGCTAAAATTTGATTCGGTATTTTTACAGTACCTTATACTCCCAGACAGTGTTGAGAACAAAAGAGTGATGTGTTTATAATTAACAGCAGTTTAACACTTGGCTGTCATGAGGAAAACCACAGGGAAAAAACATTGACCCCTTCCGTATTGGACCAGTGTGTCCAAGGCTTCTCATCCCAAGGGAACAACATCAGAAACTTTGGAGGAAGAGAATAGGCATCACTAAAATAATCCAGCCAGTGATTACATCAAATACATAAATAAAATAAGTGAATTTAAAAAACAAGCCCTGCCAGGCATGGTGGCTCATGCCTGTGATCCCAGCACTGGGGAGGCTGAGGCAGGAAGATGACTGTGAGTTGAAAGATCAGCCTGGGCTACATAGTGAGTTCAAAGCTAGTCTGAGCTACACAGCAAGATCCAATATGTAAAAGCCCCATCAAAATATGAGCAAGTAAATATATATACTTCTCAGAAGAAGTACAAATACTGCATAAATACATGAAACAAATGTTCGAAATCATTGTTCCTGAGAGAAATGGAAATTAAAACACTGCTGTGATTCCCTCTTCCTCTGGAAAGAGTGGCTATTATCAAGAAATCAAATAATGAATGCTGGTGTGACTTCACACCAAAAGGAACTCTCCTTCATTATTGGTGGCAATGTAAATGACAGAACCACTGTGGCAATCATATGGAGTTGCCACCAGAGCTAAAAATAGAAATGTCGCTTTGAGCAACCTATACCTCTCCTGGGAATGTCCATGAAAGAATTATAAGACAGCATACCACAGTAACACACGCATGCCCGTGTTCACACAGGCACAACTCACAGGAGGTGAGCTCTGGAAACAGCTTGGCTGTCCATCAACAGAGGACATGAACACAGCACGGCATAGACTGACAGTGCAAATGAAATCGTGTCATTTGCAGAAAAATGTATGGAACTCAAGGCCATCATGCTAAGCAGAATAAACCACACTCAGAAAGACATGTATCACATTATTCCCCCTTGTGAAAAACCTAGAAATGAATGAATTGATTTGATTTTAAAATAAAGGAGAGATGTCAGAAAACCAGAAGGCAAACTGGAAGATATGGAAGAGGACCAGTAAGAAGGAGATGAGGAAGTGAAGGGTGATGTAATTCAAAATAGTTAATACAGGTGAAGATGCATGTACGAAATGCCTAACATGAACTGCACCTGTCTGCATTACTAATACATACTAACAAAAATTTTTAAAGAGTACCAGTAAAAATAATTATACAATTAAATTTGCAGAATAAGGTATATTTTGTCTTTTCTTTCTTTAACTGCTCTGAAAGGCAATCATAAAATTGTGCATATACCCACACACACAATGCAAAGCAGATTATCAGATTGTGTAGACCTGATTCCACCATATACTGTCTATCAGACACACACATTATATTTAAAGATGCCAAAACATGGAAAGTAAAAGGCTGGAAGAGGACATATCAGGCAAGCGCTTCCTTAAGGCAAGGCCGGACCATCATACAGCTATCAAACAAGATGTATTTCAAAGGACAACAAAAGTGATGCTGGAAATACAGGGATGTTTTGCAAATATAAAGAGACAAAGTATCAAGAAGACGTAATTACACACATATGCACATAACGGCCGAGTGACAAAATGTAGGTACCAAAGATTGCCAGGAACTGATGGATAATGGGCAAATCAACACTTAGGGTTGCAGGCTTCAGTTTCCCCACATTAAATAACAGACAGGGCAACTACAGAGTACTGAAAATTAAATACGAGGCTTTAATAATGCCGTGAATCAATCAGACATAGCAACACGACATGTATAGAACATTCCTTCCAACAATAACAGTATATATGCTTTATATCTGCATGCATAATGGTATATGTAGAATATATTCTTTTATGTATGTAGCTCTGGCCTCTATGAGTTACATCTCTAACCCTGTTCAGATTTTTCCTCCTTCCTTCCTTTCTTTCTTTCTTTTTTTGAGATAGGATTTCACTAAGTCACAAAGTTGCCAAGGCTGGGATCAAACTTGTGGTTCTCCTGCCTCAGCCTCCCAGAGTGTTGGGATTACAGGTGTACCTACTGATATAGATAGATAGATAGATGATAGATAGATAGATAGATAGATAGATAGATAGATAGATAGATGATAGATAGAGATAGAGATAGAGATAGAGATAGAGATAGAGTAAATATTCTTCCTAAGTGCATAGGGAATATTCTCCAGGATATAACATGTTCTCAGCCATAGAAGAAACCATAATTTTACTGGATAGAAAAACATAAAATATGTTCTTTGACTACAATGAAATGAAATTAGAAATCAACAACAGGAAAAATTTTACAGGGCTGGGGAGATGGCTTAGTGGAATAAGAGCATTCCTGGCAAGCACAAGCGCCTGAGTTCAATCCTTGCTTCTGCAAAAAGGAAAGAAGAAAGAAAGAAAGAAAGAGAGAGAGAGAGAGAGAGAGAGAAAGAAAAATTTTAGGAAACAAAAATATGTAAAAATTATACAATGCATACTAATAACTACCGATCAAAAATGAAACAAAATGGAAAATCAAAATAACTTTAAAATGAAAGAAAATGAAGATACAACATAGTAAGATTCTTTTTTTTTTGTTTGTTTATTTATTTTTACATTTATTTACTCTGTGTGTGTGTGTGTGTGTGTGTGTGGCCAGCTCAGCCCACCAGGGGGCGGGGCTGGCTGGCATGTGGTGCTGGGGAATCGAACCGCGGTCCCTGTGCTTTGCCAAGCTTGTTCCAAGTAGGTGCTTTAGACCACTGAGCCATCTCTCCAGCCCCCATAGTAAGATTCTTGCCATGTACCTAAAACAATCTTAGAAGAAACTATATATTAAAAAAAGAAGCTCTCAAATCACATAAACCTGTTCCTAAGACACCAGGAAAAAAAAAACCCAGCATGCTAAATTTGAAAAGCAAAAAGTAAATAATATTGACTAGAGTTAAAATACTTAAATAGAAAAAATTAATGAAACCAAAAGCTACCTCTTTGGAAAGATCATTATAATTGACAAGTCATTAGCTTGTTTGACCAAGACATAAAAGAAAAGAGTCAAACTAATGAAATTATATTCTATGAAAAAGTGCATGTGAACAAATTAAATCATTCAGATTAAGTGGGGAAATATTAATATGCTGAGCTGCAAAAGGCTCAAGTCAACAACTTCTGTGGATAACCCACTACTATTGTGGACTGCTGGACTGTGTTGGATTGTTTTGCTGAATTCATGCACCTATAGTATTTAGATGCCAATGAAATACCCATTCTGACAGGACTAAGCAAAAAAGGGGGATACAACGGAAGGACCATTTAATATCTGTATACGTAGAATAGTTAGGATAGATATACAGCTACTTTTGCTTAATACAATGAGAAGAAAGATTTTTACTAGTAGTGTTTGAACAGAATATTCTGTCTGCATCTTGTACAATGGATAACCGCTAAGAAGATAACAATGTACAATGTGTTAATTATTGAAACTGTCCTATCAATCAGTTTTGAAACTGTCTCACTGATATTTATTTCTCAATAAAATAAAATAAATAAAAATAAAAATAAACAGATAAAGTGGGTAAGACCCTAGAAAGACACAAACTAATATAATGGATTCAAGAAATAGACAATCTGAACATAGTTACAGTGAATGACACATAGAATTAGTGAAAGAGACAAAAAAAGAAAGAGTACCCACAAAGAAAAGCCTAGGCTCAGAAAGCTTCACTGCTGTATTCTATTAAGTATTTAAAGAATAATTAATAAGAATTTTAAACAAACTTTGCCCCCAAAAAAGCAGAAGAAAACAAGTCTCAACTTATGTTATGAGGCAAGTATTTCCTTGATCACAAAGCCAGACTAACATCATAACAAGAAATTATCAATATGGAAATCAGTGTGGAGATTCCTTTAAAAACTAAGATTGGAGATCCCATTCAAGCCAGCTATTTCCCTCCTGGGTATTTTTCCAGAAGAATAGAAAATTTCATACCACAGCAGTATATGTGCATCCATGTTTATAGCAGTACAGTTTGTCATAGAACTGAAGATTGGATAGGGGCTGGCCAGATAGCTCAGTGGACTGAAGTGCTTGCTTCAGCAGAGTTCAGTGGCAGGGCTTCAATCCCTGGCATGCTGTGCCAGACCCACCCCCAGAGCACGCTGAGATGGTGACTGAGACTGGGCATGGTGGTGTGCACCTATAATCCCAGTGTTTGTGAAGCTGAAAACAGGAGAATCACTGTGAGTCCAATCTATGTAGTGAGACCCTGTACACCCTGTCCTAAATTCATTTAAAAAATAAAGAATATGTGGTATTTTTACACAATCAAGTATTATTCAGCTATAAAACAGGATAAATTTGAGTCTTGTTGGTAATCGGCTGCAACTACAGAACATACTCTCAAGTGATATAAATCAGACCTGCATGTGCATACATCATATTGTCTCCTTATTATGAGAACCTGAAAGAGAAAAATGGAATCTGAAGAGTACAATAGATACTGGGAAAAGGGAATGAACTTATTCAAAAGGGAAAAGTTACTGAGTTGAGGAAAAGAACAGGAGAGGGAGTGGGGCAAAGAGATGTGTCTATGTATGTAAACAGGATGGTTTGGACAACTGTACTGTGCATTTCTGATTGTCTATGGAAAGGAGAAGTTAATGCTTAATTTGTTTCATCTCCTTTTTTCAATTTTTGTACTTTTTCTCTTCTTAATTTCTTATACATTTCTTTCTGTTTTTCTTTCTTCTTCCAATTTCACGTGTATATATCTGGTAATATGAATAACTAGTTGGAAGGCAACACTATTATAACAAATACAGTGAAATTCATATTACTTTGTTAAGTGAAATTCCATATCACATGTAATTTTTTCTGCTTTAATTTTAATTTGTACTCTCTTTAAAAAATTAAAAAGTATATATGAATATAAAAGCCCTCAACAAAATGCTAGCTCACGAAATGAGGCAAAAGTACATTCTACAACCAAGTGGGGATTCATGTGAAGAATATAAGGCTGGATTAACCAGCTGAAAACAAATACATCATAGCAATAGAAAAAAAAACCAAAGTGACATGATTCTTTTATACAGAATAAGTATTTTATAAAACCCAAAATCATTGAATGACTTAAAGAATTTCCCCAAGCTAAGAATAGAGGAGAATTTCCTCAACCTATAAAAGGTATCTAAATGAGTAACTTAAACTAAATGGGGAAAGACTAGATATTTTCCCCTAATGTCAGGAACAAGACAAGGCTATCCAGTCTCACTCCCCACTACTATTTGACATTGCCTGAAAGTTCTACTCAGGGCAGTAAGAGAAAGGCTGGCTTACAAAAAGAGTGCAACAGACCTCCAGCAGAAGACCTGGGCTCCCAAAGAAGACAATCATTTTAAAGTCTAAATTCCTTTTCAAAGCACACATCCCCATGAGGAACTCCACTCTATCCTGCTCACTGACCCTCTTTGCAATCCTCCATCAGTACTATGTCCATGAAACAAATATTGAGTGACCTGATCAATTAATAGCTTTTTTCCCTAGTGGTTCTTTTCCTTTCATTATATTCACAGAAAACCTTTACAGATTTACACTCCCTCTAAAAGGAAAGGGCAAGCACACTGCCCATCACTAAAGCACACCTTTTTTCCAAAAGCTTCAGTGCTTCCAAATCTGCATTCAGCCAAAAGTGTGTATAAATTTATGAGAAATGCCATTAATAATTCCTACAATAGTGACTGTGCTTCTAACAGTTTCTAATAAAAATTGTTTTGTGCTTAGTATTGATCTTGTCATCAAAATAATTGCCAAATGAATACTATATGGAACAATTCTTTCTAAACTCTCCTAACCAAATGTAGTAAAAGATTCTAAATTGTGTAATAGAGGCCTCAATATTCTGACAGATGCCGACCAGGATGGACTCCCAGAGCTGTGATGCTCTTTGAACCAAGTCACATAATCTATATTTCAAACCTTTTCTGGAAGAAGATTGTCTACCTCAGGGAAGCCAATGACATTTAATCTCAAGTGCCAACTCGACTTGATGGGTAATGGTGAGTTCTCAGAAGAAGAAATACGAGGCTCCGTACAGGACCAGTGAGACAAGTTCCATGATTGATTTGTCATGAACATCATAATCATAAGTGAGGGAAACTTTGAAAAGAGTGACAAAGCTTTTCTCTCTTTGCGCTCTTTGGTTGAAAAGACTGCTCAGTCTTTCTAATAAAAATGGTCTGATTTATCATGTTCCATACTCTGATGTAATATAATATCAATGATAAAATTTTGAGTGTTATGTTTCCTGTATTTTAATTGATCATTAATTATGGGGCTTCGGGGTATAATATTGTAGGTAAGTGACTAAGAATATCTGGAAGAACAGTTTTTATGTCTTCTTGGCTTTTCTGTTTCTTCTATGCAGATTTGCCTCAATTATGTTTCTCTCTTGAAATTCTATTTATAGCTGAAGGGCAAAATCAAACACTACTGCTCTATGATGCCCTTCATGTTTCCTATGGTCTACATAGCTGTCACCATATTTTGCATTGCTAAAGTACACTGCTTATATACTTTTTATGGTGCTTACTATACAGACTGCTATGATTTTGTCTAGATGTGCCCCCAAAGCCTCATGGGGTCATTGTGTGGACTTTTAGAAGTTGTGATTGATTCACAGCCCAATGCTGGGGCTGTGGGTGTGAGTGCTACTTCTACCCTAGGGCAGGTCACCTGCACACAAGTTAAGGAAGGGGAAGAGCCTTGCTCTCTCGCTCCTCCCTCTCTGTCCCTGTTGCTTGTGCTGCTTTCCACTACCATGACCTGCTGCCCTCTGTCGTGTGCCACTCTGCCTTGGAGCCAGCCAAGTATGGACTGAAACCTCCACAAACTGTGAGCTAAATAAACCTTTCCTTCCTTCATTTGGGGCATCAAGCATTTTATCTCAGCAATGAGAGAAAAATAACCAAGACAGAGACCTTGTCAAACTTTGTGTTTGTTGTGTCATCATATTTATAAATTTGTTGGGCAGAGATCACATCTACACTTCTCAACTTCCTTGATACAAACATACTCAAATGCTCTTTTGCCAAAAGGGTCTTTATCAGCACCTACAACTCCAAATCTGGGAGACAGTTAGATCCAGGGACTCAAGCAACATTGGTCAAGATCCTATTTATTTTTCTTTTTTCATTGTTAATAACAAGTTTGTCTTGGCCATATTCTCTTTCAACTACAGATATGTTTCTCCTTCTAGAAACAGAAGAAGGAACCGCTTAGGCTTCCACAATCCAAGTTAGCTGTGGCAGACAGCTTTCTGCTGGTGGAACAAAATACTTGAGATCATTAACATGTAAGAGATTCATTCTGGCTCACAGACTTGGAGGTCCAGTCCACAGCCAAGAGGCTTCTCTGCTGTTAGGCCTCTGGTGGAGGAGCCAGATGGCAGTGGCTGGAAGCACCAAGCAGAACAAACTTTCTCACATCCCAGCCAGGAAGAAAAAAGAAAAGGGAGGAACATACCCCTCAATCCCCTGATGACCTCCCACTAGGACCCTCAGCTCCCAGAGATCCCAGACCTCCCACAAGTACCCTCTAGGGACCAAGGCTTTGACACATGGGCCTTCGAAGGAAATTCTGAATCCAAACTAGCATTTGCCAAGCCAGCAGAAATAGAAAGTCTTCTTTTCAATGTGCATGTGTTACCCCCAGAGAAGTACTCCAACACAGAGTGTAGGTCAGGTGCTCCCTGGGTCTCTCACAACAAGCACTGTGCCACCCCCACCCTACCCTGCTGTGCTTCCAAATCCTATCTATAAACCCTTGATGGCCCTTCTCCCCAGAGAAAGAACTCATTTGCCTTCCCCTCAGGTGGACTGGGTTTAGTGGCTCACTGCCTAAGTCAGGCCCCATATGAGACACACAGTAGAAAGAGCAGTACCAACTTCATATGTTTTTTTGTTTTGTTTTGTTTTGTTTTTTGTTTTTGTTTTTTTGTTTTGTTTTGTTTTGTTTTGTTTTGTTTGGCAGAAATGGGGATTGAACTCAGGCCTTAGTGTTTGCCGGGGAAGTTCTTATTCTACTGAGCCATCTCCCTGGCCCCTATGTGTTTAAAATTTAAATGACACAACGCATGTAAAAGGACCTGGATCCATTTCTTACTGCATGGTAAGATTTCAATGTGTATTAGCTTTACAATTATTGTGATTATTTCAGAATAAAGAAAATGGGACTGAGGAAAATTAAATGATCTGCCCAAGGTAGTCAACCTGGCAAGTGACAAGGTTAAATTTGATTGCAAGCCCTGGCATAATCTTCCTACAACATAAAGCAGAAAGTGCTACTAGTGAGAGTGGGGCAGTCAGAATTCTAAAAATGGAAAAATTATTCAAATCACTTTGGTACACCACTTTCATGAAGCATTCCACAAACCAACTCTAGTGATATAAAAGAATTATTTTTCCAACGTAGAAATATAATTAGTATCTATTATCACATTTTTAAAACCTTAAATGGGATACTAGGTCCTTTATTTATGAAAGACGAAAACAAGGAAATCAGTCTTTAGAAGACGTGTATACGAAGGCTCTCTCTGCTCTGTGACAGTGGGAGTTTTGCTTATGACTCCACCCACTTCTCTGTACTTTCAGCACATCCCCCATATTGAATATGTTTTTATCTCAAAATACATTTTTTTAAAATTGCTATCCTTTTCCTCCAAGAAGGAAACCTTATTCTGCATAGCATGCCTTGGGGCCTCAGCCATCACCTAGCATGCCAAGAACACGGAACTTGCCCAGTAGTTGATCACGTTACCATCTGTGATTTGTTCAAAGAGCCAATTTTAGTCATAGGAAAGTTGAATAATCCATGGAATTTTTGTGTGAACTATGTCAAATGGCCGAAAAAATAACCTGAATTTCCTACCCTCCCTAGTTCTCTGGGATATAACCATGCATCTAATGTTCTTTCTTATGCCTGAAAGAACTTGCTCTTGAGCTAATATCTTTCTTTTCCTTCCATTGTGGTAAAACACACAAACCATAAAATTTATCAACATAATCATGTTTAAGTGAATAGTTCGGGTCATTAAGTGCTCTCACACTGTTGGCCAGTTAACACCACCACAGAAGTCTTCATCTTGCAAAACTGAAACTCAGTACCCATTACAATATTTAAATTACTCCTTCTTCCCATCCTTTGGCGGCCACCATTCTAGCTATTCTACTTCCTTCTGGATGCTCATCTAAGTGGAGTCGCCTATTTGTCTCCTTGTGACTGGCTTGTTCCCCTTAGTGCAGTACGTTCAGGACACACGCATGCTATATAATGTCAGAATTTTGTGCCTTTTCAAGGCTAAATAATATTTCTGTACGTATTTTCATTGCACAGTTTATTCATCTGTAGTTACTTGGACTCATAAAGTGAAATAAATCAGACCCCACATGTGTAAATATCATGTTGTATCCCTAGCATAAGAATCTGAAAGAATAAATAAAATCTGGAAGTTATAATAGATACACTAAAATGGAAAGAAACTAAACATAAAGAATAAACAATGAAGATGAGGGAAAGGAGAAAAGATAGGAAGAAAAGGAAGGGGGAAAATCAGGATAGTTGAGATGATTGTACTACTAATTTCCATCAGTTTTTTTGAAAGTAGTAGTTAATGTTTAAATTTTTCACTTTGACTAAATATATATGCTAACATTTGTAATCTGAGCAACTACATTAAAGACAGCATTGTACAATATAAAAATCATGGTTGAATACCTCTTATTTTGTACTTTTAAATGTGGACACTTTCCAAAGTCTTATTAATACTATTATACTCTCTTTGAAGTAAAATAAATAAAAAGACAAGCAAAAATTAAGGTTTATTAAAAGCAAGTGTTAATGTTTATTTGACTAATCTTGCATACGTATATCTGTTAATCTGAGCAACAGATTTGATATAAAAGTAATATAACAACCATTGTAAATTTTTTATTCTTGTTTTGAAAATCTGTACCATATGTATTATTGTATGTTACTCTGTTTCTGTCTTTGTTTTTCTTATTTGTTTTTGCTATTTTAATTTGTGGCTGGCTCAGCCCACCCTGGGGGTGGGGCTGGCATGGCATGTGGTGCCAGGGATTGAACCCCAGTCCTTGCATTGCCTAAGCTTTCCTAAGCAGGCACTTTAGACC
>NW_004524651.1:6014609-6029386 GCF_000260255.1 Octodon degus
CCCCCAGGCGCACTGAGCTGACCACCAAGACCTGCTGCAATCCCAGTGCTGGGAAGGCTGAAGACAGGAGGATCACTATGAGTCCAAGCTGCTTAGTGAGACCCTGCACCAAATATTTTAAAATAAAATAAAATAAAATTTTAAGAAACAAAAATCATTTACCGCAAAAGTGAAGGTTTATTGCTGGGATTTCAGTTTTCTCCCTTAGGCTCATATGTCTATCTTTATGCCAGTACCACACCAATTTGATTATTATAGCTTTGTAATCAACTTTATTTCCCCCCCCCAAAAAAAAAACCCTCAAATAATCGTGTATTTTATAACTTCAAAGTATCTGGACATTTACAAATGTACTTATATCTTTGATATATACCATGAGTGTTTACATAGCTTAACTTGTAATTACAGTATTCTGTGGTATGCAAAACATAAATTTCACCCTGGATAGAGAATGACTCATTTTCATAGACAGTCTATGAAATGGTGACTATTGTGAGTTTTGTTAAATAATTTTTAAAATAATTTTTAAGTATATTACATCTGTAAGCTCTTTGCAGTATGAATTATTTGGTGACAACTGAAGGTACTACTTTTAGAAATGAATTTTTTATCTGTTTTGAGACAGCATCAGTTCATTCTGGCCTTTAACTCCGCACTCAGGCCACCTTCAAACTTGTGGCTCTTTTCCTTTCTTAATTTCTTCACATCCGAGATTACAGGCATGCACCACCATACATGGAAAAAATGCCCTTATCAGATCACTGTATTGGTCGAGTGTCTCTCCAGAAAAAAGCCTTTATGACAATATTTGAAAAAAAATCACCATTTTCAGTACAACTGCAAGGTGTTTCCTAGTTCAATTATTCTAGTCCACAGCTTTAAAGCCATAGCATGTCCATTTTTTGTATAGCTTCCTTAAAGATAGAAAATTTGATGTGTACTGAATTGTAAGGCTTGCAAGTCTCTTATGCACTATGGGACCAAGGATGTAGCTCAGTGCCACAGCCCCTGCCTGGCAAACTCAAGGTCTTGAGTTCAATTCCCAGCACACAAAAAATGCATAATTTTTTAAACTATTGCTTTTTAGAATTGATGGGGATGGTGATTATTGTTTGACTTCATTATGAATGCTTTTCCACCTTCCTTGCATCTGTAAGATATCACTCATGTACAGATTCTCCAGTGTTAATGCCCGGTGTGAATTTGCACTCATCTCATTCCTATGGCTTCTCTCCAGTACAGGTTATCTAATGTGTGCTGAAGTGTGAGCATTGAAGGTAGGATTTGCAAACTGATAATATTTGTCTGAGGTTTTTCTCAGGGATATATTTTCTGATGTGTACTGAGGCTTGAGTGCATACTAAAAGATGTACCATTCTCATTCCGTTTGTGGGGATTCTTTCCAGTTTGAATATTTTTGGAAATACTAATGTCAGGCATTTCACTTTCTAGCATTGTCACATTGCTAAAGTTTCTTATATGCATTAGCTTATGGTAAATTCTGTGTTAAATGAAAACTCCAGGCTTGTCCCATTCATTCCACATGAAGTTTATCTTCCCAGCAGGAGTTCTCCAATGTTTTGAAAGGCGTGAATGGCATGAAGACCTCTGCCTCATTCCTTTGTCAGTTTTCTCTCCAGGATGAAATCGCTAATGGATCCCAAGTGAGCAACTGTCACGAAAGACCTTGCCATATTCTTTGCAGTATGCACTGCGTGCTTGGTGAGGCTTACGCTCACACTAACACTTTTGCTACATTCATTAAATTTGCAAACTTTCTTACCCATATGAGTGTTCTGGTGCACAGTGTCAAATCTAACTAAAGATCGTAACACATTCATTACATTACTAAGGACTCCCTGCAGTATGAACTCTCCAATGAAATGCTAGAGATGAATGTAAAATGACCATTTTGCCACATCCATTTCATTTGTAAGGTTTTCTTTAATATGTCTTCTTTACTGACATGCAATGTATGACTTATATCTAAAGACCTTTCCACATTCATTGCATTTCTAAGGTTTCTCTCCAGTATGAATGCCACAATGATGCCTGAAGTGGAAATTGTGACTGAACACCTTGTCACGTTCATTACATTTGAAAGGTTTCTCCAGTGTGAATTCTCAGATGCTCTGCAAAATATAAATTACAACTGAAAACTTTACCATACTGATTACACTTTTTTTGAGTATTAAAAGAAAAGCATTTATTTATTTTTTAAATACTAGGACTGGATATCCCATTCATTCTTTTTTCACATATGATGTATATATATATATTTCTTTTTTTATTTTATTGAGAAACAAATAGCAATAAGACAGTATCAAAGCTGATTAATAGGACAGTTTCAATAACTAATACATTGTACATTGTTATCTTCTTAGTGGTTATCCATAGTACAAGATGCAGACAAGATATCCTGTCCAAACATTATGAGTACAAATCTTTCTTCTCATTGAATTAAGTGACTGATTACATTTATAAGGTTTCTCTCCAGTATGGGTTCTTGGATGTTTTGTTACAAATGACTTACAACTAAATAGTTTACTACACTGATTACATTTGTAAGGTTTCTCTCCTGTGTGACTTTTTGCCAATGTTGTACAAGTTGAGAAATATAACTGAAGACTTTTCCACAGCGTTATATTTGTAAGGTTTCTGTCCAGTATGGATTCTCTAATGAATTTGTAGGCATGACTTGTCTCTAAATACCTTGCCACATTCATTACATTTGTAAAGTTTCTCACTAGTGAGACTTCAATGTTGTGCAAGTTGAAAAATATGGCTAAAGACTTTTGCACAATCATTACATTTGTAAGGTGACTCTCCAGTATGCATTCTCCAATGACCTCTAAGGTTTGATTTTTGGTTGAAGTATTTGCCACATAAATTGCATACAAATTGTCCCTCTCTAAAATGGACTAGCAGATGGACAAGAAAGTGTGAGTCTTGGTTAAAAGATTTATAAGGTTTGCACTAATGGGCATCACCAGTTCTTCTGTGAACAATTATGAATCAAGAAAATCATTTTCATGTTCATAAGAACTGTTTGTTTTGACATTGGAAGGATTTCTTTTGGGGGATGAAACTAAGGAATAATCATACATAGATTAAGCCATGTAATTTCACTGATTAATATTCCTTTCTCTTTCAAATGGCCATTGCTCAGGCAGATATGGTTGAAAGCTTATTCCAAACCAATTTTAATATGTTTCTTTCCTGAGTTCTTTCTATAATATTCATCTTTTCTATAAGTGAGATTTTCCTCATGATTTTCACAGAATCCTACATCGTCTTTCATCCTCTTTCCAATAACACTCAGAGTCATGTATATTTGTCTGAATTCCTTTGAAGCACAGTTCTTCAGTGTCATGGTTTTCATGTCTTTCCAAGATGTGAAATTATTCTCTGGAACATTTACTGTCTGGATCATTTGTCCTGTATCACTTTTCCTCCTTGGCAGAAATTCCTTGATGACACATTTAGGAGAAATAGCTGAGTAACAGCCACTCTCAATTTTTTCTTTCCTCTTTTTCCTATCCTAAGCCTCTTCCCAGCAGAGCTGATGTGATACACAGACACAGGATTCTAGGGCTCCTGCCAGAGGTGTATGGCACTGTAACCATCACTCCATGGGATGTACTTCTGAGTCTGCAGGAACGTGTATATGGAGCCAGAAAGTCCCTGTAGTAAATTTTAAAGTGTGAGAGTTTGTTCTTTTTCAATTGTTTTAAATTTACTATCCAGGGGCCAGGGAGAGAGCTCAGTAGCATAAGCACTTACCTGGCAAGTGCAAGTTCCTAAATTCAATGCCCTGTACTGCAATAAATAAACAAATAAATAAATAAAAGTTACTATCCAAGATCCTTTTAGGATAGAATTTTCTACTTCTGCAACAAAACCAAGTTAATGGCATTTTGAAGATTTTCTGTACACATCATCCTTGCGCAGTATTTACAACTTTTCAAGGGAGATTTTTGTTCTTTTTTATTTTAAAGAGAATAATATTAAAAAATTGTACAGAATTTCAAAACAAGATGACAGGAAATTAACAATGGTTATTTTATTGCATATTGTTATCTTCAAAGTAGTTGCTTAGAGTACCAGATCTGGCATAGAGTATTTACAACAATACTTAATGTGAAAACCCAAGGAGATGAAATGTCATTCCATTTACCAGAGTCTTCTTTAATATCTCTAATGATTTACATTTATTTTTCAAGCTCCTATTGTCTTTTACTAAATATTGCATTTTTCTTCTGTAGTGCATTGAGATCTTCCTATTATTTAGTTTGAACTTGTCCAATATATAAAGTTAAGTCATTTGGAGTTCTTCATCCTTATGGTAAAGACTAATACATATTGTTGGTATTTCATAGTTAGTGGTGATATCCTGAATCTAACACAGTCCACATTAGTAAAATATTACCTATGTAATAATGGTGTGTGTGTATGTGTGTCTGTGTGTGTGTGTGTGTGTGTGTGTGTGTGTGTAAAACTTTTGAAAAAGTAATCAGCATCCTCAACTTTTCTGTCATCAGGGGCTATGAAGATGGAGATAGTGGAGGTGACAATTAAGATATGACAGACAGAAATAAGGTAAAATAAAAAATACTAAAGTTTCTTTAATAAGCTTTAAGTTTCAGTGTAGCCTATGTGCATATTATCACAAATCTTCAAAAGTTGTTTGGTAAAATCCCTGTTATTCTTTCCTGTAAGCTCCCTAAAAGTCACAAACACAGAGGTGCTCATCAATAGCAGATATAACAAGGGATTAAAAACTGAGCATCAGCACATAATAGGGCATGAATGCATGCGGATGTTTAGACCTCTGAGAATTCTAGTGGGGAAAATTTCTTTCTGTTCTAGTGAAGGCAATCTCAAATGATCTGGATTTTGTTTTGGTTTTGATTTTGTTTTTGTTTGTCTCTAGACAGTGTGAGAATCATTCCAATTAACTGCTAGATTCAAAAATCTTCTGAGATTCTCAGGATCATTGCATTATCCATTTTCTACATATAACTATATCTAGAACTGCAACCTGAAATTAGAGAAATATTACAGAAGTTAGAAGCAATCACTAGAAATGAAAAACTGCACTGAAGTCAAGTCAAAATCAAAAGATGAATTAGACAGTACAAGAAATTACTGCTAGATTAGTATCACTGAACCTAGTGTCTGGTAATAGCAACCAGAGCTGTAGGTGAGGGACAAGATGCCATTCATCCTCTGTTGATCTATCCACTGGGATCACTCAAAAGAAAATCCAGTCTTATCACTCACCTGTGTAAAATGACGCTCGAGACTTCTCTCTGAAATTGAACCTCCCTGAGGGATCCTACATGATATCCCCTATCTGTCTAACTCCAGCTGACAGCTCCTACCACTGTATCCTACGATCACAGGAGTCCACGATTCTGAACTGCATTCTGTTCCCAGAATGCACAGTGCTATCTCTCAGTTCTTGCCCCTGGACTTGTCATTGCCTTCTGAAGCACCCATCCCTGCCTTCTACTATATCTCCTACATGTAACTTTCAGGGCCCAAGACTCCTCTTCTAGGGTCCATGTGTGCTTTCTCCATTTATTATTTGCCCCTCCTGAAGGAAACTGAAAGTTCCTTGAGGATTGATTGTCTTTGCCATTTCATTCCCAGGCTTAGCCAAGTGCCCAACTCACTGTAGCTCAGTAAGGCTTTGTTAAATTAACCCAGTATTTATTTGACTAAAAGTCAGACTTCTAGATTGAAGCTAAAAATAAAATTCAATTATAAGTAGCTTATAGAAGGAAGGGAACTCAGTGGTGGCAAAATTATTAAATGAAACAGAATTCTAGATGAAGTTATTAAATAAGTCAGAAGATGTCTTTGAGTAAATGAGGCAATGCCTAGAAAGGCAGCATCTGCCCAGGCTGACAGCTGGCACCCAGCCCACCCACACTTCCATCCCTCCCACTCTCCAGTCTCTCTAACTGCACTACCACCAGCTCTTCCACTAGCACTGCCTGTAGCTTGTGAGCTCACCAAGAGGAAGGACTACGCATTTTTATCTCCAATTCTTGACAAATGCTAAATGAATGAATGAATGAATGGGACAAAGGCATCAATCTTTTGCACTAAACAATGTGACATCAAACCATATAAAGTAAAAACCATTATAAATGAAAGCAGAAATGACAGTTATGCAATCAGGAGATATTTTAACACACCACCATCAATCTACGACAAATCAATTCAATAAAAAATAAATAGGGCACCAAAAAATTGCATTACATAATAAAGTTACATTAATATCTGCTGAACTTTGTAACCCCAGAAATAGAAAATCCTTTCATAAATCAAATGTTTACAAAAATAGATCTTGACTCATCCAAAAACTTTCTGCCCAAAGCACAAAGTACATAGAACAAGATTCAGACGGAAATATAAAAACAAAAATAAAGGGAAAAAGGAAATAAATAGCTGAAATTTTAAAATACACAATTTATACTTGGAATGTAAATTTTCTTTTCATAAGTGATTTAAATTGCTGTGGCTAAAGAAACATTTAAATTTTAAGTCAAGGGAAATCACCTGAAAAGCAAGTCGGTAAGCATAAGTAAGTAGGACAGAAATCAAAACTACATCAGACAAAATTTAATATGAAAACAACCAGCCCTTAAAAAATATTTTCCAGAGCCATAAAACTTAACATACTTAAAAACAAAGAGCTCTCATAATTCTGCAAAAAAAGAGTAGTACTGCAATTTTAATGGCAATTGACAGCAACATACAATTTAATAATGATAAAATAAGAGTTAATAAGTATTTAAGTAGTTTAAGTTACCTAAGGAAAAACTGGAACTTAAAACAAAATATCATTTTACCTCCTAAATTAGCCAAATGCTTTGGTTTAATAATGACTTTATGTTCAATAGCTTGCTTCCTCAGTGCATGCTTTCAGTACTAACTTAAGAATAGTGAAAAGACCATCCCAGCAGGCCCCAAAGACACTGCCCACTGACCAACTCTAGCACAACTTCGAAATCTTCACCAATGCCCTGACAAAGGCTGACGTTTTTCTGTTCAGCATGCCAGCTTGAGGAAATAGCCCTAATTTCATCTTCAGGTTTATGAACTAAAATATTATTTCATAGTTTTTTAGTAAAAGAAAAGGGAATTGCTTCAACAATTAACAATAAATGGCGAACTATACCATGAAATAAAATAAAATATAATGAAGCCACTAAAACTATTCTTATAAAGCTTTAATGACATGGAAATAGGATTAATTCAATCAGGTTGTTGTATGGTGTATAATTTTAAAAATGTAGTGCACGTTTATATTTTTAGACATTATTCCACTAAAAGAGACATTGTGGTTAATTCCCAAAATATTCTCCTTGCTTTGAGCACACATGCCAAGAATACCCATCCTTGCCACTTTCTGCAGCAGTTCTGGAAATCTCCTTTCACAAGCATCTTTAGTTGCACTGACCTGGCTGCCTCTGCATCGTCAGTCAATTCAAAACTTTTACATTTCATGTCTTTCTGACTTCGGGGATGAGCCAGAAGTCTCACGCTGCCAGACCTGGTGGGCAAGCTGGCTGAAGACCCTGCCATGGGTTTCCAAGCCTGCCTATTGGGCACACTCAGCGGCAGCAGGCAGGAAAATTTTATCACAGTTCATAAGGATACTCATGAAAGAAGACCTCCAGAGCGGCTCCAGAAAGTGGCAAGAACAATGGGATAATGTTGGAAGCAAAGGGGGAGTAGTGGCAATGTGTCTTTACTGTAATAATTTTTCATTTAAACATTAACTGTGTTTTAGATTAACCCTTATATGATAAACTACCTCAAAACTCCATTTCTTGAAGCAGTCACAGGTTATCTCCCACAGCTCTGTGGGAGACGTTGTTTCTCTGCTTTGCAATTTCTCAACAGGGATTCTGGAAGGACTGACAAGTCCAGAATGGCCCTGCTCATGTGCCTGGCCTGGGTTCTTCTCCGCATGAGCCTCCTGCATGCTTCTTCAGAGACTTCTTCAGAGAAGAAACAGAAAATTCAGAAAGCAGCAAAGTGGAGGCTACAGACTCCAAGGACCCTGCCTTAGAAGGTCCGTGGCGCACTTCTGTGCTGCGTTTCCTTAGCACAAGGCCTCGGGCCACACCCATTTCATAAGAAGGAAGACTGATTGCATCCCTCCTTGGGAGGGTCTGTGGAAAAATCTATGGCCACCACAGTGCATTGTAGCAATAGAACATTAAGTGAATGCAAATGGGCTGAATAACTGTATAACTGTATGTACTTTATATTTTCCATAAATTAAAAAGGCACAGGATCATCCCCTAGTATCCACAGGCCACTGGTTCCAGAGATCTCACAGATACTGTCCCAGTTATTTTTTCCTCATTGCTGGGAGAAAATATCTGACATCCAAAATTAAGGAAGGAAGGGTTTATTTCACTCACAGTTTATGGTGGTTTTAGTCCATAGTCAGCTGGCTCTAAGGTAGAAGGGCACATAGCAGAGGGCAGCTGCTCATGGAGGTGGAAAACAGCAAAAAACAAAGAAAAAAGCCGCAGCTGTTGCAGCTAGCAAAACTCTCTCCCCTCCTTATATTGTACGCAGATTATCCGCCCCCAGGGCAGGTGTAGCACTCACACCCATAATCCCAGCATTGGATCATTAATCCCAAACCCTAGAAGCTGCCGCATGACTGCATGAGGCTTTTGGGGACAACTAGACACAAAGCGTAACAGCTACTAACATCCGCAGGTGCTCACATCCCTTATATACAATGGCACAGTGTTTGCATAAAAGCTGTGTGATTCTCCCACATACTTAAGTCATTTTTACTTGACTTACAATGCCTAATGCAATGCAGATGCTGTGTAAATAGTTGTTATTCTCTTACTGTTCAGGGCATAATGACATGAAAAAGTGTATATATTTTATATGGACAAAATTGTTTGTCAAATATTTTAATCCTCAATTAGTTGAATTCACAGATATGTGGAAGGACAAATGGATTATGCCTAGATTGATACTTTACATATGAATGAAGAAGACTAGAGGGCGAAACCTAACAAGTACTATCGCCAGACAGTGTAAGAGGGATGATTATAATTTACTTCTTTCTAGTTTTCTGTGTCTTCCAAAGTTATCACAAGCTGGAAGATGCTGTTTTAAATGTGTCTTATTCCCATATAGCAACAGTAAGTCAGTTTCGTACAAAAGCATGAAAGGAAATCAGATCAGAGATGAAAGAAAATCAACATCAAAATCAAAAATAAAACCTGAGAAAGCAAGCAAGAGGGAGAAAACACCAGGTAACACCTGTATGATTCTTCTCCTGACCATATGAAATACTAGGATATTTGAATCATCAAACATTTCATAGCAGATTTATGACCACATTGAACAAATGTGTTAACTTGTTTTCATCTTTTATAATACTGACATGCTATATTGAATATGTTTCTGCCTCCAAAAAAGAAGAAAAGCAGCAATATTTCTGTTTTCTGTGTTGGAATCTCAGCCAAGATAAAATAAATACAACAGAAGCCTGAGCAGGGCATAATAAAAACTGAAAAACTTTAGAGTATCTACTATAACCTAAGAATAAAGTAAACATGCTTTAAAAATATGAAGTCTTTTGTATTTCTTCTACCATGTGATTTTAAAATTAAAGAATTTTTTACAAAGGTATTATGCTCTTTCAAGATCTTTTGAAATTACATTATAAATTAATATCTCATGATTCTAATAGAGACTTAAGATGAGACAGAAACACTAAGGAAGAAAGATATGCATCCCTATTCTATAACTCTTTAGATAGAAATTTCTTTCAAGCCCCAGAGCTGATACTTAATATCATGCAAAGCATCTCCAGAATTGTCAGGAGAGCCTCGTTCTCATCTTCGCATACTGACTGCCGGAAGGTCTGGAAATATTCTTGGCTTGTACCAAAGATCGTATATTTTGGAAAAGAATGATCTCTTGGCAAACATTCCATGGTCCAAAACAATTTAAGAAAGAGACATATCAGGGAAGCATTAGTCAAAAAGAATGTGTGCTATTTACAGACATGCACCTGTCAGATTTCAAAAATATCACCTCTCCTTGTTTGAAAAGAGCTGCTGATGAAACACATGAGTCGCAGCCTCTTTGCCCACAGCCTAACCGTAGGCACTGCTCCCACCTCCTAACCAGACAAATTAACACCCATGTTCCCCACCACAGTTGTCCCTCCCAGCAATGTAAGTGACAGCATGTACCAGTCAGAGGAGACCGGTGACACATGAAATCATTTTGAAATCATGAAACACGGAGCTCTTCCTTTGGGTCATTCATTTAACAGCTAAGACCAGTCAGGTGGCAAGGGCTCCTCTGGGTCCAAGGAAATATACACAACATTTCAGTACTTTTCTGTGAAAGTGTTTTAGACACAACGATGCTGTTTCAAACTCCATTACATTTTTCTGTAGACTAAGAATTTCAGCCTCTTTAACCACTAATGAGGCCTCAAGAGATTGGTAAAGTACCTTTAATGCCTCCCTACAGATTCCTCCTTGTTTATACCCAGTTGCTTTGCCATCATTAGACTTCAAAGTTTACCTAATAATTATTTTCATTGCCCAAAGATTCTGAGAGCATTGTGCTGGAAGATAAAAGAGTTTAATTCTCTTTTCATTGTTTGTCTTAAGGGTTTATTTTAAGCTTCAAGGTGTTTTGAGTTTTTATGAGTTAAGGGTTGATCTATCTCCTTCAAGCTCAAATTTTTAGTGAGTCTCACACTTACTAGGAATATAGTATGTCTTGGGTGCTATTTTATTTAATAATTGGGGGCCAGGGAGATGGCTCAGTAGGTTAAGTGCTTCCCTGGCAAGCACAAGGGCCCAAGATCAATCCCTAGTCCTGAAGGAAAAAAAAAAAAAAAAAAAGCACAAGGGCCCAAGATCAATCCCTGGTTCTGAAACACCAGCAACAAAAAAAAAAAAAAAAAAAAAAAAAAAAAAAAAAATTCAAATAATTGAGTCCTACTACACCTAAACATAGGTGTGAACATTTCAACTGGAAGAGTGTGTGAGTGTGTGAGTGTGTGTGTGTGTGTGTGTTACTGTGATCTGAACCAAGAGACTCACACAGTAGGCCAACACTCTACAACTGAGCTACATCCGCAGACCAATTACATGTTTAAGTGAATTCGTTAAGTATTCCTTTAGATTCTCTGTGGCACCGAGACTTGGGCCTTATTCTACGACTCTCACCTGATCCGCATTTTTCCACATACAGCATAGTGTGTTCTAGTCTAAAAATCAGTAATTGAGTAAAGGGGACTCAAGGCTCCTGAAGCAAGCAGATAAAGACACATCTGAAAGTAATGCTTTTGCAGCCTTGAAGGTACGTGGATTGCAGGAGAGCCACAGCATGCCTGGAGGCCTAACCGCACCCTAAACTCACTCTCGCTTTCTGCCCCTCCCTCCCTCCCTCCCTCCCTCCCTCTCTCTATCTCTCTCCCCCTCCCTGCCTCTCTCTCTCCCTCTCTTCCTCCCTCTCTCTGTCCCTCTCTCCCTTCCTTTCTCCTTTCCCTCCCTCCTTTTCTCTCCCCCTCCCTCCCTTCCTGCTCCCCTCTTTGTATGTGTATGTTTTTTCTTTCTCTCAGAAATGCAGATGTAATCTTCCTCGCCTCACTTCAAATTTAGTGAATCAAAACGTCTAATAATAAGAACATCTCACCTCCAAATCCTAGGGATATAATGGAGTGCCTGTGTTCAACACTTAAAATAGGAAATTATGTAAGTTTTTAATAACTGGAGTTTTTGTTGTAGGAAAGAGTATCATTTTCCATTATTGCAGCTACTAAATTAAGAACATTCTCAAAAGCCCATTTTGCTGTTACAGAAAGTGACAGGAATGAAAAGTAATTCCCACTTCCTATAATAATCTTATTGTCTGCCACACAATTTTGATTATACTGTCTTGTGTGGTCTCTCTCTCTCTCTCTCTCTCTCTCTCTCTCTCTCTCTCTTTCATCTTATTCCCACAAAAGTCACATTTAAACTTCGAAGGCAGAACGTCTCAATGATCTTCCCTAAGGACATATAAACCTTCTGCTTTTCTATTTGACTAATAGCATCAAACTTACCTTAACAACATGTAAATCTCTCTTACATCACAGTCCTGGAGTTCTACAAGATTAGACACACAAATAGTCATGTTGAATGTGTTTCTTTGATGATTTCTTCTAGTATCTTGTGTAAGGCATACCAAAGTTCAAATACTTTAGTCAAAACTGTCTACAAAAAGTTAGCCATCATCATTTCAGACTTACCAAATGGAGTTCTCCTTCCAGAGGGGCTCCGACTTGTTCTTAAATGTTGGATTTTATCTTTTAATCTCCCAACCCCCTTTTGAAATAAGAGGCTGTATTTTTACACTACAAAGAATTTTATTAGAATCTGCCCCAAAACACATGCTTATTCCTCTCTACCTCATGTTTCCCGGGAAGGGGCCTCGCAGCACGTAATTCCTGCCTGATCTGTAGTGAGGGCGGATCTCACTCCCTTTCTGCTGAAGCACCCTCAGCACACACCTGGCCAGGCTAGAACATTAATTCTTCTGTGACAGATCTTTCACTTTCTTTTCTAAAACTTCCTGAAATAAGTTAGCCCAAAAATAAAGAAATTTAGCAAGATTTATATAAATCATTGTCATTTTAATTTGTGTTTGGTTTTGTATCAACTACACTCCAATGTCAGCTTTAAGTTCATTAAGATAGAATGATTTAACTTAATTTTTTCAGGTGGGACATTGCAAAGAAAAGCATCCACCCTTATTTTTATTGCTTAATATTTATAATATAATTTTAAAAACATTTTGATATCAAGTAACTTAATTCTTCACCAAAGAAAGTAGCAGCTGTCAACAACTTCTGCTGCCAGTTCATGGGTCTCCAGGGTATGCTTTGCTAGGTAGGAAATGCCAAGCAGTTTGGAAAACAAGAAAAAATAGTTTCTGCACCACAAGAGCTGGCATCAATCCCTTACGCTAGAGAGCCTCCCACGCTGGCCAGCTCTGGGAGAGCCAGGCCGGTGCCCTCTCACACAAAACCTGGCCCTTCTCTGTACTAATTTCAAAGTACTCTATAAGGTGAAACACTAGCTAAATACTCTTTATAAAATATCACACTTGGGGTAAAAATTCATGATCCTTCTCTTACAAGTTATTGTCATTTTCTTTTTTTTTTTTTTTTTTTTTTTTTTTTTTTTTTTTTTTTTTTTTTTTTTTTTTGGTCATTCTCTTTCTTTACAAAGAATCAAATTTCCTGTAGGTGCCAATTCCCCAAGATGAATGTAATTATTGTGCATAGCAAACATATACTAACAAATTCATGATTTGTCATTTTGTAAATTGCAAAAAGATTTTAAATATCCAATAATTAATGAGAAAGGAAACCTGAAAATACAACAGGATGAAGAAGAATGCTAGCTTTAGTGTGGGAGATATTATAAGCAGAAGATGTGGTGTTTATTTTAACAGAAGCTATTGCCTAATATTACTTTCCAAGGTCTCCCCTGCATAAAAGAGAAAAATCAGAATTCTTCAGGCTTACAGCCCGTCTCTCTTCCCCAGAGCTCTGAGTATGTATAACACGGCGTCACAAAAGCGCTCCACATTTGAGGAGTTTTCCTCACTTCTGTGTCATCCACCCATGACTCAAACATCAGTGTCTCTTTTGTTGAACTTCACTCACTTGTCGTCATTATTCCTTTTTTTCCCCTTTCTGTGGAGATAAAATGGACATGTGAAAACCTAGGACTATACCTACCTGAAGCCCCTCTGGGAGTCTGTAATATTAGACCATAGATCTTGACATACAGACTTGAAAACATTGCCAGTTTCCTGGCAAGAAAGAGAGCCTCTTTAAAAAATGGTGTTGGAAAAACTGGCTCTCCACATGCCGAAGACTAAAACTAGTCATATGTATACAATCAAGCACTAAACTAAATTCAAAATAAATCAAAGTTCTAAATATTAAAATGGAAACACTAAATCTACTAGAAGAACAAATAGGTAGAAATCTTAAAGACATAGGTGTAGGCCCAGAGCTCATGAGCAAAACTCAGGCTGCACAGAAAGACTTAAAAGAATCAACAACTTGGACTTCATTGTATTAAAAAGTTTTACACAGCAAAAGAGATCACCAAAAGAGTAAAAAGATAACCCACACAGTGGGAAAAATATTTTAGCCAATTGTCTCTCAAATAAAGAACTTCTATCCAGAACACATAAAGAACTGAACAAAATCAGACACCCTCAAATTCAAAGGCCCAATCCAAAAATTGGCATCTGAGATGAATGCACACTTTTCAGAGGAAGAAATACAAATGGCAAATAAATATAGGAAAAAATGTTCAACATCATTGGTCATTCAAGAAATGCAAATTAAAACAATGCTGAAAGCATCTCACCCCACAAAGAATAGCTATCATCAAGAAATCAACCAATAACAAGTGCTGGAGAGGCTGTGGGGAGAAGGATCACTTCCCTACTGTTGGCGGGGGTGTAGACTGGTGCAACGACTGTGGCAATCAGTGTGCAGATTCCTCAAAGAACTAGGATTAGAAGTCCCATTCAACCAAGCTATTTTCCTTCTGGGCATCTTCCCAGAAGGATTAAGAACATCATACCACAGCAATACATGTGCACCCATATGTATAGCAGCACAATTTATCATAGCTAAATCTGGAAACAACCCAAATGCCCATAATCTGAGGAACGTATAAAAAAGATGT
>NW_004524651.1:6030741-6033768 GCF_000260255.1 Octodon degus
ACAATCTGAGGTACAGGATCTCAGGATAAATCCTGAGGGGATTTCACTGACCTTGTTAGACCCAAATTCTACAACTCTTGTGGCATAGGTCCTGCTTTACCTTGGTCTTAACCATGCAGCAGAAAAGTATAAAAATGTAATATAAGAAGTAAAGCCATGCTGTTGTGTTGACATGTGGGTGCCCCAAGCCAGCCACAGAAATCTGGCATGGTGGCACATAACTGTAATCCCAGCACTGGGGAGGCTGAGACAAGATGATCGCTAAGAGTCTGAGCTGTGTAACAAAACCCTGTATCAAATAAGTAAATAAAAAGATTTTTTAAAAAGAAGAAAGAAATGAAAAGAAACTAGAATAGTGAAATAACTTTCAAAAAGAATAACAAAATGGAGGGCTTCCCCTTCTGCAACGAAGGACCTATCATAAAGCTACACTTATTAAGACAGTGTGCAATTTATGTCAAAACAAACAACTAGACCAATGGAACTGAAAAGTCTATGGAAAAAGACACCCACAGAAATGTAGCTCAGGCTGCCCAACAAGGTAACACAGACCGAGTGACCTAACCAACATGCGTTATTCGCTCGCAGTTCTGTGAGCTACAAGTCCAAGACCAAGGAGCCAGCTGCCATGGTTTCTGCTGAGGCCTCTCTTCCCAGCTTGCAGTCGGCCGCCTTCTTGCCAGGCCCTCGCATGGACTTTTCTTCTCTGCTCTGATGGGGAGAGAGAGACTGCTCTGTGTGTGTTTCTTTCTCCTCCTATCAAGAGCGTCATAATAGGGTCCCATCTTGAGGATCTCCTTTCACCTCAATCACTTCCTGGAAGGCTTCATCTCTACAGCTAGTCCACATGAGTTTTGGTGGAACAGAATGAAGCTCATCACAGAGACAAATCTAGTTTATTGCAAAGTTGTAAAGGAAGTAGAGAAAGGACAGTCTTTTCAACAAATGGTGCTGGGATAACTGGGTCAGTTTATCAGCTTTGGGGGGCATGTATCATGTTTCTTGGTTTATTGCATTGGCCTAATTCAATATCTCAGAGATTTGCTCCTGTGTTCTTCCAGTAATAGACCCATGATCCAAGCCTGACCAACAAAGGCAAAATCTGGGCCCTTGCCTAGGACTGAGGTACTCTCTTCTCACCAAAAAGTGGAAAAATGGTAAGGTGCAAGTTTAGACCTACTACTGCCTCTCTTGGCTCCTCCACAGAAGGTTAGATCCTGCTTGAGAAGAGAAATGCAAAGAGCTAATAAGAAAGGGACAGCGAGAAGGCCCTCCTCTGCCTGCAGCCAACACGCACCCTGCATTTTTCAGATGCCTGACCCAGAACATTTCTTTACTCTAAGACAGGTTACATTTGTTTCCCTCATTTGTGCCAAGCAGTCCAGCCTGCTAAAGTAACTTTTTTTCTGGAACTTCAGTTTAAGAAAAATGTAATTGCTAACATCTGTCCACAGACTACCACAAGAAATTAATAATAATATACATAACCTGCTTAACCTAGCGCTCAGCCAATATTGACCACAGAATAAATGTATGTGCAGTGGGACCAGCAACCAGATCATAGTGAGATAAAGAGAAAGGGGAAGAAAGAGGATAAAAATGGGACAAGGCAACTTTTCAAATGTTTTTTCCACAAAGAGAGAGCAAAGAACTAGAGCCAGCAGGAGGGGATTTGCAGAGAGATTGATGCAGAAGTTCTCTTCCTGTGATATTCCATTGAGTCTGTGGACAAAAATTTGGCTTCTTGTGTTCAGTCAATATCACACTAAATTTAATTTTGGTTGCTTTCCTAACACCCTCAGATTCTTAATTATTATTGCTCTGAGGCTTACTGATCTTACAAAATTTTATTACTCTGTTTAAAAAGAATATATGAAAAAAATACAACAAAGTGTTTACGAATTAGACTTTGGATCGAAGGACTTTAATTAAACTGTCTTTTCTTGTAATTAGTCATAGCCCTCTTAGATGATGCTTCTATTGATCCATTTTTCTCTGATACCACCTAAGATAAAATTATAGTGGGAGATTATATACTGCTCTTTGGAAAGCAAAGTGACCAGATAAGAATAAAATAAAATTAGCACTTTGTTTTCATGTGTCAAAAGCTAAATAATAATATTTTGATTAATAATTATTAGATGGGATGGTAGACATGCCTCAAAATTGTATGGGTGGCATCATCCTGAATCTTACTTCCTTTACATACAGTGTTAATTATCTATGCATCACAGCTTATATTATTGTCCCTTCTAAGGTAGCATTGTTGAAGTTTATTAAGGTACTCCTCAAAATACAGTACCTCTCCTCAAAGTACAGTAACCTACTAATGTAGGATATTATATTAGAAACAAAAATGTTGATATGAATCAAACTAAATTAATGTTAAGTGTTGTTCTAATTGTCAATAAGAAAATTGTCTATTAATATCACTATAATTTTCTTTCTTTTTTTTTTTTGGCAGAACTGGAGATTAAACTCAGGCCCTTGTGCTTGCCAGGCAAGTGCTTTTTCTACTGAGCTCTCTCCCTGGCCCTAATTTTTCAAGAAAGTATTGTTGAGGAAAATAGGAAACATCACTGTACAGAGTAATTAAACAGAATTACTATCACTAGATTTTCTTCTTCATATAATCAAGATTTATACTAGCAAATTTGAAAATAATTACCATTGACTTTGGAGCACAAATAGCTGGTTCTACTTTCTATATATACCTATTCAAATTCTCTAGATTATATAAAGCATGGCTAACATTTGTATGCTTCATTGCTTACACAATATGTTTATGTAAATATATCATTTGATCTCTATTAACACCATGAAATAAAACCTTTCACATATAAATGAAAGTAAAAGAAACGAGACTGGGTCTGGTGGTATGCACGTGTAATCCCAGCACTTGGGAGACTGAAAACAGGAGATTCACAATGAGTCCA
Organism: Octodon degus; assembly: GCF_000260255.1. NCBI lineage: Eukaryota > Metazoa > Chordata > Mammalia > Rodentia > Octodontidae > Octodon > Octodon degus. Next base: position 6,033,678 of record NW_004524651.1, read on the forward strand.
ATCTATGTAGTAAGACCCTGTAGACCCTGTACTAAAATACATTTTTTAAAAAGTCTTCATTAGCCAAGCAATTTCTTGTTAGAAATATTAT
>NW_004524651.1:6060599-6061665 GCF_000260255.1 Octodon degus
GTAATTCTATTTTTTGAGGAACCTCCACATTATTTCTAGTACACTAATAGCTGTACTAATTTGCTTTGACTCAAAAATGTGTAAGGGTTCTATTTTCCCTATATCCTCTCCAGCACTTACTATCTTTAATCTTTTCACAGGAGGATGGCATTGCATCTCATTCTTTTGATTTGTATTTCTCTGATAATTAGTGATAAAAAGCACTTTTTAAAGTACCATTTCTAAGCCTTCTTTTGAGAAATGCCTGTTGCGATCCATTGCTCATTTTTTAATCAGTTGGTCTTTCTGCTGCTTAGTTTTTGGAGTTTTAGCTACCAACCCCTTATCAGAAATTTGGATTGCAAGTATTTGCTCTCATTCTGTAGGCTGTACTTGCACTTTGATAAATGTGCCCCTTGCTATGCAAAACAAAAGGACATAATCTGATTTGTTTGTGTGTGTTTTGTTTCTGAGGTCATCTTTAGAAAAAAATCCTTGCCCAATGTTCTGAAGCATTTCCCTTATGCTTTCTATCAGTGCTTTCATAGTTTCAAGTCTTATATGTAAGTCCTTAACCCACTTTGTATTGACTTTTGTAGCTAATGTGGAATAAGAATCTAGCCTCACTCTTCCACATATGGGTATCCAGTTTCCCAGCACCATTTGAAAAGTGTCCCTTCATGGTGTGTTTTTAGCACTATTATGAGATATCAGCTGGCTGCAAAAGTATGCACTTTCTTCTAGATTCATTAGCCTTTTCCATTGTTCAATGTGTCTATCTTTAGACCATGCAGTTTTGATTACTGCAACTTAGAAGTTTGTTTTGAAATTAGAAAATTTAATGCTTCTTGCTTTGTTCTTTTTCCTTAAGATGACTTTGGGAGCAGAACAACCTGGTCAGTTTAAGACCAGCCAGAGAGGAACTCCACAGCAGACACCCAGCAAGAAGAAGCCAACCATAGCATCCAGACCCAAGACAGGCCCAGCTGGATGAGTTTGAACTTGGTAGATCCAGCAGAAAGCTGAGGCACACTGCTAGACTCAGACCTATGAGAGCATTAGAGAGAGAGAGAGGTGGCAACAGGTA
>NW_004524651.1:6062920-6064900 GCF_000260255.1 Octodon degus
AGAGAGAGAGAGAATTAAAACCTCAATCACACCCCGGCAAAACTGCTTGAATGAAAGTGCAGATACACACTGAGACAGGAATTGAGACTGGGCAAGGTGGCAGGCACCTGTAATCCCAGAACTTGTGAGGCTGAAAACAGGAGAATCACTACAAGTCTGATCTACATAGTGAAACCCTGTAGACCCTGTACTAAATACATTTTTTAAAATGGGGAAAAAAATTGAAGATTGACTTTCAGACCTTGAAGATACCATTGCAGCTAGTGAAATGGTAAGAAAAGATCTCTTTTAAAAAAAACTAGGATGCAGGAAAAACATAATTCAACATCTGCAAGATGATGCAATGATGAACAACTTATGACTAATAGGCATCAATGAGAAGGAAGGAGTCAATACAAATGATATAAAAAGAATATGGACAGAAGTAATAGCAGAAAATTTCCCAAATATGGGAAAACAGTCTGACATTCAGGTTATCAAAGCACATAGAATTCCAAATAATGTCAACTCAATTAAAACCATAACCAGACATATAATAATAAAGATCCCAGTAATTCAGCAGAAGAGCACCATACTAAAAGCTGCTAGAGAAAAGAAACAGATTACATTTAAGGAAAAACCATCAGAAAAACAGCAGATTGCTCTTCACAAACTATTAAGTCAAGAAGAGCAGGGAGCAAAGTAATTCAAGTCTTGCAAGAAAACAAATTCCAGTGCAGAATGATATACCCTGAAAAACTCTATTTCAAGTTTAATGGAGACGAGTAATACTTCCACGAAAAAGAGCAACTAAAGAAATTCTTGATGACCGATCCAACCAGCTCCTGCCCTGCTCAGTTTGTAAAACCAGTAGCTTCCCCCATAAAAGTTCTTTAAAATGAGCATCTACTCACCTGACGGGGGTGTAACATCAACTTTGTGGGAACAGAAAGAAACTTATAATCTTGTCAGCAAAAGGTGACATACTATGAAAACCTGCAACTTTGCTAACACAAAATTTCAACCTGAATTCGACAAGAAATATATTTGTGAGAGATTTAACAGGGAAAACCTGAAAATAAAAAGACAGGTTATGCAACTTTCCCACATCCCTTGCTGACTAAGGAGCTACCACATACATGCATAAGAAAGACTCAACCAATCTCATCCAAAATTAAAAGCCATAGGAAGGGCCAGTCAAATAGCTCAGCAGATTAAAGTGCCTGCAAGCAGGCACAGGGACCCAGGGTTCGATCCCCAGGCCTGCCAAGCTGGCCCTACCCCTGGGGCGCACTGAGACAGCAATTAAGACTGGGTGTGGTGGCACTTGCCATAATCCCAGCTCTTGGGAGGCTGTAAACAGGTGGATCACTGCGAGTCCATCCTAGTAGTGAGACCTTGAACACCCTGTAGACCCTTCCCTAAAATACAGAAAAAAAATAAGAGACGAGAGAACTAGGTAACCTTTTGAATATGCTCCCAAATCACAATGATATTGAATGAGTGTTAAATTTTACTAGCTAGGAATATTTGAGCATAATATTTGTCCATATTATTGGCTGACTTTCAAATTATATATACTTAGACTTTCTACAGCAATCCAATTGAAATTAGAATAAAAATTCAAAATTAAATTTTAAAACTGATAATTAAAATCATAAAGCTAGGGCCAAAAAAATTAAATTTTGCAGCATAAGTAAAACAAATTACAAAAAGAGAAAAAAAATCAAACTAATGAAACAAATTCAGAGTCTGAATAACATAAAAATCAACTGATAACATGTAATAGATCATTAAGAATTCTTACTAAAAAAAATAAAAATAAAAAAGAATTCTTTCTAAACAAAGAAGGCAGTAATGTAGCGAAAGAGTTTAAAAAATGAGAACGATACAGAAAATAAAATGACATATGTAAATTTAGCATTACAAAATTACATTAATGTGAATGAACTACTAAACAGTTCAACTGAGAGAGGGACAAACTCAATTAGGAAAATAAAA
>NW_004524651.1:6065249-6067261 GCF_000260255.1 Octodon degus
AAAAGGTAAAAACTGTACCAAATTGTACCAGATAGATAGATAGATAGATAGATAGATAGATAGATAGATAGATTAAAAAAAGGTAAAAACTAGTCCAACAAGAAGAGGTAGAAAAAGAATATTTTGTGATCATAAGAGGGTCAATACATGACATGATATTAGTGTAAACATGTTTCGGCTTAGTAACAGACCCTGAAAATATTTTAAGCAAAATGAAACAGCTAAAAGAAATGAGACAATTTGACAATTACACTTTCAAACTTTTATGTTTATCTATCATTAATTGATAGAACAACTGAAGGGGCAATCAGGGGGTGGCCAGTGGGCTGGGAAAGTGGGTGTGACCCCTCAATCCAAGACACGTGCACAGAACAGCTCCCCAGGCTTACACCTGTAGCCAGTCAGGGAACACTATCTTCAATTTTTCAGAAGCAAAATCAAGCAGGTATTTGATAAAAGACCTAGATCTGACCGCATAGTGAGGATGGGACTGATGTTAAGCTGGCAACCACGTGAGCTGTTTGGTGGGTGGCCCCACACTCTGCAGAGTGCTCTTCTTTTCCTACTGTAATAAATGTAAAAACTTGCTACTTCCTTTTCTGTTCAATTTTTTGTTCTGGACATTAAGAACTAGAAAGAATCTCTAAAAAGACCCTAGAGCACCCCAGGAACCAGTAACACATACAGACAGAAAATCAGTAAGAATATAGAAGACTGACTACCAACCTGTTTTAATCTAGTTGACTTATGCAGAACATTTCACCCCAAAAATAGAGAAACACCCATGTCCTCACAATGGAGTATCCTCAGATAGACTGAAATAATACAAAATGTGTATTCTGAACCAAACGGATTTAAATGAGAAGTCAAGGAAAGAGAGAAATGGAGGAAATTCCCTAAGTATTTGGCAAATTAATATTACACTTTTAAGTAATCAATAGGTCAAGAAGATAAAAAAATAAAATTTTAAAATATTGTGAAATGAATGAAAGTTAAAACAGAACATATCAATTTGATTAGGTGGGTTGCCTATACAAGACTTATAGCTTTAATGTTTGTATTAGAAAAAGAATAGAAGAGTATAACAAAGTATCTATTTTGAGAAGCTTACTGCGTGCCATGCTGGCCCCTGAGTCCCGGCGCCCACCACGCCAGCCACCAAGACCAGGCTTGGTGGTGCACACCTCTAATCCCAGCACTGGGAAAGCTGAGACAGGAGGATCACTACGAGTCAGAGCTACATACCCAGATCCTGTACCAAATAAATAAACAAATAAATGATTTTTAAAAGAAGAAAAATTGTTGCCCAATGTCTCATAGGAACATAGATGCTAAAATCTTACATTAAGTATTAGTATACTAAATCCAGAAATATTTGAAAAGGAATACATACCTCGACCAAATAAGATTTTCCCTGGGAATTCATGGTTGGCTTAACACTTGAAAATCCATTAGCGTGATACACCATACTAAAAGATATAAGCACAAAATCTTCTCTCAATATATTTGACAAAATCCAGCACCTGGTCAAGACTACAAGAACAAAGGGAAAAGTCCTCAGTGTGACCAAGGAGACTGTTCCGGCTATTGTCCAGATGCCCCCAAAGCCTCCTGTGCTCACAGGCGGAACCTTGAGGAGGTGGCTGGATCTAGGGAGTGCACGGCTGGGATCAGGTTACGATGCTGAGAAGGATGCCTAGTGAGACGCTGTACTAAGGCTGCCCCACCCTGAGTGTGCTACCTGCCTACGGGTGGGCAGGCTGGGTAAGATGTAAGGGACAGAAAGAAGGCCACTGTCTCTTGCTGCCTGCTACTTCATTGCTGGCCACCTCTGCCTGCCTGCTTTGCCAAGGACTGGTTCTCCTCTGTGCCATACCGTCATGCCTTGGAGCCAGCTGACTGTAGACAGAATCTTCTACAAACATGAGCTATAAAGAGAAGCCTTTCCTCCTTCAACTGTGGGAGTCAACAATGAGAAAAAGTTCCAACAGAGATTTATCAAAAGCTTACAG
>NW_004524651.1:6074096-6075181 GCF_000260255.1 Octodon degus
ACCTCAGATTGTAGAACCTTTGTCAGTGCAGCCATGTGGATGAGTCACGGCCATTGCTTGGCCAATGTGCTCTCTGTGAAAGCCTGAGAGAGTGACTATCACCACTCTTATTCAATATAGTTCTAGAATAATTAGCTAGAGCCATTAGACAAAAGAAATAAAAGAAATATGAATAATAAGAAGAAGTTAAATTATCATTATTTGAAGATGACATGATGCTTTACTTGGATGACCAAAAAACTCCACCAAAAAGCTACAAGAAGTAATACAGAAATTCAGTCGCTAAGCAGGATGCAATGTCAATACCCAAAATTCAGTAGTATTCCTCTACACAGATAAGAAACACACTGAGAGGGAAATTATAAAAAGAATACCTTTTACAATAGCACTGAGGAAAATAATGTACCTTGGAATTAATCTAACTAAAGAAGTGAAAGATCTTTTCAAGGAAAATTACAGTACTCTTAAAAAAGAGATCGTAGAGGATTTCAGAAAATAGTAACAGATTCCATGCTCCTGGATAGGAAGAACCAACATTGTGATGATGGCTATACTCCCAAAATTGCCTTACAGATTTAATGCAATCCCTATCAAACTACCACCTACATACCGTCCAGACCTAGAGAAATTGTTCATAAAATTTATTTGGAACCAGAAAAGACCTAGAATAGCAAAGGCAACCTGGGAAATAAAAACAAGGCAGGAGGCATTACAATTCCTCACTTGAAATCATACTACAAGGCTACTGTGATAAGATCAGCATGGTACTGGCAACAAAATAGATCTGAAGATCAATGGAATGGATTAGAAGACACTGAAGCCTCCACAAACACACTGAGCCACCTTATCTTTGACAAAGAGGCCAAACATACTAACTGTAAGAAAGATAGCCTCTTTAACAAATGCTGCTGGAAAAACAGCCTCTCTACATGCCGAAAACTGAAATTTGACCCAGGTCTATCACCATGCACTAAGCTAAAGTCAAAATGGATTAAAGATCTAAACATTAAATCAGAAACACTAAATCTCCTGGAAGAGAAAGTAGGAGGAACTCTTGAAGACATAGGGGTAGGCAAAGAGTTCAT
>NW_004524651.1:6075720-6077086 GCF_000260255.1 Octodon degus
TTTTTTGTACTGAGAATAACTCACAACTCACAATTACCAGGCAGGTGCTATGCCACTGAGCATACTGAGCTATATCTTCTACTTTAAATTTAAAACTCTTTATCTTCAAATGATATCATTTATAGAATAAAAAGGCAAACTAAAGACTAGGGAAAAACTATGGCAAACCATTATAACTAGGTATTTATACCTAGACTATATTTAAGAAAGAAAAACTCTTGCAACTCCATAACAAGAAAACAACAAAGACTGATTGAGCAAAATACTTGAACATATATTTCAGCAAAAAGGTATATGGAAAAAATGGTATATGGATAGGTCATAAACACATGAAAAGATATGTAACATCATTAGTAATGGCTTAAAATGCAAACTGAATATACCATTATACGTAAATACTCAAATAGCTATGATCAGAAAGACTGATACTATCAAATGCTGGCAAGGATGGAGAGAAATTAGAACCCACCTATTTTGCCAATGAGAGTACAAAATGGTACAGCCTCTTCAGAAAACAATTTGGCAGTTTTCTTAAAAAATTAAAGTATAAATGTGCCATACAGCCAAGCAATTCCACTCCTAAGATATCTACCCAAGACAAATAAGAATATATATCCACAAATGACTTTTACGTGAAGATTCACACCCCAATTATTCATAATAGTCACAACCTGACAACATTCAAATGTCTACCAATTTCTGAATGGATAAATTAATGGGAATATTAGTAAGCAATAAAAGTAACAAATTACTGATGCGTCCTACAGTATGGCTAAGTCTTGAAAGACCTTAAGTATTGCATAATGTATAATTCCCTTTAAATCATAAATTTAATAATTTCATTTAATAACCTCAAAGAAAAGAAGCACATCAGTGGTTGCCTGCAGTTGATGGTGTGGACAATGATTGATTTCAAGGGGAAACAAGGGAGATTTTGGAGGCAATAGTGACTTCCTAAAGTGAATTTAAACTTGAATGTGTGTTTATGCTTCAGAAACTATACTGCAGTAGAGACATTTAAGAAGTTATTTCTGAACTGCAAAAATATACCATGAGAAACAAGAAATACAGTTTATTATTATTATAAAATAACATTCAATATTTAGCAAAGATGTCATATGAGTCATATATGCACCTTACTAGTTAACAGAAAGTTGGCAATTATATAGGTTTTATATATATACTCTTCTTTTGTGAGATGTCAGTTGATTAATTGCTATATTCAATTATTTTAAAATATGTCATTTTATCTTGTACAGCAATTAACCACTAGGAAGAATGTATGCAGTGTGTTAATTATTGAAACTGTCCTACCAATTTGATTTGAAACTGTCTCATTGCTAGTTGTTTCTCCATAAAATTATGG
>NW_004524651.1:6085436-6090714 GCF_000260255.1 Octodon degus
AGCAGCACAATTTGTGATAGCCAAATCTTGGAAACAACCAAGATTCCCATCACCTGAGTAATGGATGAAAAAGATGTGGTGTTTTTATACAATGAAATATTACTCAGCTATAAAGACAGATAAACTCGAAACCTTTTTATTGAAGTGGTTGCCACTTGAAGATATAAGTGAAATAAACCAGACCCACATGTGTAAACATCGCATAGTTTCCCCAGTATAAGAACTCAAAAGAAGAAATACAAATAGAAAAGTATAATACAATTAAAATGAAAGCAAGAACTTGAGGACTAGACAATTAAGAGACAGCAAAGAGAAGAGCTAGGAAACATTACAGAGGCAAGCCATACAGTTATATTTATAAGATGGGTAAGGCAATGATCCTGAGAATCTTCAGAAGATTTTCAAATCTAGCAGTTAATTGGAAGGATCCTCACCCTGACTAACTATATATACTGATACCTGTGAACTAAGCAACTGATTGAAGATGGCAATTTGTAATTGTAGGCAATGCTTGGAGTGCCTGTCATTCTGGTCTTCTGAATATGTTTTCGTTGTCATGACATGCCAGTTGCTGCCGTGCTGTCTCTCAGGTAGATGATTGTTTAAAAAGGAAGGGAGTGGTGAATGAAGGCAGGAGACAGGAAAAGGAGTGTTGCAAGACTGTCATGCAACAGTGTTGTGTATGGTTAGTTTTCTGGACTTATATGCAAACATATATAATTCTTTATTCCTATTTTTTAATTGTATTTTAATTTTTTAAATTTTTTGTCATATTCTGTAGGGACTTAAAGTTCAACATATCAATACTTTATGAAAAATACCTGTTCCATGTTATCCCTAAGATGTTTGATATTCAGACAGATAGTGAGGTTAAGCTTAACAGCCTAGGTTGCATGGTAATAACAATAAGCTTCTCCTCTGGAGAGTTAACAACCTAAGCTTGCAGACTAAAAATTAGAGAAAAAGGAAGGCTACAAGGGAAGCCAACATTATGGCCCTAGCCTGTCAAGGTCCATTAAGACTAAGAACATGTGAGAACTTGTACTATAATATCACATAACTCAGAAGTGTCCCAAATTTTCTGATCAAGATTATGGGGCCAAAGGGGAAAGTGATCGTTGATGTAGAGTGTGCCTAAGGAGAGTCACATGGGGAGAAGACACTCCCTCAGGCTTTCAGAGAGAGCACATTGGCCAAGCAATGGCTGTGACTCATTCACATGGCTGACACTGACAAAGGATCTACAATCTGAGGTACAGGATCTCAGGATAAATCCTGAGGGGATTTCACTGACCTTATCAGATCCAAAAGCTACAATTCTTGTTACATAGGTCTTGCTTTATCTTGGTCTTAACCATCCAGCAGAAAACTATAAAAACGAAGTACAAGAAATAAAGCCATGTTGTCATGTCGAGCTGTAGGGGACTCAGGTCAACAACTTCTGACATTGCCAGTCAAGTGAATGACCCAGTACTATTATGGACTACTGGACTATTTTGGAATATTTTGCTGATTTCACACATCTATAACATTTAAATGATGGAACTAAACAAAAAAAGGGGATACAGATGAATGACCATTTTGTATCTGTGTATTCAAGATGGTTAGGATAAACATATGGCTTCATTCTCTTAATTCAGGGAATAGAAGGATTTGTTCTCATAGTGTTTGTAAATAGGATATCATTTCTGCATCTTGTACAACAAATAACCACTACAAAGGAAGTATGTAATGTGTTAATTATTGGAACCATCCTACTGATTTGATTTGAAACTGTCTCATTGCTATTTATTTCTCAATAAAATTATAAGAAAAAATAAAATAAAAAGTAAATAGGAGAAAGAAGAAAAGAAACATTTTCTCAAAAGTGAAGAGGATGAAGAAGTAGAGAGAGGGGAAGGAAGTGAAAAAGAATGAAAGAAAAAATTGAGTTGGGTTATTACATATAGTTATCAACTCAACACAGGAATATAAATGTTATGTATTGCAAACATGTACTAATGAAAATAAAAATAAAATGAAAACACACACACAAAAAAGAAAAATTTGCCATTTTAATCATCTAATGTCGACTGCAATCAACATGTGAATTTCTCAGAGTGCCTTTTTTAGCCTTCTTGACCAGGACCATAAGAGTGTCTTAAGTCAAATAATTACTAAGATTACTAACTAGAACCCTGAGTGTTGGGTGTTAGCCATTATAAAACAGAAAGTGTCTGTGTACTCAAGCCTTTCTAATTCAATCATTCTAATTCCATATTCCCACATATCTATCTTTTCTTATTAGGTCCTAGAGAGCCACACAAATCTGAGGGGACAACAGTATTATCCTGTTTTAGGGATTCTCAGATGATATCAAATATCAAGTATGTTACTGCACCCACGATCGTAATATAAAATCCTCAAAGAAATATGATGACTTCTCCTTAAGGAAAAATTGGGTATTTCAAATTTTATTAAAATTTTACAGATTTTGTTTTTAAACTTTAGGATATACTTCAGGAATTAATTTTTTTTGATCCTAGCAAAAACCTAATGGCAAATATCATAGCACAAGGTTTATTGGGGGGAGGTGTGTGTGTGTATGCGTGTGTGTGTGTGTGTGTGTGTGTGTGTGTGCAGAACAGAGACATGCACGCAGACAAAAAAGAAGAAGAAATAAAAGGAAGAGAAAAGTAGATGGGTGTCAAACAGCCATTGCCTTCTTTTAGAGACAATCACCCCATGGGACCAGGGAGCTTTTGAGGTGGGAGGGTATGAAGGAACATCATTCCACAGCCAGCCTGTGTCACCCTGGGAAGTTCCAGGAATGAAGAAGCCTCCATGACTGCTGGAATCCTCTCCCAGGGCAGCTGTGTGATCAGAGGTTATTTTCAGGGGTCCACTTCACCTTCTTCATTATTAATTTGATTTTGTGGTGTCTTATTTATTAGAGAAAATAGATGCTAGGAGGACTAAAACTTTGAAAGGCAGAAATTCTGCTGAGTATAAACCAAAAGGATTTCTGTTGGTACCCATTGACAGTTCTCTGGGACTGAAAAGAAACCAGCACCAAGGCACACATTTCAGGAGATGAGAAGCAGGTATACAACTGAACTGCCTGCCTTGATCAACTTTGAAATGAATAGTTTATGTGACAGGCAGGGACAGAGCCTCTCCTCTCTCACTAACAGCTCTTCTCCTCAAGATCAGCTGGAAGTTCAGCATGCAGGTGCAGGAATACTCCTGGCTATTGTCTGTCCCAGGCTTCTCTCACAGCAGTGGCTGAACACTGGCTATGTGGAGCAAAATAAATTCAATCCTATTTTCTTCCCTGACCTATGTACTCCTCTAAGAAAAAGCTGTGTGTCAGGACAGTAATCCTCCTTAGCTATGAGGAACACACTCAAAGACCACTGGGGTGCCTGAAACCATGATAATATCAAACCCAACATGCACCGTTCTTGCTATACATGCATATTTATGATGATGGTTAACTTAAAAATTAGGCACAACATGATATTAACAATAATGGTGTTGGATTTGTCCTTAGTATGGCCAAATCCTTGTGAAAGACAACTTAGAAGAGAAAGGGTTTATTTGGGCTCACAGTTTCTGAGGCTGCAGTCCATGGTCAGTTGGCTCTGTTGTTTTTATGACTGTGACCAATAGACAGCATTATGGCAGAGGGCCTGGAAAAGGCAAGCTGCACATCGTGTGACATCAAAAAATAAGGAGAGCAAAAACAGCAGGAGAAAGGGTTGGGACCAGATACAGTACCCAGGACGTGCCCCCATGATCCTCCCACCCACCAGGCTGCAACTTCTGCTTCTGCTCACTGCCAGTGATGCCATAAAATCATGATTTTATCAATGGATTAATCCATTTACCAAGTTGGAGTCCTGGTAATCTAGTCACCTTCCAAAAGCCAAAATTCAGCATGAGAGTCTCTGAAGGGGCATCTTATATCTAAATCATAACAATTGATCATGTAAAAATAATTATAATAATATACTATAACAAAAGCTCATATTTTATGATGTCTCACAAAATATGATACTAAGCTCACACTCTCCCCTCTTGTACTGACCTAGGATGGCCCTAAAGGAAGCACCTCGTGGATTCTCCTTGTCACATATCAGTTACCATCATCTCTGAAGCACCTCAGAACTATTTCCAAATAAAATTAAGAGTGCCAGGGAGATAGCTCAGTGGCATAAGTGCCAGCCTGGCAAGTGCAAGATCCTGAGTTTGATCCCTAGTATCAAAAAAAAAAAACAAAATAAATGGATAAAGTAAGAGTTATTTGAAAACAAGCACTCAGACACTGTAATAACCTCTTTGAAAATCAAGAAAAGATAAGAAAAAAAAGACGCTAAATCCAGGAAGGCCACAACCTAGTAAAAGAGCTCTACAAAGTGAGAACAGAGAAAACAGAAAATTTCCTGAAACTGCAGAATATGTGTTTTCTTCTTGTGATAATTCATGCACATATCAGATGCTGGATAAAAATAGACCAACGCTAAGTTACATCATCAAGAATTATAGGAATTATCAAAGAGATTATTCTTAAAACTTCCAAAGAGTAAAAAATAAAAATTCAAACACAAACAATGAAGAATCGGGGTGAATTGTCCTTTGAAACAAGAAGAATGGAAACTGAAAGACAACACCTTTAAAGTTCTAAGATAAAATTATTTACAATCTAGACTTCTATACTCAAACAGAATATCAATCAATGATGCATTGAGAGAAAAGACATTTCAACCCCACCTACAAATGTGCCTCCCAAGGGCTTTTCCTCCCGAAGCTACTGGGGGGAGGGGAGCCAAAGCAGATGATGAGCTGGGATCCTGGAGAAGGCGATGTCATCAATGAGGGCTTGGAAGGAAATCTCACAACAACATAGACAAGAGACCCAGGAGACCAGCTTGGTATAGATGTAAAACGCAATCAGTCTAGATAAAAAAGAAGGGAAGTCTCTAGAAAGGGTGGATTCTTGGAAAATGGTGGCACAGGAAAGCTCAGGACTCCATCTTTTTCCACCTCAGTAAAAATTAAAGCTAGATATGATAATGTCAATAAAGAAACAGAAAAGTATGCTTCATTCAAAATGAAAAAAACACACCAACAGAGACTTCTCTAGAGAAAGACCTGCTGGCAAATCAGCTAGACAAAAACCTTTTAAAACACTGTCTTGAAAATGATCAAAGAGGGGGGCCTGCCCCTTAGCTCAGTTCTTTAAGTGGCTGCTTCAACAAAGCAGTCAGGCTCAGGTTGCTGTGGTTCAATCCCCACA
>NW_004524651.1:6090814-6096224 GCF_000260255.1 Octodon degus
ACTTTTTAAGTTTTTATATCAATAAAATAAATTGTAATAAAATATTAACATTACTGAGTCCAATAGATATCTGAAAACTATAGAAAATACACAGAATAACAATGGAAATCCTGTATGTATCACTATCTCTGTCTGTGAAATATTTAATCTTATATTTAAAGGTCATCAGAATCAAATTTATTGAACTCAAACATATGCTCATATCAGACAGCATCCTAATTGATAAAAGTACAGACATGTCCTTTCCTAGCAACCGAAGAATGAAAATTCTTGACTGATTACATTGTCTAGCATGTGCTAGGTTACCTAAGAACTGATGGCTTATTCTCCGAATTCATTTCTCTTCCAAAAGGCAAAGGCAGGGAAATTGGTGCAGTTCAGGTACACAACAACATAGAGTCGTCACATTACAAGATGTGGGATGCAAGCACTGGGAAGCATGTTCAAATTCTCTGCTGAAACCTTATATCCAAGTGAATTCCATCTGCCTTTAAGGTGATAGACAGAGTGCCTTTAAACAATACAAGAAAAGTCAGATTATCACAGTACTTTTACCTTGTGTACATGAGTGCGTGCATGAGCGTGTGTGTGTGTGTGTGATAAACTAACTTGGTGCTATATACACAATATGACCTGTCAAACACATGATTATTTTACCTCCTTGACAGTCTGAGGTCTCTGCAGTTTGTGTTTAGTTCATGTTGACCATAAAAGCAGTTAGTATAAAGGGGACAAAGAGAAAAAGAGCTAGAACCAAATCTACTTTCCCCTGGTCCTTTATGTGAAATCATGTATCACTTCCTAGAACTTCAAAATTATTAAGAATGACCTTTCATTTTACATAGAGAAAACCCAAGTTGCTAAAGGACAGATCATAAGAACACAAGGCATCTCAAGTTGAAACTAACTCTAAAAAATCACACATGGGAGGTACGCTGTCATAAACAAGTTTCTTAGCCAATACCATTATATTTCCAGACCCTTCCTATATTTTAGGCAAATGACAATGGAATTTGGACCACTCTCTTTGCCCTACTGATGAGTACCCAAGTGAAACAAACGTCATTCTGGCCTCCCCGGGAGAAAATCTCACCCTTTACCAACGGTGCTACTGCAGCCAGATCACATGGTTCAGCCTGCCTAAATGTCCCTGCTTGAGTCTCAACCCAAGCAGCGGTGTTCAGCTGCTTATGACTCTGAGATGGGGGGTTATTTGCTAGTGGAGCAGAACCTAGCCATCCCTCGCTGACATGCTGTCTCTGTGAAGGGACGCCGTATTATTTTGCTAGTAAAGCTGAGAGATCTGCACATAGAAACAGGAAGCCGCTGCCAAGTCAGTCATGTCTTCCAAATAAACCCAGGTGATCAATAGAGCAGTAAATGTCAGCATTAAACCACCCTCACTCCAACATCAGCATCTCTGTCCTCAGCTCAGGGAAAGGTTAGACGACTGCTTAAATATTCCCCAAAGCCCAACAAAGGGCTTTATAATGTGGCTCTCCTAACCTCATGGTGAGCGCCCACATCTGCGCGGGCTGCCTTGAACACTTTTGTCATATGCTTCATTCAAACTGAAGCCTACAGCCCCCAACTACCCTCCCTCCAACATCTTACCAATCCATTGGAACCTTTTCAGAAAGTTACAGTTTACATCCTTCAGTGTGATTTGAAAGAGAACTCCAAACAAAAGTGGGAGTATACTGCTCATGTCATATGAGTGTTGGTTTGGACACCATATGACAGCAATTATTCATTGTTTTCACAAGTGCTTCCTGCAATTTAGCAGAGAGTCAATAGAAATCCAAGGTTCTACACAGTCAGATGGGTTCGTAGTTAAATAGAGGACAACAATGAATTACTCTCTTCCTTCGTGATCATTTACACAGGATCTATTCATTATGGAATGGACATTCCTTCATGAGTTTCACAGTATCTGTTTTTAAGAGCGTGGTACAGTAACAATTTAAAATACTGCTTTCAATTACTCCATACTTCAAACTCTTTTTAACTTTGTTTTTCAAATCTAACTAAGCCTAGCAAAGAAAAGAGTACACCGAAGCTGAATGAAACACGGCTCAGTGAAGGCCATCTTTAGAGCACTCACTCTCCAAAGTTGAATGCACCTTTCTCCTTGGAAATGCTGTCATCAGCTAGAAGACTTTCGCATTACCCTTTCAATACTCATACTATTCTTACTGGAAAATTACATGAATATCAGCGGAGTGATAATCAAGGTCAGCTGCTTCTTCATAAAATCCAAGAATAAAAATTAACTCTAACATGACAGAACCTCACAGAGAAAATGAAACAACTAATTCCTGAAGTATGTCTTAAAGCTTAAAATAAAAATATCTGTAAAACTTCAACAAATTTGAAATACCCAAATTTTCCTTAAGGAGAAATCATCACATTTCTTTGAGGATTTTATATTAAATTATTTCTTGCTGTTTCTTCACAAATTCCAATTTTCCTAATTTCAATAAGAAATTATTCTTCATTACACTACCATTCAATTAAAAATAAAGGATGGCATAAATACCATATTTGTTTTCATTTATATAACTGAAAATTAACTAAATAACTTCTTGCTGTTCTAAAGCTTATAAAGACCAAAAACATAAAATAAATAAATAAAGTTTATAATGAATTTCACATGTTGTTTTTGTCCTCTGATTACGTTTACAGCTGTCTTGTACTTGTGTTACATTACACACTTTTCCTGCAGTTTAGAAATCTATATTTATTAGAAGAAAAATTCAGAGATCAAGCCCTAGCCCAGGCCCAGTGAGAGTGTGGGAGACCTTCTGGCTACCCTGCACCAGTGGGACCTGTCTGGTCCAAGCCCAGGCACAGAGAGCGTGAGACCCTCTTCCACCCTCTTGAGATTCCCCACCACCACTCTGTAGCCCCCCCTGCCCGCTGAATGAGAACTTCTGCCACATTCTCGGGAACGCCAGATCCAGCCCTACCCAAGACAGGTGAGTGTGTGGGAGAGCTTCCTGCTACCCTGCACCAGTGGGACCAGTGTGATCAAGCCCAGGTGCAGCATGGGTGAGACCCTCTTCCATCCCCTTTTAACCCCCACCACCACCCCACAGTAACCCCCATTCCCACCCAGTGAGTGAGAACTACTGCCATGATCTCAGGACCCCCAGATCCAGGGCTAGCCAAGGCCCAGTGAGTGTGTGGGAGAGCTTCCTCTCCCCTCTACTCACCCATGTACCCTTAAGACTCAGCTAAGGCCTGGCATACAGGCCTGGGGTAAAACTCTGCAGCTGCAGTCCCTTCAAAGAGACTAGGGGAAAGAACCACACAGCTAGAACAGGAGAAGCACATCTTGGCAAAGGGGAACAACAGGTTCACTCCCAAGGATGGCAGCAAGAAGGAGCTGATCAGAACAGCCAGACCCAAGCCAGGCACAGCTGGATAAATTCAAACTTTGTAGATCTGCGCCTGAATTTCAGTAGGTGCTAAGGTTATAACGGAACCAAAGCTCTACAACAAAGGACAAAAGACAGTGCTACACAGAATGACAATGAGAAGGAGTAAAATGCAATCTCAGATCCCAAGCCCACCCATAACAAGTGCAGAGGACGCTAACACAGAACAAATTGGGAATCTCACAGCTGAAATAAATGAATCAACAGCTTCTGAAATAAAGAAACAGCTGCAGAAAGGTATAGAGGAAATCAGACTGGAAATGAAAAAAGACATCCCTGAATTAATAGCATCTGCAGTAAAAAACCAAATGCAGAAACATATGGAGGAAACCCAATAGCCACCCAGAACAAGTGCAGATGACACTAGCTCAGCTGAAATGTATGAATTAATAGCATCGAAAGTAAGTACGAAACAGCAGAAAGTGATAGAGGAATGCAGAGTAAAATTATTTTTTTGAAATAAAAAAAGAATTCTCTGAACTCATAGCTTCTGAAGTAATGAAGCAAATACAGAAAAATAGGAAGGAAACCCAATCTGAAAAACACACAGCAGAAAAAGAATTAATAACTGCTTCTAAACAAGACATCGATTTAAAAAAAAAACAAAGACTACAAAAATGATGAATTCCTAGAATGAGCAATACAGGAAAGAAATAGATCGCATGAAGCAGAGTCAAAGAGATATAGAGGAAATTAAAATCTAAATCACAAGCTTGCAAAACCATTTGAATGAAAGTGAAGACAGAGTTTCAGATCTTGAAGATGCTGGTGCAGCTAGTGAAAAGGTAAGAAAAGATCTCTTAAAAACAACTAGGATATAGTAAAAAATAATCCATCACTTGCAAAACGATGCAAAGATGAACAATGCGAGATTAATACGTATCAATGAGAAAGAAGGAGCCAATACAAAAGACATTTTAAAAATATGGGCAGAAGTAGTAGCAGAAAACTTCCCAAATATGAGGAAACAATCTGACATTCAGGTAACCAAAGCATACAGAATGACAAGTAACCTCAACCCAATTAAAAACACACCGAGACATATAACAGTCAAGATCCCAGAAATCCAGCCCAAGAATAATATACTGAAAGTTGCTACAGAAAAGAAGCAGATCATGTTCAAAGGAAAACCCATCAGAATTATGGCCGACTTCTCTTCACAAACCATGAAGGCAAAAAGAGCATGGAGCAGAGTACTTAAAGTCCTCTACGAAAACAAATTCCAGCCCAGACTATGATACCCTACAAAACTCTCTTTCAAGTTTGATGGAGAAGTGAGATACTTCCATAACAAAGAACAACTAAAGAATTAGAAGATGACAAAACCAACCCTACACAGGTTACTGAAAGATGTTGTAGAGAGGAACCAAAATGACCAGAACTCCACAAATGAGATCAGAAGCAACCAATTAAATAAGAAAAGCAATTAAACACAGGAGAAAAAGGAGTAAATGACAACAGGTGAACAACATGTCAATTTTAAGTCAAGACATCTCAATTTTAACCATGAATGTAAATGGACTCAATTCACCAATTAATAGAAATAGACTGACACAGTGGATTAAAAAACAAAATCCAACAATATGTTGTATACAAGAAATATATTTAACTCATAAAGACATTCATAGACTGAAAGTCAAAGGATGGAAAAAAATACTACATGCCCCAGCACCTCAGAAAAAAGCAGGGGTAGCAATCCTACTCTCAGACAGTCTCAACTTCAAGCCAACAATGATCAAGTGAAATAAAGAAGACCACTATATAGTGGTTAAGGGAAAAATTCAAGAGGAAGAGGTAACACTCATAAATATGTATGCACCAAAAGTGGGAGCACCCAACTATATAAAGCACATCTTAATGGAAATGAAAAATCTAATATCCAATACCACAATCTAAACAGGAGACCTTAACACCCCCTTATCGCAAAAAGATAGGTGAACCAGACAAAAATTAGCAAAGAAATAACAGAA
>NW_004524651.1:6105816-6106978 GCF_000260255.1 Octodon degus
TTGTTCTACTGGTGTTTGTAAATAGGATCTCAAGTCCACATCTTGTACAGCAATTAACCACTAAGAAGAATATATGCAGTGTGTTATTTGTTGAAACTGTACTTCTGATTTGATTTGAAACTGTCTCATTGCTGTTTATCAATAAAATTTTGGAAAAAAAAAAGAAAATGATCAAAGAAATAAGTAAAGATGTGCAAGAATTATTTTTTAAAATGATATGTAAGCAAAATTGAAATATCAATGAACAACACCAGAAAGAGAAAACAAAAAGAAATTCTGGAGCTCAAAACTACAAATAACTAAAATGACAAATTTATGTCAAGGATTCAGAGAGAAATTCGAGCAGACAGAAAAAAAGAATCAGAGTCTCTGATTCTGATTCTGAATATCTGATTCTGAGCCAGAAATGGTGACCCATGCCTGTAATCCCAACACTCAGGAGGCTGAGGCAGAAGGATTGATGAGAGTTTAAGGCCAACCTGGACTACATAGTGAGTTCAAGGCTGGCCTGTACTAAATAGAAGGCCTTGTCTCAAAAGAAAAAAAATCAGCTATCTTGGAGAAAGACAACTGAAATAA
This sequence comes from Octodon degus, assembly GCF_000260255.1. Classification (NCBI taxonomy): domain Eukaryota; kingdom Metazoa; phylum Chordata; class Mammalia; order Rodentia; family Octodontidae; genus Octodon; species Octodon degus. The sequence goes on from NW_004524651.1 coordinate 6,106,396, forward strand.
TCAAGTCTATGGAACAGAAAGAAAAAAGTGTGAAGGAACAAGAACTGAGTCTAAGGGACCCAGGGGACGTCATCCTTGGAGAAAAGCACTTTGTGTGAGTTCCAGAAAGAAAAGAAAGAGACAGAGGCAGAGAGAATATCTGAAAATATAATGGTCAAAATTGTCCCAAATTGCATGAAAGACATGCATATTAACAAACACAATGAACCTTCAAGTGCATTCACATGAACAGACCACACTGCCTTCATAAAAATTGAACCATTGAGAGACAGCGACAATGAAAGAATCTCAAAGACAATAAAGAGAAATAACTTATTATAAACAAGAGATTCTTGAGCTCCGACCGTCTAGGCTGCGTGGCAGTGGAGAAAGGCAGACTCGTGCGATTGGCGTGTCCATTTAATACAAGAAAATGGAAACTGAGCAGCCAGAGGAAACCTTCCCCAACACTGAAACCAATGGTGAATTTGGTAAACGTCCAGCAGAAGATATGGAAGAGGAGCAAGCGTTTAAACGATCTAGAAACACCGATGAGATGGTTGAATTACGAATTCTGCTTCAGAGCAAGAATGCTGGGGCAGTG
>NW_004524651.1:6107078-6108092 GCF_000260255.1 Octodon degus
TCTACAATAGACTACATACTGGTCCATAGGTCATGCTTAAGTATATGCAAGAAAACAGAAATTATCCCATGCATATTATCTGACCACACTGCAATGAAACTGGAAATAAGTAACAAAACAAACCAAAAAAAAAAAAAAACCCTAAACACATGGAAAATAAGTGACACCCTACTCAGCAACCAATGGGTCACAGATGAAATTAAACAAGAAATTCAATAATATCTACAATTCAATGAAAATTCAAACACAACTTATCAAAATTTATGGAATAAGATGAAAGCAATTCTCAGGGAAATTGATAGCTGTGAACTCACACATTAGGAAAACAGAACGGGAACAAATAAACACCCTAATGCTGCACCTTCGGCAACCAGAAAACGAAGAGCAAACCAAACCCAGAGCCCAAAGACAGGAAGAAATCATAAAGATTAGAGCAGAAATTAATTCAATTGAGACAAAGAAAGCAGCTCAAAGAATTAACGAAACAAAAAGCTGGTTCTTTGAAAGATTAAATAAAATCGATAATCCCCTAGCTACCCTCATCAAAAGAGAAAGGAAAAATTCAACTACAAGCAATAAGGAACGAAAAGGGTGTAATTACCATAAACCCAGTGGAAATCCAGAAGATTATCAATAGCTACTTTGAGAATCTTTACTCTCACAGAATAGAAGACACAGAAGAAACGGACAGATTTCTAGAAAGGTACAAATTATCAAAATGAATCAACAAGATATAACCACTCTTAATATCCCAATAACAGCCAGTGAAATACAAGATGTAATAAAAAACCTATGTCCAAAGAAAATTCCAGGTCCAGATGGATTCACAACTGAATTCTCCAAGAAATTTGTAGAAGATGTAGTCCCTATACTCCTCAAACTCTTCAATAAAATTGTAGGGGAAGCAATCCTCCCAAAATCATTCCTGGAGGCAAGTATTATACTGACACCAAAACCAGGGAAAAACACAACTAAGAAAGAGAACTACAGACCAATCACCCTCATGAACATAGA
>NW_004524651.1:6109026-6110365 GCF_000260255.1 Octodon degus
GTTTTATGATTTTTAAAATAAATTTAGTGAATCTATAAAAAAATAAAATAAAATAAATAAACAAGAGATTCTTACTAAGATTATATGCAGATTTTTCACAAGAAATCTCAAAGGCCAGAAGGCCGCAGGCTGATATATTTAAAGTATCAAATGAAATTGTCCATCAAGAATCCCATTTCCAGCAAAAGTACTCTGTAACAGTGAAAGAAAAACGAAGACATTGCAAGCAGAAGTTGAAGGAAACTGCTGAACTAGATCTGCAATGCTGAAATGCATAGACACAGTGGCTTCAAGCTACTGGGAGAACAAGGACTACAATAAAGGCAAACACATAGACAAGTATAAAAGGAAGTATTACTGTAACTTAGGCTTGTGTTATGGTTCGTGTCTAGTCATTTCCCCCAAGCCTCATGCAGTCATTGGGGCAGCTTCTAGAGTTTGTGCTTAATTCATGATCCAATGCAGGGATTATGGGGGTGAGCACTGTACCGCAGTGGGGTGGGTAGTCTGCATACACTACAAGGAGGGGACAGAGGCTCACTAGCTGCTGTATCTGCTGCTCCTCCCTTTGCTCTGTGCTGTTTTCCACTACCACGAACTGCTGCCCTCTATCACATGCCACTCTACCTTGGAGTCAACAAAGTATGGGCTGAAACCTCCAAAAACTGTGAGCTAAATAAACCTTTCCTTTCGTAATGTTGGGCATCAGGTATTTTGTCCCAGCAGTGAGAGAAAAGTAGCTGAGAAGGCTTGTATCTCCAAATTTTCTTTTCTAAACAATATAAGAAATACATGCACTAAAAATTATATAATTTTCCCTTTCTTCTTTCTTTTTTCCTTTCCCTCATCTCAGTTATTCTTTCCCTTTAAGCATCTTCTTTCCCTTTCACAGTATCTATTGCACCAGTCAGATTTTATTTACTCTTTGAGGTTCTTATACTGGAGAGACAAGAGGATGTTTCCCCATGTGGGTTTGATTTGTTTCACTTGTGAGCATGATCTCTAGCTGAAAATATGTATGTATTTACACAGGAAAGCTTGGATAATTGTGCTGCTGATTCCTACTGCTCTATGGAAAGGAGTAGTTTAGGCTTAATTTTTTTTCTTCTTTTTAATATTTTCACTAATTTTGCATGCTTATTTGGCATTTTGGACAACTAATTGGAAGACAAAATGCAATATAACAAACATTGTTGAATTCCAATCATTTTGTTTAGTGAAATTCTGTACTGTTTCTAATAGCTTTTAGCTATTTTTATGCTCTTTTAAAAAATAAAAGTAAGGGGGCCAGGGATAGCTTAGGTGCATAAGCACCTGTCTGGCAAGTGCAAGGTCCTGA
>NW_004524651.1:6111530-6114369 GCF_000260255.1 Octodon degus
AAAAAACTCTAAGACTTCATTCTTACTAATGAACAGAACATATATGTAGAGCACTATAGTCAACAACAACAGAAGAGACATCCTCCTCAAGTGCTTCTAGGACATTTTCCAGATATCCCATCAATTAAGTCTTAATAAATTTTAAAGAACAGATACTATACAGAGTATCTCCTCTGATCCCAAAGGTTTGAAATTAATCATCAATAACAGAAGGAAAACTAGATGATTCAAGTACTTGTGGAAATTAAACAACATATACTTGAGCAACCAACTGATCAAAGAAGAAATCACAAGGGAAAAAAAAGCCAAAAATGAAAAAAATGGAAGTACAACATACCAAAACTGGGGCTGAGGAGATGGCTCAGTGGAATAAGTGCTTCCCTGGCAAGCGCAAAGGCCTGAGTTCAATCCCCAGTTTCACAAAAAAAAAAAACCTTACAGGGCACAGAACAAGCAGTGGTAAGGGGCAAATTCATAGTCATAAATGCTTGCACTGAAAAATAAGGAAGATTTTTAAATCAACAACCTATTTATAACTTAAGGAACTAAAAAAAAAAGAACAAACTATACCCATTAGCACAAGAATGAAGAAAATAACTATTGGAGCAGAGATAAATGAAAAAAAGAATTTAAAAATCAGAGAAAAATAAAAACACAAAAGTTAATTCCTTGAAAAGATCAAAATTGACAAATTTCTACTTAGATTATGGGGGAAAATGAAGAGAAAACTCGAATTACAGAAGTCAGAATAAGACATCAAATTATAGAGGGAGGGGGTCTGCCCCTTAGCTTAGTTCTTGAAGTGGCTGCTTCAACAAAGCAGTAAGGCTTAGGTTGCTGTAGTTCAGTCCCCACAACTCAAGCCAGCCAAACCTGCCCTGAAGGCATTCCGAGCAAAAAAAAAAAAAAGAAAGAAAAAAGAAAAAAGAAATCCTTCTGCCAAATTATAGGGGGATGTTATGTTTCATTACATTAATTGTGTAATATCTGACATCACCATGCATGTATTAACATTGACACTAAAATATTAAAAAGAACATAGTACAAAGATTAATCATTCCAAATATATTGATCTTGATGTGCATTCTAGGGGCTTTTCATTAACCTGGTCTTTGCAAATAAGGAAAATAAAAGTGAGAGGCAGGGGCTTAGAGGGCAACATTGCCACTGAACACACAAGATGGCCACTAATGCTCACTGACAACAGGAAAAGGTTCCAATGAATGTGTCCTCTTAGATTTTCAACAGCACTATGTGTTTGAATCATTTCATTCAGCAAATGTTTATTGAATAACTACCTGCTCATTTGTTTATGGGTGACATGTTTAAAGCTAGAAGTATGGAGGCGTGCCAAGTCTCAAAAGGCATGTTCCTGCTCCTCTAGTGTTTTCTGTCCAGTCCAGGTCACAATATTAAATGAGATATTCGTGTATAGCAGGGCTGTCAGCCACAGTTCTTGGTATCCAGGGTGCATAGGAACAGTAAACCTGGCTCAGTAGATTGAGCACATCTGCAGAAATCCCAGTGGAGGGAAGATCCCATGCACTGGCCTTCAGTAGGCAACCCACGAGGGCTGGGAGGAGGAAAGAGTATCCACAAGGGCACCTTGGTTGCTTTTGTATCTCCTCGACAAACTGCTATCCAGTACTTAACTAGTCCTTTTCTACTGCTACAACGAAACACCTTGTCTGGGTACATTATAAAGAAAAGAGGTTTACTTCACTGTGCATCTACGGAGGTTGAAAGTCCAAGCTTCCATGGTCCCATCTAGTCAACCACTAGTGAGTACCTGAAGGCAGGCAACGTCATGGCTCAATTGTGTGAGTGATGCAGAAGCCAGGCCAGTTCTTTTATGACAACACTATTCCCTGGGAGCCAGTGGGGGGGAGGGGAGTGTCCCAGGAGAACTACTTCATTCCCTCCAAAGGCAATTCCTGAACTGAACCCCCACCTCTAAAGCTCCTACCAGGGGCTGGGAAGATGGCATAGTAGAATAAGCACTTGGCAAGGGCCTGAGTTCAATCCCCGGTTCCGCAAAAAAAAAATTAAAAAACAAAGCTCTTACCACCTCCTACTCTGCCACCTAGGGGACCAAGCTATCAACATTTAATTCTAGGAGAGGAAATGAAGTGTAAAGAACAGAAAGTGTAAAAGAACAGTCAGGCCACCATGGAGTCTGACCAAAGTGAAGGAGAACGGGAAGGGAGCCTGGTGGAAGTGGAGTTTGCCTGGGCGTCCTAGGACGTGAGGCCAAACCTCAGTGGCTCTGCGCCCATGGGAAGGTTCATCATTGTGGTGGACACATGCTAGCCCTCTGCAGAGGCTAAGGCAAGGTTGTGTGGCAAGGCCACTGGGAGTCCTCAAGCCGCGTGGTCCAGCAGAGGAGTCGCGTGGTCCCCAGGAAGGGCTGGCCTTGGCGTCAGTTGCCACCTCCAACATGGGTAGGACACAGGTCTGTGGGGAGCTCAGCCCTGGGGACACAAAGCACAGCAGCTGGGACCCTAAGATGCATCGGGCGCACTGGCACAGCCCACTGGAGGGGTTTTGAGGAGGGGGAGGAGACACAGCTGAGCTTCGTGTGGAAAGATCGCCGGGTGCCGCGTGGAAGGGGAGACCACAGGAACGTGGCAGTCTTGTGAGAAGTCAGTCAAAAAAAATACTGCTTATAGGCAAAGCAATGAGCTCTCTAAATAAGCAATAATATACTCTGTCTTACTTTCATTAGCCCTGATTACCTGAACACAGAATGTCTTCAAAAGGCATTTGGGGCCAGGGAGATGGCTCAGTGGAATAAGCGCTTCCCTGGCAAGCACAAGGGCCTGAGTTCAATCCCTGGTTC
>NW_004524651.1:6114469-6118800 GCF_000260255.1 Octodon degus
CCTTCACCCTTGAGAAGATGCTGTTATTTTCGTAACAGTGTGTGTTTCACTGTAGCGTTAAGGATGGGGAGACCGGGCTGGCCTCTCCTCTGCTCAGCCATCTGCTGTCTTAGACTGGGAGTCCTGCTCCCGCCTCGTAGGGCTGCTGGTTCCCAGCTCCGGCTTCAGGAAGAAGTCTCCGCTAAAGCTCCCGGAGACAGACGCAGCGAGTCCGGAGTCTGTGGATTTTGTGCACGGCTCACCTCCAAGGGCCACTGCTTTGTGCTTTATAACACACACCAGCAGGAGGGCAGCAACTCCTTTTCCATTTATTCTCGAGAACCGGTTATTGAGTAGGAAAAGAGACGCTGTTTCTCCATCCGGGCGCTTTTTTGACAGCCGCGAGGAGCAGGTTGCGCTCTCCAGCCCTCCGAGCCGGCTTTCACGCCCCATTTCCTTTCCACGCAGGTTCAAGTTCAGCAGACGCGGCTGACAGAGTTATCTGCTCCCTTTCAAAGAACTCAAAATATCCGCGACCTTTTGAGTTTTCTTTACGAGAACAATGAATAAAACGGACACCCAGTAAATGACTCTTTCTGACAATGCTCCTGCTCGGCTCACTGTATTTCCCATCGCTTTTTTTATTTTTCAGTTTGTAAACCCGCTGCCTTCTTTGCACAGCGGGTTCCACTTTCAGACCCAGCCCTGCGTCACACGTCTGCTAAGCCCCCAGCGTCCTCTCAGTGTAGAATTCGCTTTTTTGACATCAATCCTGAAAGATTACGTTCATTCACTTTTCTCTGGAGATTAATGACAATGCTCAGATTCTTTATACTTTCGATATCTCAATAAAAAGATTCTCTTCCCAGTGAACTTTCTGGCTGTCTCTGTCACCCACCAAGTTTCCAGGGTCTCACCTATTCAATTTTTTTTAACAATACAAAATAGTTTTTAAAACAAGCATTAGAAATGATACAAAATTTCATTAAACAAAGTAATAGAAATCCAACAATGGTTGCTGTATTACATAATGTTATCTTCAAATTAGTTGTCTAAGTTACCAGATATAAACTTGCAAAATTAGGTAAAAAAACAAAACAACAACAAAATTTATAAGAAAATAAAAAGAAAAAAATAATAAAAAAACTAAGCATTAACTGTTCCTTTCAAAATACCAACAGAAATCAGTAGTACAATTATCCAAACTGTCCTGCATTTATTCATAAATATATCTTTTTCCTTCTTTCTTCTCTTTCTCTTCCCAGTTTTTCCTTCCCATGAACAAATTATTTCCCTTTCACCTATTTAATTTAAAAGAAAGAAGACTTTGACCTCAATTCCTCCTTGAAAATATCCGAATGCATCATTTCTTTCTGACCTTCAATTTTATTTCCTTACAACAATAGGAACGAAGTAGTTGGAAAATAAATATTTCTTTCAGCTAGCAGTAGATCTGTAGTTCATTCTCATATGCGGAAAATGCCTATAAAGTAATAGGAATGACCTGCATATGGCAAAGGCCAGCATTTACTCTCCTAAGGAGAACCATGTTACTAATGAAAATGTTAACATCTTGCATCGCATTTAAAATATTTTGTTTGGTACCCTAGCTCCCAAGTGATGTTCTAAAAACTGAAAGGTTCTATCTAAATGGCCTCAAATGACCTAACTTCCCTCTACTAACATGCTAACTGATATAGGCAATCTCAGTGGGATAAAGTATAAGAAATTTTAAAATTTCAAACTTTCTGCCTTCAAAAGCCCTTGAATTCTGGCCCATGGAGAGACATTTGATCGAGTAACTCTATGGATTTACTATGCTCTCTACTCCCTCTCAAAGCCTTCTTGTAATGACTCGCCATGCCATGCCTGCTGGTTCTTTGGTCTCACTGGCACTGCTTCTTCTCAGTATCTAAGACACAGAGGTTGTGGGGGCATGGTGCGTGTCTTTGCGTTGTTTTCTGATAGTCTCATAATCAACCAGCAGAAAGACCCACTGCACAGGCTTCACTGCTCTTCGCTGCCTTCCTGCCTGTACCCTGGGAATTCTGCCTCAGTGAGAAGATTAAAGAGGTCTGACTCTGTTAGCTCTGAAGCCTTTGAGTTCCAAGTGAGGAAAACAATCCTGAACTGGCTGAAGTAAAAGTCATGGTATTCATGTAGATGAAAGCCCATGCTACAAGTTGACTTCAATCATGGCATAGTCAGTGTTCAGGTGATGGTGCTTCCTTGCTCTGCCCTGTGACCCTGACTCTACTCTCAGGCTCCTGCCAGGGGTTCCCACCACACACCACCCAGTGCCAGAGGATGAGCCCCACACTGCCAAGCCTAAGTCTTTGGCACTGGGTCATCTTGGGTGAAACTGGCCACATGGGCAGGTACTGATGGCATAGTCTACCGAATGAAGGCTCAGCTCTAGAGCTTGGAAGGTGAGACAGCTCCAACCCAAAGCTTTCAGGTAGAAGAGGAAAGGGGTGAAGTCATGGCAAGAGAGTCGTGCGAAGGAGCAAAAAACCAGCCTACTTGCAGAACTGCACCCACTATTTCATTTTATTTCACTTTATTGTATTTTTTGTACTGGGGATGAACCCAGGGCCTGCACATTGAGCTGTATCATCAGCCTTCTGTTTAATTACCTTTGAGACAGGGTCTCACTAAGTTGCCCAGGTGGGACTCAGACTCACAGTCCTGCCTCAGCCTCCCAGGTTGCTGGGATTGCCAGTGTGCATCCACTTTTGATCTTCAGGTGGTTTGTTACTGTTTGTCCTAGCAGTTATTTGATCAAAAGAACAGTAGTCCTCTGTGCTTTTATATGATGCCACTATGTTCCCTAGTGACAAACGCATCCCACAGAGCCATCAAGGAGAACCTTGGTTTGTCCAGAAATGACTTCCAGATCTGTGTAACATCAAAATGACAGAAATATTAACCAGGCACCTAGACTTCCATGCCAGTTAACGTGTTCTTCTCCCACTTTATGTAACAAAATCATGCAATTTTCTCGTTATATTTTTTGACATTGTGACCACTGTCATGCCATAAGTAAATATCTTCTCTTCATTTATAAAGGCTATTTTTCATGAATGAGCCCCAATTCTTAATAGAGAATCAAAACTACTTCTTGAGTTCACAGCTCCTAACACATGAATTCAGGCATACATTCCCTCTTTCACACGGCACTAAGAGCTCCTGTGGCAAGGAAAAGCCCTGACAAGTCCCCTGCTGGTCTCCTCTTAGACCTTGACACCTTTCTTAAGAGGGTTCATTCCTTTTAGCACTTGTAAGCTGAGGGAACATGTTCGTCTTTTTCTTCCTTGTAAACACTTGAGAAATATGCCCAATGCCATTCTGTCATTTCTTTTCTTTCCCTTTAAATATTTTTAATTATTTATTTATCTATTTGGTACAGGGTCTCACCACGCAGCCCAGACTCCCCAGCACTGGTATCACAGGCGTGCGCCACCACACTCGGTGTCAGTGACTAAGTTGACATGGGATCGGCACAGCAGGCGGACCAGGGATCAAACCCAGATCCTTGTGCTTGCCAGGCAGGCATTTAGGCCACTGTGCTGTTTCCCTGGATCCCCTGTAAATATTTTGATAGAAAAAATTTTTCCAGAAATATGTGTGGATGTATTTAATCCTACAACTGCATCTTTGCACCTATAGGATATTTTTAAATAATGCTAAGGATTTTTGTTTTGTTTTGCTTTGCCTCTTGTCAATTTCTTCTCACATTTATTTCTGTTTATAAAAATGACTCTTTTCCCACTAAAACTTCCACCAGACTTTGTTGTTTCTCCTTTCTCTTTAGGCAACCTTAGCACCTTCTGTAAGACGTCTTCTTCAAACTCTTCAAAGGGCAAGAATAATGCTTAAATCTAAACCCATCACTTTAACATTATTGTTGTTTTTCATCCATGTGAAAACTCAACTAAGGAAAGTCATAAAACACAATATTCTTAAGCTTGATAATATTTACATATGCATATACTGTGAGTCCCCAAATAGTATTTTAAAGGTGCTTGATATTTTCATCTATCGATTTTAATTAAATTTACTTTAGGGTGTCTGGATTGCATGTAAGAGAGAAAGGAGAAAGAGATGAAGAAGAAAATCACAAGCATACTTTTTATCCCAGCTCTTGGGGGAAAACAAACTAATAAGTCACGTCCACAGTGAATTTCTAGTGAGTCATTAACTGGGGATTTGTTGCCTTGGTTACTGAGCCAGGTAGAGATTCCAGTAAAAAAAAAAAAGCAACGTGACCCTTGAGCTCAGGAACCTGAAGAAGGGAAATTTCTGCCTGGTATCTGCAGTTCCTGCAGAAAGAAATGAAGAGTAAAAATGTA
>NW_004524651.1:6119875-6121645 GCF_000260255.1 Octodon degus
CCTCCCAGCATCCTCTTATCTGTGGAATGGGATTTCTTTTCCCACCATTAATCCAATTTGGCAATTGCTTGAAAGTACTCTATGTGAGCTAAGGAGTGGACTGAGTTATATGAGACGCACGTGGAGCACTTGTGGTGCAAATTCAGCAGAAGTCTGTAAGCTGCTTTGTTCCCACCCTGGCTTGTTTAGCTTCCTTTTCTGGGACAAATGGGCTTTCTGCCTTTATTTCCCTGCAAAGCGCTCAGATGCTACTTGATGTTTACTTGCCCTCACCTTTCAAAGCCAGCCACACCCTAAGGCATTAAATTTATTGCACTGATTGCCAGGCTTGTTTTGAATAAAAATGATCCTGCTGGTCATGGTGACAGAATGGCAGAAATACCAAAAGTCACCCTAGGGTTTTTAACTACCTTTTTAGTTAAAACTTATTCATACTTTCTCTACAATTCAAGCATTATACTTAATATATAAGAGACCATTTTAAATATTAGCCAATAGGATAAAGGCTGTGTAACCATCATGTTTGAAGAATACTTTGAGGGACATTTCTGTTTGAAGACTCTCCATTTTCAGTGAGAAGGCTGTTCAGAGACTTGAGCCTTTGGGATTGCGTTATGTCGGGTACTAGGGAGGTAAAACAAAAGATGTGACATAGTCCCTGCTTTTGAGGGGTTCACGGCCCCCCCACAGGGCAAACATAGAAACTAGTCCTTCTTGTGTCACTGAGGTCAAGCTTCTCTAGGAGAAAACAGCATCAGACAGGATGAGGGTCTGAAGATCTATTTGAGGTAGTGAGCTCCAAGCAAGCAAGAGAGGGGGACAGTGTGCGTGAGCTGGAGAAACCGAAGGCAGGGTGAGGGGACACCTTACCAAGCTGGCACCTGCTTCACAAGGGCCCCAAAGAAGCACAGCCTGTGCCTGGCAGGACATTCACTCAGCTGCCACTGTTCCCCACAGAACCTACACAGAAACAGGAGTTCCTGGGAAGGAGAGAGAGGACATTCTTCCATCTGGCTTCCTCCTGCTTCCTATTTCCCTGCCCTTGGTTGAAACTGACCCCACAGAAATTAGTCCCCTGGACTTGCACCATCGAGCTCCTGAGGTGCAGGACCCACGCGGAGCTGCCCCAGCCCTGGCCCCCGAGTAGGCGCACTGGTGAGTCAGAGGAACACAGGATGCACCAAGCTTGCATCAGAGTGTCAGGAGCCTCTGCAGAGACAGGGCTGTGGCTGAAAAGGCAAAGTGATGAAACATGCTCTCCTTGGAAGGATGAGCTGCACGTGATGGACCCAACAAAAGGTGCTGCCTCAGTTACTCTTCTCTCGTGGCTGGGATAAAATACCTGACATCCAACATGAAGGAAGAAAAGTTTATTTAGCTCACAGTTACTGGAGGTTTCAGTCAATACTCAGCTGGCTCCAAGGCAGACTGGCACATGGCAGAGGGCAGCAGTTCATGGTGGCAGCAAAGACCAAGAGCAAAAGGGAGAAGCAGCGGCAACAATGGCTACAGAGAGCAAGTCTGTCTCTGTGTCTCTTATGTTACACTCAGGTTATCCTCCCCACGCTGCCGAAGCACTCACACCCATCATCCCAGCAGTACTCAGACCCATGATCCCAGCCTTGGATCATGAATTCATCACAGACTCTAGAAATTAAGTCTGCCGCAGTCTTACATGAGGCTTTTGGAGGACAACTAGACACAAACCACAACAGGCGCACTGCAGCCTGAGGCTCTTGGAACAGTCACATTGTCCAATCTAAGCCATAG
>NW_004524651.1:6121745-6122909 GCF_000260255.1 Octodon degus
AGGGGGACCCCCACCCCATTAGCCCTGTTACTAACAATATGTCAGGAGTGTCACTCGGCTTCCAATGGCAGAAGGAAGAGCTGACCATTTCCTTTCCAAGGCAGGAGGTCATCTCTCTTCATTCTGTCTCAGCCTGTGACCTCAAATACAGATTGACTGGTGTGAGTGCTGAATAAAATCCCTTAGAAGAGGAGTTGGACAGAGGCAAATACAGAGTGATTGGCCATCTGACTAGGCTTTGTGGCTTTACAGGTAGATGATTTTATGTAAAAAATAGCTTTTAAAAACCAGGTGCCCCACTAGCCTGCTTATGAGAATTCTATTCTTGAGCCCATTAAGAAAGTCACTTTCTTATGCTATATGTATTAAAGTTTAGGTATATTAGCAAAAGTTTAAACAGCAATGTCCATATGACTAATTCAGTACAAGTTGTCTCACTCTGAACTCTTCTCTTCTGCATAGAAAACAGACACCAGGCTTAAGTCTCGTTTTATTCTTCCCAGCCACTCATACTGCACTTACTCAGCACCGATGTGCTTTGTACTCTTCTAGACATTCCGAGTGCTTCTCAACCTCTGTTTGGTTAGGGGGATGGCCTAGAGCCAAAATCCCAAGGAAGGAAGTTACCACAGAGATTCATCCAGGCCGACAGGAGCCACCGCATCATTAATGCTATAATCACAAGAGGCAAAATATGCAAAATGAACCATTCCTCTAAAAGTGCAAAAGGAAAGATATCAGAGACGATTCATAGCAGAGATTCAACCAGAAAAACTTTATATGTACAAAGATGAAAGGGGAAGAACAGCTCAGTTCTGGGCACAGAATTTGAGCAAGACCAAGCAGCAATGACAACAGCAGATTCTAAGGCAAATGAGAAAATAAGAAGCTGCCCAGCAGAGCAGAGTACTGGGGCAGGGGTGAGGGAAACACAGGAACTAATGCAAGTAGGACAGGAGGGGGCATGTGAAAATCACCCCACTGTGGGAGAGTCACAATGACTCCTGTCATCTGATTCTCCAGCTAAACTTCATTCTACCTGGCTAGCCTTCTGGAAGCCCAAAGTTGTAGCATATGCTATCAACGGAGCAAGTGGTTATCTGGGAAAACTCTGTGTAATTTGAATGAGGCAACAGGAATGACAAGACTGAGTATGTAGTCCAA
>NW_004524651.1:6123009-6125791 GCF_000260255.1 Octodon degus
TCTCTCTCTCTCTCTCTCTCTCTCTCTCTCTCTCTCTCTCTCTCTCTCCTGGGAGAAAAACATTTACTGAGATGCAAATTATTCCCTCTCTTATGTCATGTGGAAAATTCCATCAGTCAACTCTGTGTCCTATTTCTATGATGTTTATTAACAAAACATCCAAAGTCGGTGTAACCTCTTTCTGAACTTTTCATATTTTCTTAGGATTATTTTCTTTTTCTTATGTGTTGTTCTCTCAGTTGCTAGATTCTAAGGAAAGATTTCAGTTCTATGTGTTTGGGATGTGAGTACAACCCTGGCCAATGATATGCAAGTGGTAAATCTCATGGATAAAGTTCTGGAAAATCTTTAGTAAAATATTCTTGTGATTTGTGTCAAAGTCAGAGCCCCATTAAAAAAAAAAAACCTTCAGGCATAATTACTGCTTTTCTGGCATTATTTGTCCTGACGTTGGATACCACGCTGAAGCAACCTTTTGCTGGAACTTGAAGTAGATGTTGCTGGCTGGGCTCTGGCCAGGATGGCTCTGATCTGCTGACAACAGAATCCCAAGGTGTGCATCCACAGCCAAGCAGGCATCGCCATTTGCTGGGGACAGACCCCTGGGTGCTCATGTGGCCTCTCGAGTCATCCTGCTGTCAAAGGCGGAAGTCACCAGGTCTGACCACTGGGCTTTGAGCTCCTGTGCAAGCTAAGTCCCCTGACTCTATTTTTTGCTTTCCTTAAAAAGATTGTTTGCCTATTTGACTTTAAACTCATTTGAGTGGAAATCAAGCCAGATCTGAGCTGCTCTCACTAAACTTTAAAGTCGGGTTCACAGGTATGTTCTTTCATTAAAAGTTCTATTGTGCTTCTTAGGATTTTTTTTTTGAACGATAATATCATTTCAATAAAATAAATGTTACTTACTTCAGCTACTGTGTACCCAGCACTGAGCTAGACATTGGGAAACCCAAGGACTAAGAAAAAATAAAACACAACCTCTGCCTTCAAGAAACTTGGAGTCTACTGGAGGTGACAAATAAATGAAATGTGGTCCAGTGATTTGCACTGGGATCAGTGAGATCTCAGAGGGCAACATCACTCAATCAGTTGAGGGGAGAAGGCCTGAGGGACTTGAGGAAGAAGAGTGACATTTGATCTAAGTCAGAGATATTCCAGGAGAAAGAGCACAACTCAAGTAGAGGAGGCGGTCTTAGTTACTTTTCTCATTGCTGAGGCAAAATATCCAACACCCACGAGTTAAGGGAGGATAGATTTATTTAGCTCAGTTTATAGAGATTTCAGTCCATAATCATCTGGCTCCAGGACAGGGTGGCGTGACAGACAGGAATCTCAGAGGAAAATAGCTCATGGCAGACAGAAGGTAGCAAAACAACAAGCAAGGGAAAAGACAAGCATCTCTGTCCCTTCTATTCTATCCAGACTACCTGGATTGGGCAGTGCCACGCCAGTCAGTGGACTGACTCATTGCTCATCCACCCTTCACCCCAGCACAGTGCATGAGCCAATCACACACTCTGGATCCAGCCACCTCTGGAAAAGCTCCGTGTATAACTGCATGAGGCTTTGAGACAACATCTAGACCCAAGCCATTATATGGGCATAACCAGTGTGTGTGTGTATGTGATAAGAAACAGAAGCCACATGCTATCATTTATGCTTAAAATGGGATGCAAGGAAGGTGGCCTGGGAAATCTTGTCTGGTCTAGGATGGACGTTCAGCTTTATCTGATAGGTGATGGGGAATCACTGAGAATTTGTGCGGATGACTAACCAAGCTACTTTGTCTCACATACCAGACAGTGTATTACTGGGGTAAATGAGGTACGTGATCACTTTAGTGAGGACTTGATAAAGAAAGGAGGCCTGCAGAAAGGTTTGAGAGATGCCATTATGTCCTTTCCAAAACAGTTCATTTTCCTTTGTGCTCATGCACGTGTGCGTGTGTGTGTGTGTGTGTGTGTGTGTGTGTGTGTATGAGTCTACACAGTAACAGTTCATGAATGCTTCTGTTTGCAAACAATTCAGTTTGGCGACAAAAGCATTCAGTAAAATTATACCTCTGTTTGCCAACTTCACACTGAGTGACAAGACTACAACCATGTTCCCCCAAACAAATACAAACACAAACATCTTCCCCAAAATTGTAGCACAAATTAAGTTAACAAAGCCAGGTACCACTGTATTTTATAGCTGTAGGTCCATCCTTGAGACTTAGAAGAATGCTCGCATATGATTTTGTGGGTTATGCAGCAAAGATTATAATGAAATCTACAGCTCCATTATAATTCTGAGAGACTATAACCCAAAAGCAATGTATAGAAAGGACTCTAACCATTATTTCTTAGAGAATTGGGAGCAAGAAACTTCTCCTGAAACAGAAATTGGTCCTGCTAATATAGTCATTAAGTGTCAAAATCTTCACAAATGTCTGTAACATTCAAGATCCACCTAGTCCAGGTGTCTAAATATAAGAATCCCTGAAGGGGTTCCTTTAGCCGAGACTGTAAGTAGGTGGAAAGCGCTCCTTGGGAATGACTCAGCCTGTGCTCACAGACCAAAAAAATAGAGACACACAAAAATAAATAATAAGTGATGAGCTTCTGAAATAGACATTCAGGTCCCCTGGCAAGCACAGGTGTCCAGTGTCATCAACAGCACAGCTACAGTTGGGGTTCAGCCAGACCCCTCCTTCTGAGTGGCCCGAAATAGGCCCAAACTCTCTGTGCAGCGCTGTGTCACAACTGACGCTGCCACCTTTGGGCATGATCTTCATGGT
>NW_004524651.1:6126142-6132470 GCF_000260255.1 Octodon degus
TGGTTCATCCCAGTAGTTTCTGTACCCTTAATTCTGGAACCTTGTGTGATGTGCTTTGGTCTCTAATGCCAACTCACCAGAGGCAAATCTACCAAGGATCCACTTGAAGCAAATCAATCCCAGTGAGATAGCAAACCACGAACTCAACTACATTCCAAATCCTAAGCTTGCACATGTGTAGCTTTGTATTTTTATGCTTTCTATGCTATCAAAAATCTCCTGGTTGGTGGCGGGCCTGGGCTTGGAGCGGCAGACGGGTGCAGGACAGAGTAGAAGCTCTTTCCCACACTCGCAGGGCCTGGGGTCGGTGGGATATGGAGGGCCCAAGGCGCAGCGAAAGTTCTCAGAGGGCCGTGGACAACATGAACGGAAAGGAGGTGAGTGGGCAGCAGCTGTACATGGGCCGGGCCCAGAAGTGAGCAGAGCGGCAAAACGAACTGAAGCGCAGGTTCGAACAGCTGAAGCAGGACCGGCAGACCCGCTACCAGGGTGTGAACCTGTACGTGAAGAACCTGGATGACTCCATCAGTGATGAGAAGCTGAGGGCAGTGTTCTCTCCCTATGGAATGATTACCAGTGCAAAGGTGATGACAGAGGGTGGCCACAGCAAGGGATTTGGCTTTGTGTGTTTTTCCTCTCCAGAAGAGGCGACAAAGGCTGTGACAGAGATGAACGGGTGTATCGTGGGCACCAAGCCACTGTATGTGGCACTGGCCCAGCGCAAAGAAGAGCGGAAGGCCATCTTGACCAATCAGTACATGCAGCGCCTCTCCACAGTGCAGGCCTTGGGTCGCCCTGTCATGGGCTCCTTCCAGCAGGCCAACAGCTTCTTCTTGCCTGCTGTGCCCCAGCCTCCAGCACAGGCTGCGTGCTACAGCGGCCCTGGCTCCGTGGCCCCTGTCCAGCCTACCCCAAGGTGGACAGCCCAGCCCCAGAGAACTTCATCTGTCTGCCCTCCAGCTGCCTCAGTGGTCCAGCCCCCAGGCTTGCCCTGGTGCCCCGGGGCCCATGTCAGCAGTGTCAGGCAGGCCTCTACCCAGGTGTCACACCTGGCACCCCACACCAAGAGAGTGGCGAACATTGGTACCCAGACTATGGGCAGGACAGCATGCTCTGCAGAATGGCCATCTCTCCTGCCATGCACGTGTTCCTCAACTGTCCAGGAGCCTGCTGTGCACGTCCCTGGACAGGAGCCCCTGACTGCGTCCATGCTGGCTGCAGCACCACTCCATGAACAAAAGCAGATGATTGGGGAGCGTCTCTATCATCTTATCCCTGAGGTTTACGCCGCGCTGGCTGGCAAGATCACAGGCATGCTGCTGGAGATCGACAATTCCGAGTTGCTGCTTTTGCTGGAATCTCCAGAGTCCCTCCAAGCTAAGATAGAAGAGGCGGTGGCAGTGCTGCAGGCGCACCAGGCCATGGAGCAGCCGAAGGTATATGTGCACTGAAAAGCCTGGGTGAGGGTAGGAGGTGCAGTGATAGCCGCTGAGCCCAGGAGAAGTCAGAGAACTGTCCTGTATCACCGGCTGCTTCTCTGGAGTGCCAGTGTTTGAGGAACCTGAGGGGATCACAGAGATGATGCAGTGTGTGAGGGAAACCCTGCAGAAAGGGGGTACTTGCGCCACCTGCCCTTACTGGCTTCCTACAGAGCAGGCTGGATTTCTGCTGAGCACTGCCTGGCTCTGTGCTGCCCTCAGCCACTTCACCTTCTTTCCTGAAGACTGGGTTTCTCTTGAACTTCAGAAGCGTTTATTTTCACCCTTTCATCGTTAGAAAATCCTCACTACCTTGGCAGCCCGCTGAATAACATTTCCTGCCCTCAGCTCTAAGGCACTGTGAACTGTAACTTATTCCCAGTCGGTCTGTGTCTGTACTTGAGAGCTCTGGGTTTAGAATGAAAACCGGTCACTTAGCTGGCCTCTTTTGTTTTGTGCATTAAAAATACTGCAAAATCAAAAAAAAAAAAAATCTCCTGGTTACCCAAAGTTTGATTTGGGAATTCTTGGCTTTAAAATTCTGCACTGGCTCATGATAACATGTAACATCATGACTGCTCGCTCCTGCTCTCAGCTGAGGAGCAGATTCGGTTGCTTAACAACCAAGCACAACCTGCTCCATGTAGTCACCTATTTTGACCAGCAATTCCCAGGATAGAACTCTGTTGCTGCTCTGGTGAAACACCTAGGGAAGCCAGTCTCTCCGCATGATCCAAGCAGAGAGAATAGAGATCCTGCCCTGACCTGCTACCCACTTTCTCTGTGACATCACCAATGTGGTGCTCTGGCTCTCCGCTCCAGCATCCATAAATGGAGATGTTTATAAAAGCAGAGCCGTCCTCTGCATGGTGTGTGACGCCTGTCAGGGCATGCAGAAATGCTCCAGCAATCTTGCAAGGTGGAGCGAGAGTGCCAGACAACTACCAGCCTGGGGAGGGAGCCTGCTAAGCCAGTACCATCAACAGTGGGGACATCACTGGGGATCAGCGCTGTCCAGCACCACAGCTCTGGTGCTTTCTCAGAGAACATTAGAACTAAGCTTCAAAACACAGACACAGGTAGGGCCAGCAAGATAGCTCAGCAGACTAAGTGCCTGCTTTGGCAAGTGCAGGAACCAGGGTTTGATCTCCAGCAAGCCAGTGACTGAGTCTGGACATGGTGGCACACACCTGTAATCCCAGCGCTGGGGAGGCTGAAAACAGGAGGATCGCTATGAGTCCAAACTGCATAGTAAGACCCTGTACCAAATACATGAAATAAAAATTAAAAAACAGGCATTTAGCTGCACGCTTTTTGCTCTCACAGAACCTCCTGATTGGTCTGGAATAGTACATAAATCTTTGTTGCGATAAGCATCCTTCTTGTTACAGTGACATAACCACAGGGAGGGAAGAGATTTGAGCAACCATTTCTACATCTCATCTAATTGCCTCATTTTGTAGAAGGGAAAATCAAGGCTCATGGACATAAAACACAAAACCACGCAACTCCTGGTGGCTAGAAGCGGCCCCAAGGGCCCGGATTGCTGACTGGTCTGCAGCTTTCTCTGCTCCACTCCACGCCTGTGTCCTCCCTAGTTCCTGCGCCACTTTCAAAAGGTAACTGAAGGGTCAGTGAATTAAGTGCTCATTCACTCAACAAATATTTATTGTTTAACATGGGCCAGATATTTTCAAGGCACCAGCTCGTCAAGAGTAAATAAAACATGCAAACATCCTGCCTTCAAGTAGCGTACTTTCTAAAAAGGGAGAGAAAGGAGCAATTGCTAAGATAAACTACATCCAGCAAGGAGGAAATGAAATCAAGTGTCTAAATAGGGCAGCCGTAGTCTGTGACCCTTAAGAAAAGACCTGAAGGAAAAGAGAGTTAGCCGTGCAGACAAATGCAAAGGAGACGAGCCTTCCACACAGAAGGAAGAGCATGTGCAAAGGTCCTGAGGTCGCAGCTCCTGGTATCTTCGAAGAATAGCAAAGAGGCAGAAAAGCAGGCAGCAGTAAAGGTGTGAGCTGCTGCAGTCAGAGAAGTTTGAAAGAAGACCAGCTAATAGACAGCTTGTAGCTCGTGCTAAGGACTGCAACTGGTCCAGTGGGCAGGCTTGAGGAGCCACACAACTAAATTTTCATATTACCAGCATCATCATGGTGAAGTGCTGTGGAGGAAAACAAAAATGGGAGGCAGGGGTTGTCATCATAATGCAGGGGAGAGATAATGGTGGCTTGGGCCAGGCTGGCAGAACCGGGGTGCTAAGTGCAGAGTGCACCAAACTCACTGCGGAACGAGGCACAGAGTAGGAGAGAAACAGAGGTATAAGGTGTGACACCAAGTGTTGACTATGCACATCTGGAAGCAGAGTTTCACTAGCTGAGATAAGGGGAAGGCAGGAGCTTGTTGGGCAAAGGAGCAGCGATGACTGCTCAGAAGCTATGCACACATCTGGCTCACTGCACACCCACAGCAGCTGTCCACTGAGCAGCTAAGTATGCTGTATTTAGGATCCAAAACCTAGATGCTCGGGCGAAAAAAAAACCTAGATGCTAGAAGAAGCTACAGAGCAAGAACCAAAGCCAAGTGAAGGTGCTGAAAACCCGTCAGTTCAGCTGGGGATGAGAACACACTAGACAAGAAGCACCGACACTGAGCCCCAGGGGTCTCCAACATTTCAGCAACAAGGAACGTACTAGAATACCAGGAAGCCAGAAACCCGAAGAAATGACTACGATCCCTTGTCTCTGAGTGACTGCCTGTCTGCATCCTGCATATCCTTTTATGCCTCAAGTCACGCTCCCTTGCTATTCGCTAATTTGTGCTCAAAATTGTTTATCCAGTTTGATTGTTTAACTTATTCATCAATTTCTACTTCAAAGGACTTGTGATATTTTCCAAAACCCAAATCCGCTCCATTCTCTGAAAGGAACGATTTGCTGTCATCAATTTCTTTTGAAAAAATACGCTGAAGGCTCCCCAGTGCTGGGAAGACACAAAAATGAGCAACTGTAAATCATTTTTGACAAAGAGACATTGCTATACTTTCTCTATGTGGATATTAAATGATCATTCGTATATGTGTATTTATGTGTATGTACGCACATAGAGCTAGTATTGATTACACGCCAACTAGGCGATGGTCATGTTGTTGAACACATTGTGCATGTGCCTTATCTCCATGTCCTTGCAATAATCCCAAGACGTGAATATTATCATTGTCTGTGTTTTATAGGAAGAAAGTGAGACAGTTTGCATTAAATGACTTACTAAGTTCATTGCCTTGAAAGAACACTTAATTCAGCCAGTTTGGTTCCAGAGCTTTCAGTCCTTGAACTCTTGCCCAGAAGTTGCTAACACAGCTTAGGAAACAGCCTGCGTCAATGCCACTTGTGTGTTTGATTAACCTGGTGCTTTCTCCAAAAGCAACTTTGAATGCCCCTCGGTGATGTGCATGTTTGCTACATCACAACACACAGCAGACGTGGCCACCACCTAACTCTGCACTGTGCCCAGCATGCTTGAGCCCTTGACATTTGCTCTCTTACTTCCAGCTTCAACCAATTCAGTGTGACTCTACAGTCCAGAACATTTATACTGTACATCTTGCACATTTA
This sequence comes from Octodon degus, assembly GCF_000260255.1. Classification (NCBI taxonomy): domain Eukaryota; kingdom Metazoa; phylum Chordata; class Mammalia; order Rodentia; family Octodontidae; genus Octodon; species Octodon degus. The sequence goes on from NW_004524651.1 coordinate 6,131,241, forward strand.
TACATACCGACACATACCACACACCACCAAAACAAACACGGCTAACCAGGACAAAAACCATATGTTCATCTCACTAGATGCAGAAAAAGCTTTGGACAAAGTCCAGCAGCCACTCATGATAAAAACCCTACAGAAAATTAGAATAGATGACCTATACCTCAATCTAATAAAAGCCATCCATGACAAATCAACAGCCCACATCTTTCCTAAATGGCCAGAAATTGAAAACTTTCACTCTAAAATCAGGAACAAGATGAGAATGTCCACTGTCACCACTTCTGTTCAGTATAGTTTTGGAGACTTCAGCCAGAGCAACCAGACAAGAGAAAGGAATAACTATAGTAAATGAAGAAGCTAAATTATCATTATTCATAGATGACATGATACTCTGTAGACTTCTAGACATAATAAACAAGATCAGTAGCATAGCTGGATACAAAGTCAACACTCAAAACTCAATAGCACTCCTGTACATGAATAACAAACTCACTGAGAGTGAAGTTAGGGAAACAACACCTTTAGCAATAGCATCCAAAAAAAAATAAAAGAGCTAAAAATCAATTTAATGAAGGAACTAAAAGACATGCATGTGACATACATGTTGCACAGGAACCATCCCAGAGAATCAACAACTGGGATCTCATCTCATTCAAAAGCTTTTGCACAGTAAGAGAGACTACCAACAGAGTGAAGAGACAGCCCACAGTGTGGGAAAAATGTTTTCCAGCTGTTCCTCAGACAAAAGATTACTATCAAGAACATATAAAGAGAAGCTGTGGATATAGCTCAGAGGTAAGCACCTGCCTGGCAAGTGCAAGGTCCCAAGTTCAATCCCTGGCCCTACATACAATGCTGACCTGAAACCCCAAGCATGCCATGCAGACCTGGAACCAGGCATGGTGGCACATGCCTGTAAACCCAGTCCTTGGGAGGCTGAGAGAGTTCAAGATCAGCTTGGGGGCTACAAAAGTGAGCACAAGGCTGGCCCTAAATGCATAGTAAGACCCCATCACAAAAAAAAAAAAAAAAAAAAAAAAAGGTGAGGGCAGGCCAAATAGCTCAGCAGATTATAGCACCTGCAAGCAGGTACAGAGGCCAGGGGTTCAATCCCTGGGCCTGCCAATGGGGTCCTGCCCCCAGGCATGCTGAGCAGGCAATTGAGACTGGGCATGGTGGCACACACCTGTAATCCTAGCTCTTGGGAGGCTGTTAAAAGGCAGATCACTATGA
>NW_004524651.1:6132790-6134768 GCF_000260255.1 Octodon degus
TGACTGGTGCAACCACTGTGGAAATCAGCATGCAGTTGCCTCAAAAAACTAGGACATAGGGAGCCAGGGAGATAGCTCAGTGGAGTAAGTGCTTGCCTGGCAAGCACAGGGTCCTGAGTTCAATTCCTGGTACCACCAAAAAAAAAAAAAACCCTAGGACAAGAGGTCCCATTAGGAAACACCCAGATATTTCTCTTCTTGGTATCTTCCCAAAAAAATTTAAAAGCATCACACCACAGGAATATGTGCACTCCCATGTTTATAGTGGTACAGTTTATAGTAGCCAAATCTTGGAAAGCTCAAATGCCCATCAACCATAAGAATATATATGCATAGAGAGACTCTGCCACAAAAAGGGATAACTTTGAGAAATTCCTTGGTAAGTGGATGCACCTTGAGACCATACTGTTGAAAGAAATAAATCTGACACACACATAAATGCCTTGTTTCCCTGGTGTGAGAAAACAAGAGTGGAAATAAGGACCAAAATGTATATTAGGTATTGTAAAATAGGAAGAAAATATCCCATTGGGAAGGGGGACAAGGGGAGTAAAAAAGGTGTAGAAGGAAAAAAAACCAGAAACCAAGGGGGAAAATGGAAACAAAGCTTTTGTGAATGGGCAGGGGAAGAGGGGTTGAAGAGAGGGTGGGAATGGGGGGCACGAGAATCAAGTTACCCCATGGACAGGTAATGTCTGTGACACATGTGATCACTGTATCTAAAAGGCACCGATAAAATCTGAAGGAGAAAAACACCACCAACAGTGCTAGCAGGAAGCTAAGGGAAAATGGATGGTCCTTTCTTTCCATGATGGACACTATTCCTATGGGAGTCATTCATAGTGCCTGAGGTTCTCTTCCCAATTTGCTTCTCCAAGACTAATGCAAATCCAACTTCCACATCATAGGGAAAAATTTGGTTTGGGCCTAAGAGCCAAGAGCCCTGCTGCGATTGTGTCCTGTGAAGAGAGGGACCCCTGTAGAAGCTGCGGGCACTGCGAGGGCTGCAGCCTCATCCTCTGATGCTGTGATTCCCTGTGGAGAGACAGTCAGAGGCCGCCTATGGGGGACTGAGGATTATAAAACTACCAAATGCTACCGGAGCCCCATTAGTGAAGAAGTTACCTTAGAGAAACTACCAACCAGCACTTGCTACAACGCTCTCCTACCTGGGCCTTTCCACAACCCAGAAACAAAGTCCAGGTTACACCAATCAGTGAAGCACTGTCTCTGGAAACCAGTTCACCTCCATAGGTTTGAGCAAATTCCAAGTCCCACCTTGGGAAATTCAACGGAATTCCCCCTGCGCGGTAGCATATCCCGCTGCCCGGCAGCTTTGCCCTGCATTCACGACCTTTGATTCACATGACTTTAATTTTTAACTTCTTGGTTCTCCTGGGGACCTGACTTCGCCATTCTTCCCGGGGGTGAAGAGAGAAACCCAGAGAAGCAGAGGGAAGCCAGAGGGCGGCTGAGGCTCCCTAGCCCCAGAGCCCACCTACCTGCCCCGCGCCTGCTCTCTGAGTGGCAGCCCTGCATGCACGTATCCCATGGGAATGTGGCTTCAGGCATTTTTGCTTTCAAAGAGCAAAGCCACTGCTGTGAAACGCTGCCCTGCACTCACCCTCAATCGCCTCTCCTTACACATTTAGCACATACAAGTATCTTCCTAGACTCTCTGTATCAGGAAGCTTGCTCTATTTCTTTAATTTGTTCAGCCTTTTATGTAATCGAAAGGGCACTAAGGTTCTGCCTCCACTTTGGATTTGGGGAGAAAATTTGGAGTTCCGCTCATAACCATTTTCAAAAAGGTGCTTTAACAAAAGCCCAACTGCGATCCTGTGTGGGGTAAAAAGAAATGAGCTTATCTGAGGACCGAAGCTCTTGGGAATATTATCTTAGCAAGGTATTAAAACCAGTTTTCCAGAAGCTGCTCTCCGTGCTGGGAGTTCCCGCGGAGCAGAGAGGCGAACCCGTG
>NW_004524651.1:6136453-6139557 GCF_000260255.1 Octodon degus
TTACTTTCTAAAAGCAAGGTTTCCTATTGGTTCACAATTTTAGAGGCTCCTCTCCAGAATCAGGGGGATTTAGGCCTCTTGGGGTTGGGATTAGCACATCATGAGGGAGGACTATGGCAGAACCACCTCTTCACTATATGGTGCAGAAGTCTAAGAGGAAAAAGAGAAGTGCTGGGAGATTGGGGAGGGACACATCCCTTTTAAGGCCACACCCCCAAAGACCTCACACTTCCTTCGAGCCCACTTCTAGAGCTTCCACCACTTCCCAAGAGCCCTGAGGAAGGAACCAAGCCCTCCACACATCCAGACTCACACTAGAGCTAGCACCGCTTCATCAGTGTGTTCAGAAACCACTAGAATTTTTCCCTCAGAAAATCACTGCGATGTGGTTTTACAGAGAGCTTTACGTGAGCACATTTCCTAACACGCCTTTAGTGTGCTCACATGCACCCCGATTGTCCTCCGGGCAGATAATATGAACTGTGTTCCCAGTGAAGTTTACCTCAGAACCTATTTTATAGAGAACCTGAATGGATTCATGTACCGTGGATGTGTCAAATTCGAGGAAATCCCCCTAAGGAGCATCTGTCGTACCTGGAGAACACCACTTAAGAGCATTGGTAGTAGATATAGAATTCAATCATTCAAAATTTTGTATAGAACAATGTAGAGTAGTAAACACCTCAGGATGGGAAAATGAATAACACAGTTACCATGGCTTACTATGGAAATGAGGAGGGGTACAACCCTAGCGTGCAAGGCAATGTAAGAGTTGTCGCTCTGCCCTTTCCCACTCTGGCCCTCTGTGAGATAGTGGCCCAGGTTTTACAGCCAGGGATGACAGCATATTGGCTCTCAACTCAGATTCATTTCAAGGTGGCACCTAGCACTGTATCCATTCTTGATGGTAGTAATGAAATGAACTCAAGGCTTAAAGGTGATTGGGTCTAAATTTAAACTAATCTACATTTAGAATGTCTCACCAATCTCCATTTAGTCTTTTGAACTAATACTCATTATTTCTTCCCCATTTTCTTTTAATGATAAACAGAATTCAAAAGTAAAATTGTGTGAGAAATATTTTGTAAAACCCCCTTTTCATTCTGAAATAAAACCCATAGATGATATAAAACTTACCTATATACACATAATCTTCTATATAACAGCCTCGTAGCCTATGAAAGGAGAAATCATGATTTGTAATGAGATGAGATGAATTTCACAACATTTAAGTGCTCGAGCATGGTGGAATTCCAGGTTATGGAGAAATCCTGACTCAAGCCCTCTACATACTTCATCGTGAGGACTCAAAACACACTTTTTCATTTCAAAAGCACCTTTGAAGTATGCATTCCTTTCCATTTAAAATCAATAGATCAATGAATTTTAGTAGGAAATAGTATTTACTGATGGCTGCTACAGGGAGAATGAGCAGGACAAGACCTGAGAGGCCAGGAAGGACACCCTGTAATGGTTTGAGCAAAGCATTCTTTGCGTGTGCCCCCTATAGTCCATGCCAGGCCACTGGCTCCATGCCCACGCGCCTGTTGGGTGCCTGTGCTTGACTGTGGTGGTCATGCATGAAATCTTCCAGTCCCCAGTTGAATCTGTGCTCCCCTCCTCCTTCCACTGTAAACCAAGCTCTCTAGTTTTATTGCTGAGCCTCTCTTTCACCTCTCTGCAGCACTTCTTGACCTCCTGCTCTGTTTTCACCCTGGCCCCAGCCTCGACCTTCCATCCACACACACTAACAGACTTTTGGCTGGACCCACGCCTTGTGTGCCGAGCTGCTGTCCACTCTGAAAGCCCCTTCTGGAACTATCTCTGTCAAACCCACCTTCTATACCTCATTCATTCCTGACAGATGCCACCTTCCCAGCAGCTTTGCCCAGCATGATGTGGCCATGCAACACACCAGGGCCAAGCTCATGGGAGCAGCAGCCTGCCACAGGAGTTCTCCGCACTATGCAGGTCCGCCCCACTCCGCCTCTCCACTGCCTGCCACCTCTGCAACTTCTTACGGCAGGTCGCTCAACTCTGACCACCCACCACCAAGTCAGCACCCCAAACACTTTACTCTCGCCTTCAGATTTTCTTAAATTATACACACATGCACTTACATGCATATATACACATAAAACAGGTTCTCAGTGTCTGATCATTTCATTTCAAATGATAAAAAAACACTTAAAATACCCTCATAATGGAGTTCAATCATTTTCTGCAGGCTTATGATTGTCCTTGAATTCTATGAACACACTATGTAGCCCAGACTGAGCTCAAACTTGCAGCGATCCTCCTGCATCAGCCTCCCATGTGTTGGGATTATAAGCATGCACCGCCATGTCTGACTAATGCTTGGAATATTTAAATACTGTTGAAAAATTATTAGCAGTAAGTCACAGGGTGTAGAAAGAAGGAACAATGCAAAGACACTTACCAAAGATTTGTAATACTTTTAACCATCACAAGTGAAATAGACCTAATGAGACAGTTTAGAAAAATCGAGTACTCAGTGGTGTGTTGCTTAAGAAGTCCTAACTTTACCTCTTTGATGGCAGTGTTGGGAAAGCCTTAGGAATTTTAATTTTTATTGAAATTACCAAAAACTTTTCCAAAGTAACTTTCAGACCAGAAATTAAGGTTGAGAGAAACTGTTACTATTTTCCAAGTAAGTTCTCTTTCCAGAAGAAATATACCTTTCTATACCCTGCTATTAAAAGTGTAGCTTGGTCAGTGGATAGCTATAAAATATACCATTAAAAAAAGAACATTTTAGTCAAACTCTAGAATGTTAATTACACAAAGGATTTCATGGATGGGCTTTGTATACAAATGAACACATTTGCACTTGGCGTGGCTTTGTGCTTTCCTACCTTCTTCAAGAACACCTCAGGACCCGGTGGCCCCAAAGGAACAACAGGCAGAGACACTAAATGAGACACTGCAGATCCCTTTTGCCAAAGTGGGAAACAGTGAAAAGCCACCCACAGCCTTTCTGCAAAGGAAGAATGTCTTGTATAATTCCAGAGGACGAGAGGAGAGCAGATTTTAACTTGTGACATTTTGAAGTGCCATGCCGCAGTGCAGACTCAGTTCTGTTC
>NW_004524651.1:6140257-6151441 GCF_000260255.1 Octodon degus
ACACACACACACACACACACACACACACAGTTTAAGATATTTTCTGTGATCATCTTTAGGAGATGAAACCATTTTAAATGGTTTACACACATCTATCCAGTCCTCAGGGCCTGCACTTCCAGAAGAGAAACACAACCAAAGGTGCCACAGAGGCTGATTCTCTTCCAGAACCTCATATGCCATGCTAAGGAATAGGATTTTACCTCTCACAGGTCACTGAGTAATTTTTACCAGGTATCAAATGGTCAGCAAAACCTGTCTGATGATAATGTCAATGATGGGAGTGAGGGCCAGCCTGATAGCTCAGCAGATTAAAGCACCTGCTTAGGCAAATGCAGGGACTGGGGTTCGATCCGCAGTGTGCCATGCCAGCCCTGCCCCAGGGCCTGCTGAGACAGTGATTGAGACTGGGCATTGTGGCATGCACCTGTAATCCCAGCACTTGGGGAGCTGAAAAGGAGGAGAATCGCTACAAGTCCGATCTGTGTAGTGAGACCCCATAGACCCTGCACTAAATACATTTTAAAAAGAGAGAGAGATGGGAGTAAGAGACACAACTGGAAGCAGAAACACATGTGGGACACCATGAGAGGAAAGTGAGGACTTCAAAAATAGTAGCCAACTGTCCCTCAGCCAGAGGACTTCTACCTAGAACATATAAAAAACATTTCAAAATCAGGTCCCCAAAATTCAAAAACCAAATCCAAAAATAGGCATCTAACATGAATACATACTTCTCAGATGACGAAAAACAAACGGCAAATAAATACACGAAAAATGTTCAGCATCATTAGTTATTCAAGAGTCACAAATTAAAACAACTCTGAGATTCCATCTCACCCTGGAAATAGTGGCTACCATCAAGAAGTCAGCCAATAGCAGATGCTGGAGGAGCTGTGGGGGAAGAGGAGCCCTTCTCCACTGTTGGCGGGAGTGCAGACTGGTACAACCTCTGTGGCAATCAGTGTGGAGACCCCTCAAAATGCTAGAATGAGAGATGCCATTCCGCCCTGCTATTCCCCTCCTGGATATTTTTCAGAAAAATTGAAAACATCATACTACAGTAATATATGTGCCCCCATGTTTGTAGCAGTGCACTTTGTCAAAACTAAATCTTGGAAACAAATGCCCATGGTACTTTGACACAATGGAGTATTACTCAGCTATAAAGAAAGATAAACTTGGGGCTTTTATAGGTAAATGGATGCAACTAAAGACCATACTCACAAGGGAAATAAATCAGACCCATACGTGCAAAGATCATATTGTCTCCCTAGGGTGAGAACTTGAAAGAGTAAATAAAATCTAAAAGGTACAATACATATGTAAAAGGGAAAGAAACTGTTCAAAATGAAAGAGCAACTGGGATGAGAGAAAGGAGAAAAAAAAGACAGGGATAGATGATAGATAGATAGATAGATAGATAGATAGATAGATAGATAGATAGATAGATAGATAGATTTGCTAAGATAATTGTACCACTAATTTCTATTGGTTTATTAAAAAGAACAATTAATGCTGAATTTTTTAGTAGTTGTGCATGTTTATATTTGGTAATCTTACCAACTGCTTTGAAGATAACAATATTCAACATAACAACCATTTTTTATTTCCTATCATCTTGTTTTGAAGTTCTATGTTGTTTTTAATGTTTGTTTTCTTTTATTCTCTTTAAAATTAAAAAAAGAAAGAAAAGTGAGGATTTCAATTAGGGAAGAGTTCCAAGGATACATAAATGGAAACAGATAAAAAAAGATACAAAATAGGGACAACTGGAGGAGCAGGTAAGAGAAAGGTGACAAGAAGTCAAGATGACTCAGGTAAACGGTGCATCACACTGGAAGTACAGTATTTGGATCCTGTGTGTCTTTTTTAACTGATCCAGAACACTCTCCCTCACTAGGTATGGGAATATAATTTAACACATCTACACAATGCATTAGGATCAAACAGGCTGATTATCGAACCCATTGTCCTTTCTACCAGCATATACTCCGCAGGAGGTCCTTCCACACACTGGCTTACCCTGTATCCTTCCCCAGCGTGTGCTACACACCACAACACTCTACCTGAATGGGGCTGACTGACCTAAAGTGCCTCCTGTGCAGTCTAGAAGACTGGGGGTGGGCAGTCTTTTCTAGCTCTGAGCCTACCCAGCCCAGCTTGAGAAGGAGAACAAACCATCTTCTTGACTATGAGTCCCTTCAAAAGTAAAACCATTGTGCCTCTATTTAAATAACAATCCTAGGGGGCCTGGGAGATGGCTCAGTGGAATAAGAACTTCCCTGGCAAGCACAAGGGCCTGAGTTCAATCCCTGGTTCTGCAATAATAATAATCATCATCATCATCATCATCATCATCATCATCATCATCATCATCATCCTCTTTCATGAACTGAATATTATTTTTTGTCTTAAACTGTCTCTTCATAGAACTCAAGAAAGATTTGAAAACAGAGCTACCTTCCTAAGGAAAAGCTGCTAGTCAGGTAAAAGCTGTTATCGTCAAATGCAAAATCTCATTTTCCCTCAAAACAAGTGCATAAAAGATGAGGGTGGCATGATCTTTGAAATGCTAAGAGGCTTGTTCTAATATTCTGGACAAAAGGAAGTAGGATTTTATTTTTGTGTGTGTGACGTTAAGCAATAAGCACTGATCTGATGGAAATGTGTATGCTTCCTATACTCATCCTTAATAACTTTGCTTTCTTGTAGATTAATATATTTTTTACCAGAAAAGAAAATATTTTCCAAGGAACCCACATATTCACAGTAGGAAAACTTGGGAGGAGTTAAATTGTGGCAAAATTCATGAAGGGCATTGCTCTGGGGACCACAATATATGAAAGAGTCACCATGGGCAAAACAGCCTAGCTGTCGCCATCCCTGTGCCAGAATAAGTAGGGGGAAGGGACAATGCTTACGGGAATCTGGAGAAAGTCAAGTAGAGGGAGATCCCTTGAGAAGACCACAGCTTTCTGTCAATGACACTGCATCACCACCACTGGGAAAAATGGCAACACTCACCCACCTCCCTTGAGGATTTCACCAGGGCTTCCCATTGGCCAAAGACAAAGGGATGGGATCCCATGGATGGTGAGGTGCAGACAGGCAGCACGGTGGAGAGCAGAGAACAGCCAGTCTGGAGGGACAATGGAAGGCATCAGCTCAGCGACTCACAGGACTGTTCTGGTCAGGAAAAGTACCTTGGTCTCTCTGGCAGTGTCTGAAGTGGTTTGCATCACCTTGTTCTCCAAGAGGTGAAACTTTGCCTAGGTTTACATCTAAGTGTCCAAGTTGCAGCTTCCAGCAACCCCACATTCCCCGAGGTTATCAGGAGAAAAATTTGAAAAAATATCAAGGAATCAACTCCAGGGACAGTCCAAGGTGAAACAGCCAGTGAAATAATAAAGGACTCTTTTAAGAATTATGCCGCTCGGCTTCTGCGGTGTGCGTGCCTGGAGTGCTGCCAGGTGACAAGACTTTCTGTGATTGCCCTATTGTAAAAATCTTTAGTCTCCTTCCTGATGTACACTGTGTTCTTATTGCTAAAGTGGATTTAAAGTAAGCTTGGATTATGGAACTCAAGTAAATATGCTTTTCACTAAAAAAAAAAGAATTATGCCAGGAAATTCTCTAGAAATTATTTAGAATTTAGGGATCAAGTTAGGGCCTATATCTAGTTGTGCCCTCAAAGCCTCTTCCATTTACAGGTGGGGTTTTGGGAGCAAATGGATCATGGATGTGTGAAGTTGGCTTAGTCCACTGGTTGGCTTAGCGTAGGTCTTGGTGTGGATGACAAACTTACTGGAGAGAAGCCTTCCGCTAACTGGGGATGGCACCGATCAATAAGCTTGTAGCCTGGGTGGAATGAGAAGCAAAAGAAGGCAACCTCACTGCTTCCTGCCTGCCTTGCCATGGACTGCTTCTCCTCTGCAAGGCTGCTCCTGCCCACGGCCCTGCCTCGGAGCCAGGTGACTGTGGGAACTATGATCGATTAATGCTTGTGGTCGAGCAGCTTGTGACACCCAGCTGGACTGAGTCAGCGTGGTGCAAGGTACAGAAGGTCCATCTGAGAACTGTTGACTACAGCATAAGAGAAGACAGTGTGCTGTTGATTCTCCTGGAGAAGCTTGTCATGCTGGTTTTCCTGATGTGAACTCAGCTATTCTCATTGTCAGAAGAGCTCAGCTCTCTACTGTTGCTGAGGATGGCCATGGCTCTTCTTGCTAGGAGCTCCAGACCTTTACCTTGAGCATTGCTTCCTGGTTCCCATGTAGATCCCTCAGCTGGCCAGCAGAGACCCTTCCCCTAACTGCTGCAGATTCTAGCTTCCACTGCTGGCCTTTGGGCCTTCTGCATGCAGCTCCTTAATACAGATGTGCATGAGATGTCATCATGGGCTGCAGGTCTTCACAGACATCATCACTGGCTATAGGACTCACGCAGGACTTTACTGCAGGGTCCAGGCCCTCAGCAGGATTATTTGAGTCTCTACTGTTTGGACAGATCTGCACTCTTCTGCATTTGACTCTTTGTGCAAATATTATAAAATAATCCTATCAATTATGTGTCTTATTTTAAATCTATTCCCTTGTATCGCCTGACTACAACAGGACCTTTACAAACTGTGAGCTAAAATAAACCTATTCTCCTTTAACTTGTGGATATCTGGTATTTTGTCCCTCCATGAGAATGTAACTAAGCCAGATGGTTTCATAATTTGTGTTATATTCATACACGTGCACGTGCGCACGCACACACACACACACACACAGCAGGACCTTTGGGTTTAAAAAGTGCTTTTCCTTTTATCTCCTCTTGGAAATTTAAAATCTGCCTTTGGCATGGGCTTCAACAACCTCTTCTTTTGTCTAAGTGTTTCTATGTATCTATAAGGGGTACTGTTTCCAACTGAACAATACCATTTGTTGCTATTAATTTCAACCACTTACCAACAGCACAATATTTTGTCTTGTCCACTTATCACAACGTGTCCAGATGGCTTATCTTTCCACTGTGCATTTTCCAGTACCACTTGATATGTTTTGTACAGCACGCTGGATTCGCATCGTTGACATTGATGATAATGGTAATGGGCACTTGCTGCTCCTGTGTTACTTACTCTTGCTCTTCTTTTCAAGACATAGGATATGTTTTCAAAGCACAGATTCAGAAATGCAGGATGAAAGTGGCATCTTACAACATGTACTGTCATAAATGTAAAACATATTTTCAAGGCCCTACATTCTCCTGATGAAATTTAGGGTAAAAGCATTTGGATCTGATGACACACAAGTATTCTAGGGACGGCCGGCAAGATCTATGAAATCAACCCCCAAATATAGTTTGGTTTATGCACTTATTTCCTGAACTTTACAACCCATCTTCTTCTCCAGAGAAATGAAATGCTTCACCATCATTTCCTCTTTGCTTTCTCTGTCTTTCCTTAGATTAGAAACCAACACCTTAGATCACGTTCTGTCAAAGCAATGAATCCACAGTCCAGACCTAAGTCACTGACAGACAGGGGTTCATTCACCATAGGCGAGGCTGAGTGCAGCAGGAACCAGCAGGACAAAGCCCAGCCCCTGCTCCCACTGGGACTGAGCTCTGTGGGGACAGCTGAGCCTCTGCCTGCCCCCAGTGCATTCATGTTTCAGGACGTCAACTTGCAGAAATATCAAGAGCACAACCCCTGCAGGTTCCAAGGTTTCTCTCAACTGGCTTAGAGCATAACTAATGGGAAATGAGAAATATAGGAAATTGAGAGTCATGGTTAAACAACTTGTAGGTACAGAATAAAAAGCTATTACTTTGAACCTGATATTATTAGTGCCATTCAGAATGAGTGCCCCACTGTAGAATGTCTAGTACTAACATTATTCACTGGTTCCTAAGACTCTCACAATCAATCTCTTTGTCATAGCAGTGCTGTTTTGAATATGCCAGTCCTCTTCCAGCGGCTGTGCTGCTCCCTGTTCATTATCATGGGTCCTCTACTACCTTGATTATGAGATATTTTTAACATAAACCTGGGCATAAGCCTTGTCAAACTCTTAATGAAAGATTTTTATAAACCTATTTTATTACTAAATATATCAAATTAAATTCCACAATTCCACTTCTATCTACTTAGAGTGTAAAAATATGTAAAAGAATTTTGCTCTTGCCTTATGAATAAAACATAAAGATAAGCTAAAAGGGAGTCTTCTCCTTAGTGCCATCAAAGCACAGTGAGCAGAAAGCAGCCATGGCTCTAGAGGGGAGCGAACCTTTTCCAAGGGAGTAAAACAGGTGGCTGCTTGCATACCTATGGTGTTTGGGGTTTGTTCTTGTTTTCTAGTGGGTTTGTTTGCTTGTTTGTTTTTAGGCTTTTTGAGACAGGGTCTCACTAAGTTGTTAAATTTCTTAGGCTAGACTTTAATTTACTACCTTCCTGCTTCAAACTCCCAGATTGCCAGGATTACAGGTGTGTGCCCCCGTGCCTAGCAGAGGACCAGGGGTCTATCTGGGGATATAAACAAGCAGAGAAGCTGACCTTCCATAAGCAGCCCTTTACTGGGACAAGAAAATAAAACAAAATGATATGACTGGATGGACTGGGAAAGTAGCATAAAGTCTAGAAGGGGCACAGGTGGAGCAGAACATAATCTTCCTCATCCAACAATTCTTCTGCTCTTGCTGAATGAGTAGTCTGAGCCCAGGATGGGATTCAAAACCAGAGGGAGAGATTGTAGATTTCCAGCTCCAAATCCAAAAGTTCCTGCTCACAGGCATGCTTGGATCACCCATGGGCTACATGAAGGCAGAGGTGATCTGGAAGTGACTGGAGCTTCCAAGCAACACTAGCCCCGCTCAACTTGAGTAAAACCAGAGACACCAGCTCTTCATCCTAGTTTCCCAACAGAGGAAGAAGACTTCTCTATGGACAAAAAAAATCTAGTTCAACTTTACTTTTTTTAAAACAAAAATTTCCAGCATGAAATAAAAAAAAAAGTGTGGGGGAAAGAGTCCTTCTCCACCACTGGTGGGAATGTAGACTGGTGCAACCACTATGGAAATCAGTATGGGAACTCCTCAGAACCCCAGGACTGGAAATCCCATTCAATCCAACTATTCCCCTTCTGGGTATTTTTCCAAAAGAACTGAAAGCATCACACCCCAGTGATACATGTGCATCCGTGTTTATAGCAGCACAATTTGTCATAGCCAAGTTTTGGAAATAATCAACATGCCCATCACCTGGGGAATGGATTAAAAAAGATGTGATATTTTTATACAATGGAGTATAACTCAGCTACAAAGAAAGACAGACTTGAGGCCTTCATAGGTAAATAGATGCAACTAGAGGCTACACTCACAAGTGAAATAAATCAGACTGGGCTGGGGAGATAGCTCAGTAGAATAAGTGCTTGCCCAGCTAGTGCAAGGTCCTGAGTTCAATCCCCAGTACCACACACAAAAAAGAAAGAAATCAGATCCACATATGTAAGTATCATATTGTCTCCTTAGTATAAGAACCTGAAAGAATAAATAAAATCTGAAAAGTATAATAAATATAGTAAAATGGAAAGAAACTGAACATACGGAATAAACAATGAAGATGAGGGAAATGAAAAAAGAGGAAAAAAGAAAAGAAAAGTTCATGTAAGTATATGTACAGGATAGCTGAGATGATTGTACTACTAAACCCATCAGTTCTTTGAAAATAGAAGTTAATGTTTAAAATTTTCACTGTGACTAACTCTATATACTAATATCTATAATCTGAGCAATTACATTGAAGACAGCAAAGTGCAATACAAAATCCACAGTTGTATACCTCTCATCTTCTTCTAAATATTTACCATTTCTAATGTCTTATCAATTAGTATAATCTCTTTAAATAAATTTTAAAATAGTAAAAAAAGAACAGGAAAGCAATTAAGTTTTATTGAAAGCAAGCATTAATGTTCAACTATTTGTCCAATCTTGCATACCTATATCTGTTAATCTGAGCAACAGATTTGACAATAAAAATACATAATATAGCAACCATTGTTATTTTTTTATTCTTGTTTTGAAATTCTGTATTGTCATATGTTACTCTGTTTCTGTCTTTGGTTTTGCTATTTGTTTTTTATTTTGATTTTGTTTTTACTCTTTAAAATATTTTTTTAAATGTATGAGACTCAGACCAGCTGGAAAACACAGGGTTGGAGGAGACACAGTGGATGCAGATCCACAGTTGGGTAAAATGTGGGAATGAGTAGACTTGGACTTTGCTTACCATTACAGACATTTTAAAGAATAAAGAAAAATATGGTCAAAGCAAGAATTCAGGTAGGCATGACTGTAGGAGAACATGCTGATCTCCACAGCAGTTAAAATGACTCAAGTTTCCTTTCACTGGAAGAACTCGAAGGACCAAAAGGAATAGGCAATGGTAGGGCTAGGTAAGGAAGACACGTGGCTCTGAAAAGATGGACAGGCAGGATTACTGGGCCATCGAGGAAAATCATGAAAATGGAATGCAGTGGAACCTTGGTTCACAAACTCAATTCTCTCCACAACTCTGGTTGCAAAACAAACTGAAAGAACCGAATCTAATCTCTCCATAAATTCAACATTAAACTAACCACAGAATTTGATTTGGTAATCATCCAACTCAATCTGTGAGTAAAATGGTGGAAAGAATCAAGTTTGTGAACCAATGTAGCACTTACACCTTCTGAAAGTAGCATGTGGACCTGGACACTCAGAAATTCCTCCACCAGACTGATGTATAACAAAAGTTATATGAATGGAACAAATAATTCCAGTGGAACGGTGGGCACATGAAATACACCACCAGTATTAGTAAAGTGACACAATTCATGTAGCACCAAAGCAGGACTTCAAGAGCTCTACAACATCTGCTGGTGTCCAAAGAAAAGAGAAGTTTCTGCAGCCACCAAAAGGACAAGAACACAATTAATTCTAGTCACTCTCAAATTTGTCTTAAAACAGCAATCTTCTACTCTTATTAATGTTGTGATTAAATATCATAATGCAGAATACTGGCACATTAAGTAAGAGAATTCCAGCTGATAAGCATGACCTGACATTTGTAAGAACAGACTTAATGTATGGACATCCATTATGTTTTCAGGTAATGGGAGGGAAAGGGCAGCAAAATTTTTCTTTTGCTTGCTAAAGAATATCCTTCAGACATGAACCTAGAGTACTAGAAATGAAATTCAGGTTTACAAGATGAAAAGAGGGCAGGAAATATCAGATAACAGCAGAAACGTGTGTTTTGCGAAGTATAATCTTTGAAAGGAAAACAGAAATGTCTGGCTTTAGCCATCATCCTTAGTAAAAGCTGCTGCTGATATTGAAGAAGGCATAATGAATATTGCCCCAAATTGTGTTAATGTTTGAAGCATCATGGATGTTGGCTAGTCATGATATCAAAAATGCCTTCAAGATTGTTTTTATACCTGTATTTATCTTTTTGAAGTGTTGGGAAGCATCAGTGACTTTCTGCTAAAAGCTGTTCCTTTGTGTTATGTATAACAGACATCATAAATATGTGTTTACATCTCGTTAAATAAACCATGCATTTAAGTTTAGGTGAAACACACTAAAAAGAAACAAGGGGATGGGTGCATGATTTGGAAAATAAAGTTACTTTTGAAAGGTAAGCAAAATATGGAACAAGACCTCAAAACCTAAAGAAATAAATCTGAAAATACTAGAAATTACAAATTGAAATAAAGGAGCCAGTGAGATAACTCAGCAATTTACAGTGCCTGCTTAGGCAAGCTTACGCAAGCACAGGGACCATGGTTTAATCACTGTACCAGCCCAACCCCCAGAGCAGGCTGAGCTGGCCACAAAAAAAAAAAAAAAAGTGAAACATGCACTGGATGGACTTAACATACACTGCACATGGCAGAATAAAAGGTCAGTGAGCACAACTGTAGACAAACCAAGAGAACTGCCAAATACAATGAACAGGGATATATGACAACTAGAAAAATATAATATGTGGATACCCGAAACTTATGAGTGACCCAAATATGATAGGGAAAAAATATAAAAATACTATGGGTACTTTTTTTAGAATTGTGATAATCACCAACCCAACAATTCATAATACTTAGCAATTATTTTGAGGAATTAATATTAAAAACACCATGCCATAGAATTGCAATTAAGCTACTGAAAGCGAAACATAGATTTCAAATTTACGGCGGCACACACCTGTCACCCCAGCACTTGTGAGGCTGAGGCGGGAGAAATGCAAGTTTGCAGCCAGCCTGGGTTACATAGTGAGTTCCAGGCAAGCCTACACTACACAGCAGGACCCTGTCTCAGTGCCCCCTGCAAATTTCAAATTTCAAATTTCAAAATTTTTAGAAGCAGCCAGAGGAAGAAAAACCTATATTGAGGACTCAATTATAATATGAGAGTGACAGAAATTTCTCATCAGAAACAATAGAAGCCAGAATGACATTTTCAAAGTGCGAAAGAAAGTTGATCTAGAACCTTATATTTTACAAAAATAAAGATATTTTCAGATAAATTAAAACTAAAAGAACTAATCACCAATAGATCATCAAACCAAAACTCGCTAATAGGAGTTCTTCAACTGAAAAAAATCAAGAACAAAAATGATCCTAGAGGGCTGGAGAGATAGCTGGGGGTCTAAATGCCTGCCTGGCAAGCACGAAGACCTGAGTTTGATTCCTGGTACCGCTTGCACTGTGCTGACCCCAAAACCCCAGATGCAGCGTGTCAGCACCAAAACCAGGCATGGCGGCGCACACCTGTAATCCCAGCACTAGAAAGGCTGAGACATGTGGGTCACTATGAGTCCAAGCTGGGCAGCAAGGCCCTGTACCAAATAAATAAAAGATTTTTTTAAATGATCCTTGATAGAAACCAGACAGAAACAGCATAAATGGCTATTTTGTGCATAAGTATAAAAGACTGCATTTCACATCTTCATGGAAGATTGATTAAGGTAAAAATGCCAACAATGTGTTGTGCAATTTATAACTACACATAATAAAAATATATGACAAATCATAGCACAAAAAATGGGAGTAAGTTCAATGCAGTATAACTTTATAAGTATCCTACAATGCTTGTGAAAATGATTTAACATCAATCCAAAGTATCTTTTTTTTTTTTTTTTGTATGGGGGATTGAACT